>NC_132848.1:69324897-69641897 GCF_048164855.1 Canis lupus baileyi | reverse complement strand
CTTATTGATTATTCAACTTACGTGGTCTAAATTATTTTCATGTCAGCGTCACCCTTAGTACCTGTGAGAGCCCAGGCACCAGTGACTTCAGGTCTCTTCGCCAGTGTTGGCTGTTGTTCTATGCGTCTCACCCCATCCAACCACCTGGCAAGCTGATTACGTCCTCCTCAATATCACAGGTGTGAAGCTGTGGTCCCTTCGCAGGCATGTGAATCATTCCAGGTGGTGGTGACACTTTTGAGGAGACGGCTGCCTCCGGTCAGTCTGATCAATTTCTGAAATAACAATGTGGTAATGAGTGCCAAGCCCCTGTGTGGCGAATCTCATCCTGCCCGGGACCCCAGGACAGGCCACACCCATCCAATGGGCTGCCTGCCTCTTTGGGACCTGCATGAGGGTGAAGGACCAGACACTACCACTTGACTGGCGTATTTTATTTCCAGTGCCACAGAATCTGGTGGCTAGAAGTATAAGCTCCCCAGTAATACCAGCCGTGTGCATTAAGTGGCTTGACTGTTCCGGTCAGTCATTAAAAACCAGGTAGCAAACTATTAAGGCAAGTTTGACCAATTAGTTCCTACCTGGACACAGTCTTAGTAACTCCGCTTTTCAAAAACTTTGCAAATGTCATTTTGTTCATCCAAGTTGTTGGACTGAGCCCTCACTCCTTCTCTTACTTTCTAACTCCTTTTTTTTGGCCCTGAACTTTTCAAAGTTTTTGTTGATTCCTCTGTAATGAAAAAAAAAAAAAAAAAACAACCTGATGAAATTTTAGTAAAGTGACCTAATAGCCAAATAATCTAACACGTCTAATAATAAGCCAGACATTGTGTTAGAGTTTGGTGAATAAAATACAATCCCGCCTCTTGGAGCTGACAGTCTACTGGGTAAGATAGACAATGAATAGATAAGCAAACAAATATATAGTTAAAATTGACTTTAGGGACACCGGGGTGGCTCACTGGTTGAGCGTCTCCCTTCAGCTCAGGATGTGATCCTGGGATCCAGGATCAAGTCCCGTGTTGGGCTCCCTGCAAAGAGCCTGCTTCTCCCTCTGCCTATGTCTCTGCCTCTTTCTCTCTCTCTCTCGGTCTCTCATGAATAAATAAATAAATCTCTTAAAAAATTGATTTTAAAAATATAGGGAAAGCACACAAAATAGTGCCTGGAACATAGTTAAAGTTTAATAAGTAAAAATTATTTCTATTGATAATAGTAATCATATCATCATAATTATTACACATAAAATAAGATTATAATACTATTATATTAAGATAGTGGATATCCTGGTTGTCTATTGTCAAATAACCAATCGCCGTAAAATTTTAGTGGCTTAAAACAACGACTACCACTTACTTTGCTCATGAGTCTGCAATTTGGGCAGAGCTCAGTGGCATCAGTTGGGGCATCTTAATTAGAAATTGGAGGATTCTCTTCCTAGGTGGCTCAGCCACATGGCTAGCAAGCTGTGTTAGCATTTGGCCAGGAGCTTAACCAGGGCTGCTGGATGCCACATGTCTCTCCATGTAGGTCTGCTCGTGGGGCTACCTGAGTTTCCTCACTGTATGGAGACCGGGTTCTAAGAGTATTTCAGGTGACAGAAAGCAGCATGTGTCCTTTGCGTCCTGGACCTGGAAGCCAGCAGCATTACTTCCACCATATTCTATTGGTCAGACAGTCACAGAGCCTGGCTGGTTCCAAGAGGAAAGGCCATAGACCGTGCTTCTCAGTGGGAGGAGGGTCCCAGAATGTGCAGCATCTTCAGTCTAGCACAATGAGTTAAAAATGCAAGCTCTAAAGTGTGTCCATGCCTGTTTACAAAATACCAGCTTATTTGACTGTAGCGTATTTACATTTAAAAGCAATTTCTTTTTTTTCATTGTTGGCTCCTTGTATGAGATACAGAGTATAGATGGTGTTGCCGTCACTCCACAGGGAATTGAGGCAGAAGGATTTTGACTTGCTTCAGGTGCTAGCCATACCGTAGAAAACCTAGGGAACTCTGCTTCCTTGCTGGTCCCAGGTGCTTCCCACAATTTTGTCCAGCTTGTGATTGGCCTTTGGCTGGTCATACACACTGGCTTGCGGCTTTAAGAGAATACAGGTTTAGTGGGCATAGCAGGGCACCGCGGGTACCCAAGTTTTATGATATCCAGCTGCAGAAAGCATCATCATGTCTCTGAGGCCTCACTTATTGAGATCATTGTTCGATTCTGGTGCACCATCTGTTGTCCGGGTCTTCCTAAGTGATTTTCTGGGCTGTTTTCCCTTTTCACTGGGAATGGAAGGAGTTGTCAAAAGCCCAATACATTCTTTACTGCGTTGTAAAGCCATCAGGACTTAATTAGGGAAAAATTCTTCAGCAACAATTGATTTGTTCAACTATCATTGAATTTGAAGTACTTTCTTTTTATTAAAAAATGCTTGAAAGTTACTGGATGCCCAGCTTTGGATTTTTTTTTTTTTTTTGTATGTCTCCATCTTTTACATATCCTGTCCTTAGCGAGTTTTCAATCATTAGATTGTAGTTTGAAAACTACTTCTGGTTAGAATTTGTTGGAAACTTTCATTTGACACTGATTCTTCTCGGATATCTGTAGATTCTGAGAACTAAGCTAAAAAAGAGAGTTGATAAACCCGTTGGCTTAGAGTTTTCAGAAAGTGTTCTAAACCATCACCCAGCATCTAGCCCTTTGGAAAATCAATTTCATGTTTGTCTCTAGCTCCATTCCCCTGGATTTTTAGTCTCTTTTGTATGTAGAGAAAAGTTGCAACCATATGTTTCTGATTCATTTATAGCTAACATTTAAGAGTTAGCTCATAAAGCTATTGTTTTGTAAGAACATGTACTTTAAAGTTGTTCGTAACTCATTGTAAGTCCTCTCTCTTCTTTAAACAAGGAAACAATTCTTTGCCAGACTTTACCTCAAAATCAAACCTTGGTTTGTTTCAAGATGCTGGAGCCACTGACAGTATTTAGGGCATTGCCCCGAAGTCTGTCAGTCTCTGTGTTTGCCTCAGAATAAGTTCTGATGGGGCACCTGGGTGCCTCAGTCAGGGGAGTGTCTGGCTCTCGATTTCAGTTCAGGTCATGATCTCAGGATCATGAGATCGAGCCCCATGTCAGGCTCTGCTTGAGGATTCTCTCCCTCTCCCTCTGCCCTTGCCCCTGCTCTTTCCCTCTTTCTCTCTCAAATAAATAAATCTTTTTTTTTTTTTTTTTTTTTTTTTTTTTTTTTTTTTTTTTTTTTTTTTTTTTTAAGAATGAGTTCAGATAAAGACTTGTGAGCCTGTCTCAGGATCATTGTGCAGTGCTTGACCAGTTTGCAGTTGATATCCGGGCAGGAGGATATGAAGGAGATCAAGGAGCCATAGAACATCAATTTACCTGGCTATACACTTTTCTGGTTATCGCAAAATTTCAGAAGCTAGAATAATAGTTGCCCATGGGAAGATGAGCACCTTTGTAAGGCCAAGAAAAAACTAATCTGTATGGATCAAATGCAAGGCATAGTATAAAGGAAACAAGAAAATGGAAACTTTGAGACACTAAGTTACTGGAAGAGTCAGCAAAGAAATGCTGAGAGTGAAGTGAGGAATGGGTATTAGAACAGTGGCTTTAAACCAGAACTAAAAACCACAGTCACTTGGATAAACACCTGTTTTTACAAGTACAGATTCCTGGGCCTCAGGGTGGGTAAGTTTATCCATCTGCATTTTTATTTATTTATTTTTTAAGATTTTATTTATTTATTCATGATAGACACAGAGAGAGAGGCAGAGACACAGGCAGAGGGAGAAGCAGGTTCCATGCAGGGAGCCCGACGTGGGATTTGATCCTGGGACCCCGGCGTCACGTCCTGAACCAAAAGCAGGTGCTAAACCACTGAGCCACCCAGGCGTCCCTATCCATCTGCATTTTTAAAAGTTCCTCAAGTGATTCTGATAATCAACCTGGTTGTTGGAAATAATTTGTGAACTCTTCACACACACACACACACACACACACACACAATTATCAAGAGGAAATTGAAGTCTAATCCGGGCCACAACACTGTTCTCATCCCCTGAAATCTGACTCTGTTCAGGAAGGAGCCCAAAGTGGTGCTTCATCCCAGCCTGGGATCATGACCTGAGCCAAAGGCAGACACTTAACTCAGCCACCCAGGAGCCCCCTTTTTATTTTTATTTTTTGTTTAAACCCTTTATATTAGGATTATATTGTATACATTCTATCCTTTTGAAATTTTGTCAATGCCCTCAATGGAATTTATCTATTGCCCAAATGGGGCTAAATAAATAGGTTGATGATTTCTCCCAGTCAAGGAGAGCCCTGAGATGGTAACTTTGTAATACCAAATCGTGTCCAGTCAGGGCAGCACCTTCCCAACATCTGCCTTGAGGAACACCCAGCAACAGGATTGATTGTTTGTCTTAGATAATGTTTGGGAATGGGTCCAACTTGGTTTCAGCAATTAAATTCCCAGGTAAAAGCTCTTCTCATGATTTTACTAGACTAGCATTTTCAACAGTCATTAATGAGCCAAGTACTATGCAATTTTATAAATGAAGGGATTCAGGCTATCATTAAATATAAACCCTCCCCAAATTACCTGCTCTAGTCAGAAGGCATGATCTGAAAAAAGAAATGATAATGTTTTGGAAAATGATGACATTCCGTAAATAAAATCTGGCAGCAAAAGTTCTTGGAAAAACTAATGCTCGCATCAGTATGGCTCAATTTATTGCTACATGAATCAGAAATTAATTTTTCTGCAATCATTCTTATACTTCTGAACTGTGACATCGTTAACAGAGTCTGAACACTCAAAGGTACCTAGACTCTTAATACAATAAACCAAAATTAATATAAATGGTTGAAGAGGGTAGTAAACTAGTTTTCTTGAAATTTTCTGGAAAATTAAGTTTACAGTGACTAGAATGTATGAGGCTGCCAAAGGGTATGGAGGTTCGGGGATGAGAGAGGTGGAATTATTATGACTTTCATGTCCATAGGGGCTTTTGTGTTCCCTGGGCAATAACAAACACTAAACACTGAAAGTATATATTGGCAAAGAAACATTATTGCTGAAACTGTTTTGCATATAGCTTCTTTCATTAGATTTTCCATCTTTAAGGGGTGGTACATGCTCTGAATTGGCTTCTGGAGTCCTTCCCAGCCCATTTCTTGTGGTTGTGTGCTAACCTTCCAACTAAGTATCAGAGAGGTGTGAAAAACATCTAAGTGTCCTGCATAGGAAGATATAATTGCTTTTGATGTTGTTTGGTAAAACACCTTAAAGGGAGGATTTTGGCTTTGAAAAGTTAGGCCCCAAATCAGGATCCTGAGGGAGAATGCAAAATAAAGGGGATGCTGAATTGCTCTTATGTGAAAAGATGTGGAAACTTTTTAATGTGAACAGCCTGAGAGAGGAAATGAAGGACACAAAATTTGGAAGCATTGAACTAGAAGGAGATCAAGGGAGAGAGAGTGGCACAGCAACATGCTGGATATTGGGACTGGTCGGGGTTGACGGCTAGGGTTTTTCATAACAGCAATTTAATATCACATTTGAAATTTTGCTGCGCTGTTGAGTGCTGGAAAGTAGGCCCCATGAGGTGCCACTGGACTTGAGTAGAGTCAGCTGCACATAGCTCCTTATGTTGATGACCATTTGGTCTAAGAATGAAAAGGATATGGGCCTGCATTCCACATCAGGGTCAGCCTAGGGTGGTGAGAAGATTGTCACAGAAGATGGGCACTGGGTACAACATCAGATTTCAGATGGAGCAGGATCTCAGAGTAGGAGAAAATTAAGAGACAACTAAGCCCCGAGGCTTCTCTACTCTTGTCTCAGTGGCCATGTATCTCATAGGGCCCGCTAGGATAATCTCTCAACTGGTCCTGCTGTTCCCCCTCTTGCACTGTTATGGTCTATTCTCTGTAACAGCAATTGGGGGAATTTTAAAACACGTAAATGAGCAGATGGTGGAATAGGAGTTTTCTAGAACATTGATTTTTGACAACCACCTACAGAGGAGAGTAGTTTCTCAAAAATCCAGTAGTCTAGGGGAAGAACTAGAGAAAAAATAATATCCAAGAATAGATGCATTGAGGATGATAAGAAGAAAAGATAAGGACAAGATAAAGTTTCACTTTATCCAGGCTACTCCTTCCCCAAAGCAACACAGTTTAGTGCCAAGAGAATTTCTCTCAGGCTGTGATTTCTCCCACAGCGAAAAGTGAAAACACAGTGACTGAATGCCCAGCTTCCTCAGCCAGGCAGGACGCTGCCCGAGAGACCCGCTCTTTTCTTGCCCCACTCAGAATCCTTAGGTGATGGGCACAGCTAAAGGATGGGAGAGGCTGGGAACATAGCAACCAGGACTCAGAACTCATCAAAGGGCCACCCATATTACTAAAATTGCTTTGTGGATGCCATCAGGAAGCTGCCCATGGCTGCTTGGGACTCAGCAGCTGGACCTCCCTCCCAACTGGCTCACAGTCACCCCTAATTCTCTGCGTGCTTCACCCACCTCCCAAGGTTGGTTCCTCAAGTGCATCCCTGCAGACAGTGAGTGCAAGCCTTTAGAGATGGCTCAGGAACGTACAGAAAGCTGGACCAACTCTGCAGGTTTGGGAGAAGGCACAGAAATGTGAACAATTGAGGGAACTGCCCTTAAGAGGCTCTTAGCACAAGTGTGGTTTTATAGGATTGAAAGAAGGCATACAGTCTTAAGAATTTCCCCTCAAAGACTAAAACAAGGTGTGGACACTATAAAAACAAAAATGAACAAACTATAGGCCAATATCACTGATGATTATTGATATAAAAATCCTCAACAAAATACCAGCAAGTTGTACTCAACAGCACAATAGATCGATCATACACCATGATCAAGTGGAACTTATCCTTGGCATTTAAAGATGGTTCAACATATGCAAGTTGAGGAATGTAGCACACCGTATCAAAAGAATGAAGAATAAAAAAATTGTACAATCATCTCAGTAGGCACAGAAAAAGCATTTGGCACAAGGCAGTATTCTTTCCCGCTAAATACTCCCAATGATTTAAATATAAGAGGAATGTCCTCAACATAATAAGGAAAATCTACAGCAAGCCCACTTCTAACATCATAGTCAATGGTGAAAAGCTAAGGTTTTACCTCCAAGATCAGGAACAAGATAACACTCAACTGAGAAGAGTGGCCCACTCTTACCACTTCTACTCCACATGGTACTGGAAAACGAACCAGAGCAATTAGTTAAGGGGAAAAAATAAAAGACATCCAAATTGAAAATGAAGTAAAATTGTTTCTTTGCAGAAACCCTTAGGGCTTCATCAAAAAAAACTATTAGAACTAATAAATGAGTTCAGAGAAGTTGCAAGATACAAAGGCAACATACAAACGTCAGTGGCATTTCTGTACACTAACAATAGACTACCCAAAAAAGAATTAAGAAAACAATTCCTTTTACAATAGCACCAAAAAGAATAAAGTTCTTAGGAATAATTTAATCAAGGAAGTGAAAGAGCCGTACACTGAAAACTATAAAATGTTGATGAAAGAAACAGAAAACAAACAAACAACCCACAAATAAATAGAAAGATATCCTGTGTTCATGGATCAGAAGAGCTAATATTGTTAAGATGTCCATCTCCCCAAGCAATTTCTATCAATATTTCAGTGATGTTTTCTCTGAAATAGAAAAACAAAACAAAACAAAAAAAAAGCAATCCTGAAATTCATATGAAATGACAAAAGATCCCAAATAGCTGCAATCTTGAGCAAGAGCAGGGCTGGAGGTGTCACATTTCTTTATTTAAAATTATATTACAAAGCTATCGTCATCGAAGCAGCATGGTAATGGCATATAAATACAGACACACGGACCAATGGGATATAAGAGAGCAACCAGAAACACACCCATGCACGCGTGGTCAACTAAGCTTCAACTAAGAATACACAATCGGCAAAGGATAGTCTCTAATCAGTGGTGTCAGGAAACTGGACATCCACATGCCAAAGAATGAAATTGGATGCTTATCTTACACTACACACAAAAATCAAAATCAACTCAAAATGGATTAAAGAATTCAATGTAAGACCTGAAACTATAAAACTCCTGGAAGAAAACACAGGCAAAAAGCTCCTTACCAACGCTTGACAACGAGCATCTTGACAATGGTTTTGTTTGTTTGTTTGGTTGGTTGTTGTTTTTTTTTTTTTTGTATTTGACACAGAAAGCACAGGAAATGGAAGCAAAAATAAAGAAATGGGACTATATCAAACTAAAACGTTTCTGCACAGTAAGGGGAACCATCAGCAAAATGAAAAAAAAAATCCCTCAAAATGGGGAAAATATTTGCATATCACATATCTGATAAGAAGTTAACACCCCAAATATAACGCAATACGAAACTCAATATAGAACTTGTACAGCTCAATAGCAAAAACAACAAATAGCACAATTTAAAAAAATGGGCAAAAAGTCTGACTAGATATTTTTCCCAAGAAGTCATACAAATGACCGATGAGGTGCATGAAAGGAGTTCAACGTCACTAATCATCAGGGAAATACAAATTAAAACCATCATGAGATATCACCCCAGACCTGTTAGGTTGGCTATCATCAAGAAGTCAAAAGACAACAAGTGTTGGTAAGGATGCAGGGAAAGGAGAACCTTCATACACTACTGATGGGAATGTAAGTGGACATGGCTATTCTGGAAAATACTATGGATGTTCCTTTTAAAAATTAGAATAGAGCTACCATTGATGCAGCAATCTCACTTCTGGGTATGTATTCAAAAGAAATGAAATCGGTATCTCTAGGAGGCTATCTTCACTCCCCTGTTGATTAAAACATTATTGACAGTAGCCAGGATATGGGAACGATTTGAGTGTCTGTCTAAGGATGAATGGGTGAAGAAAATGTGGTATATATTACACAATGGAATGCTCTTCAGCCTTAAAAAAGAAGGAAATGCTGCCATTTGAGACAATATGGATGGACCTTGAAGGCATTACGCTGGGTAAACCAGACACAAAGAGACAAATAATGGCATGTCTCACATGTGAAATCTAAAAATGTTGAACTTAGAGTAACGGAGAGTAGAGACGTGGTGTTGCGGGGCTGGGGACAGAGGAGGATGCTGATAAAAAAATACACAAACTTTCCATTATAAGAGGAATATGCCCCGGAAACCTAATACACAGCATGGTCACTATAGTTACTACGTACTTGAAATGTACTAAGAGAGTAGATCCCAGGGGTTCTTACACACACACACACACACACACACACACACACACACATAAATGGTCACAGCATGAGGTGAGGTGATGGGTATGTGAGTTGCAGTAATGATTTCACGATACATACATCCACCAAAACATCATATACACAATTTTCATTTGTCAGTTTTACCTCAGGAAAGCTAGTGAAGAACCCAGATCATGCCCAGATCATGAGGACTCCCCACCCTCTTTAGAATAAAGCCCAAGTTTTTCTCCTTTGGCCAAAGAAGATCCTGTGCGCCCTGAGTCATGGCCACCCTCTGGCCTTGTCTCTCCCGGCCTCTTTCCCCGTCCTTGTGATTTGCCCACACTGGCCCCCTTGTCATTTCTCCAACGTGTCAGGGCCCTTATCATCTCAGGGTTGTACCCACTGTGTCCCCCACGCCCGGGTATGCTCTTTGTTCAGGTTCTGGCTGGTTCCCAAGTATCTCTCGGATCTTAGCTTATCTGTCACCAAGTAAAGATACCTTCCTTGACCGTCCTATTTATAATTCTTCTCCCTCAGCCCCTGACTTTCTATTCTTTAGCCTGCTTCGCTTTTCTTCATGGCATTTTTCTCACCTTCGGTTTTTATTTATTTGTTTATTTATTTACTATCTGCGTGTTTGTGCCTGGCAGCCTCTAAAACGGCCCCCATGATTCCTGTCTTCCGGTTCATGCTCTTGTGCAAATTCCTACCATCTTGAGTATCAGCTGGAGCTGGACCTAGTAACTCCTTCCTAATGACTATAATTCAGCAAAAGTGACGGGATGAGGTTACAAGGAGACTGTGACTTCCATCGTGCCTTCCATGCCCTTTCTCACTCCCTCTCTGGGAGTCGTTGCTGTTGTGGCAGGAAACTGCCATGTTGTGAGCAGCCCATGGAGAGGCCCATGTGGCAAGGAACTGATGCCTCCGCCAACAGCCAGCAAGGATCTGATCTGAGACCTATAAACAGCCACATGAATAAGCCTGGAACCACATCCTCTTCCAGTTGGGCCTTGAGATGACTACAAGCTCCAGCTGACACGTTGTGGCCTTATGACCCTACGTCAAAGGCCCCCAGCTAACCCTTAGAAACCATGAACTAATAAACGAGTGTTCTTTGAAGTCACTAGGTTTTGGAATAATTTCTTACACAGCAATTGATAACTAACAGCTCCACCGGGATATAATAAGCTTGTCGGGGAAGGGACTTACTCTGTCTCGTGTTTGGCACCCTCTCCCGGGGAGGTACAATGTCTGGCACGCAGAGGCTCTCAATCAACTTTGGGCCTAAATGAAGAGTGAGGATTGAATTGGAGTGAGGACACGAGGTTTCTCAAAATAAATGAGATAGAAGCCTGGGCCCCTGTAGCTGTTTAAAGCTAAGGTAGTGCGTAAGGCCAGAAGGGGGTGAAGGAGTCTCAGGAGTACTCAAGTAACAGACATTCGGGTAATACTAGGCTCATAGTAGTAATCTCTTGACGACAGTTATTGACGCTGGTCTGTGTTGCTTAGTAAGACTTCAGAGAGCCTGGGCAAGCTCAAGCAGAGGGTTGGTTGCGGGAGGCGGGAGGGGGGTGCTGGTGGGAAACATTACTTGTTCACTGAATGCGTTTGGAAGAATGACTCAAACCTCCCACACTTCCCTCATCTGTAATGACCTCACAGGGCGGTTGGTAACACACAGAAATAAAACACATGGTGGCCCATGGCTTATTCTCAATAAATGGTGATCTCTTTTTCCTCGGGGAGCTTATTATATGAGGAGATACGATTCATACCTAAGAAAGATAACTAACACGGGGAGTAGTATTTGTAATGTTCTGTTAGGTTCCTGATAGTTTCGAGGCAGGAGTTACAATGGAATAATTAATTATTTTCTGGTTCTTCCTTCTGTACTGTGAGGTCTTAGGTATATTTTTGTCACGTGGGAATACCACGGGAGAACTACTCAATTTTTCCTCATTAATGCTACAAAGAAAAAAAAATGCTGCTGAAAATGGTAAAGTAATCCCTGGTGAGGACCTACAAAAATATAGTAGGAAGAAATGACAAAAGCCTAACAGATTTACTCCTACTACTGATTACATCACAGTGATCATTTCACGTGGTTGGAGGGAAATTCACTGTTCTTAAAGTCTAGCATCCGTTTCCAGGAAAGGCAGCGGGAGCTCTCAATCCAGACCTTCACAGGAAGAGTCACACTGAAAATAACGATCTCCTTCTAATGGTTTGCTCTAAATTACGTGAATTCCTTGGGATTCTAAGGAAAATCGACAGTAATAACAATAATAGTAATAAAGGTTTTTTTTCCTTTTGCTACGTACTGGCTAACATTCGGGTTATGAGTGGGTCCTTTGGAAAGTAAGGGGAGAGAGTAGGTGTGAACTCACTTCAGAAATGTCCAGCTTCCCAAAAGCATTTTACTTTTAACGGAAAATAATAGCATAATAGGAACCACATTGGAGTCCGCACAACCAATATATGGAGAGAAGGTGACCACGGCTGTCTACACATACAGGCAGGTCATTCAGGGTGGTTCAAAAATTCCATTTTCCATAGTGGTCTGTGCGTGTCCACATGGTGACAAATGGCCCGAGCAGGGCTTTTGAGGTGTTGGCGCCACCAGCGAGTGCCAGATGGAACGTGGTGAAAGTTCTGATTTGTACCTTTCAGACCACAGGTACTTGCCAAAATCGATGGGTCCTCCTGGCCACCTTCTGTAAGTACAGCCGCAGGTATTCGGTTGAAACCTGTGGGTGAGAAAGACATAAACAGGCGCCATAAATTTGTCGGACCAGGAAGCCACAGGCCATTTAGCAAATGGTAAACCCAACGGCCCAAAGGAACAAAAGAGTCTCTTTTCATCAGGATGATCAGGCTCATTCAACAAATATTTATTGAATACCTGCTCCCTGCCAGACATAATAGAGACCGAGTTCTTTTATTTAAGGACTGCCTGAAGTGAGGGAACAAGAACCCCAGATCACCTGGGATGGTGCGGATCTAACTGTGTACTGCAACCTGCTGGAAAGGAAGAACCAGGGTCCTGAGGACGGGACTACAACCTGAACGTTGTGGCGTCCCCCACTTCTGCCCACAGACTCTGGGGGTTACAGCTTTTCAGGGAGGCTTTTCTGCTTCCATTTGCTCAGGCCAGGACCTTTCTTGTTTTGGAGGAAATGAAAATTTTGCTGTGGCTTTTCACAAGCAAGCCGGTAGTCTCAATAGCATGGCTTCTAAACCGAAATCTGGATTTCATCTCCTTGAGTTTATATTTTGGGGAGGGGGGTAGCCACTGTTGAGTCATAAAGCTGAAAGGATGTTGAGAGTTAACTTATCACACTCATGACGTGCACTATCCTAAAAAGGTGAAAATATCTCCTGTTACAGCAGAGCTTCTCAGAAGGAGACGCCGTTGTCTCAGAGTAAGGTGTCATCGTGCTTTGTTGCCGTCACAGTTAACTGTTTTCCTCGTATTTAACCTAAGTCCCCCCAGCAGCATTTTATATCTATTTTAAAATATCTTGCTCCTGAAGAGTTGACTGGTAGTTGATCACAAGCCTCATTGTGATAGGAGTTATTTGTCACCTCGGTGTTTTTCACATCCTGTTTCTCCTCATCCTTTCTTGGTAACGCTGACGCTTATAAATGAGCGTCCCGAAAGGGTTCCCCAAAACAACGATGATATTGGGCTGTTACTATGTGCCAGACGTTGAACTGTTTCATCCAGCTCATCTCAGTAATTCCTTACAACAAGCCTTGAGGTAGGTTCAATTTTTTCCCCATTTCCCCAGAAATGGGAAAACTGAGGTTTCCGAGGAGTCTATGGCTTGTACAAGACCACGGCTAGGAACTGGTAGAGCTAGGAGGTGAAGATATGATAGTAACAAAGTTCTCCAATTATTCACAAAAATATACTTTTATGCTAATAGATCCAAGTATTGAATTGAGTGTTAATTCATCAACACACCGCTTTTAAAAATAAATTTGTTCATGTTCTGTCTAATGCCCATTTGCTACTCAAGTGTTTGTAAAATTGGGGGATTTTTTCCCCCAGATTCTTACTCTTTTTCTAAGTATAAGTCCTTTTAAAATATTTGTTTGATCTTCAACTTCACATCTACAAAAAAAATAATGGCTGATAATTCATCTAATACTTTTGCTATTTTCTTTGGACAGGTATGTCCTTAGAGTTAGCAGCTTACGCCGAAAGCTCTCACTCAATCTTGGTTGAGCACTGGAATCATTTAGGGGAAATTTTAAAGATCTCAGTGGTGGGGTGGGGAGAGGGCACACACAAGACCAGTTAAATTAGAATCTCTGCGGGTGATATCCAGATGATTACAATAAGGATCCAAAGTTGAAGCCACTTTTAAAGAATTCTTCCCTGGACAATCCCTATATACACATTTCACCTATGGCTTGCTCTGGCTTCGGCTCACGTAGCCAGAATAAGGAGGTGGCCAATTCAACACTCATTCCCAATTGCCATCTCGTTACCTGCCTCTGATAGAGAGCCTGAAGAAGTTACGTAGTCCATTTCCTAGACTTCCTTGAGGTGGAGGAGCTATGTGATGTGCTTCTGGCCAAGGACAAGAAAGTGGCTGTCTATTGAGGGCTTCTTGGAAGCCCATATGTCTGCCTGTTTCCGATAATAAGTTCACCAACTCAAGTAGTTGAATTTCACCCCTTTTTATTTGGATATTCGTTTTTTAATCTGAATATTTCATAGACGTGGATTGAGCACATATGTGACTTGAATCAAAGGTAATTGGAATGAGAAATCAAGAAATCAGTCACTTCTTTCTGATGCCTTAGTCTCTGTTTCGTCACAAAGACCTTGGAGTTCACGATGAAAGTGTCCTACAGGGAGGGTAAAGGCCAAGGAATTTGAGAACCCTAAGGTTTACTTTGAAATTCTGTTGGGGGTGAGGGGTAGTGGTGAAATGACCACTTCTAAAATGCTTGTGGGACATAATTTCCACCTGTGATATTTAAAGGGGGAAAAACCTGAAGGGATTACAGATGATAGAGTTTCAAGGTAGCATACTCTGAATCCGGGCCTGCGTATTTATAATATGTGTGTGCGTGGATGTGTGTGATGTTTGCTACTTCTTGTGCGACTTTTTAGTGAGGTACAATGTGCATATCAAAAAGTACGTCTGTTGAAAAAGAGAAGCCCAAAGAATGTTCACAAGCGAATGCGTCTTTGACCCCAACACGCAGGTCAAGAAACAGAACATTACCAGGGCCCTAAGACAGCCCTCTTGCCCCCCCCCCTCAATGATTACTCCCTCGCCCAAGGAGAGCCAGAAGACTGCCAGTCCTTTCTTTTTGAAAAAAACAGACCACCGCGTGGAAGGACAAGGTCACCTCCTCTCCTGTTTTCACATGCTCTCGACTGAGATGGGGAAGTCAAACCCGTTCCAAGGCATATTTAACCATGGGAAAATGAAGAGAAAGAAATAAAATCCAGACCAACAAAGCAAAGATTTAAGTTGGTATCACTTTCCGTGTAATTGTGATGCCGGCAGACACTCAATAAACATATCAGCATTGTTAAAATGATTTATCAGCCGAATAGTTGAATGTAAAATATTATCAATACAGGTGTCATCATTGATCTTTCTCGGGTCTCCCTGCTGAGGAATGGGGCTGCTAGATGATTTCAACAAACAATCCTTGACAGGAAACCAAAGGCAACAAGGCACAGGGACAGACAGCTGACAAATGCAGTATGGGGCCATTAAAGCATGTGATGAATTTGCCAGGAAAGTATATATTTGTGCAAAAGGTGAGCTCATATCTCCCATAAATTTGTCAGCCGTGACACAGTGTTCTCTGGCTTGGCATGAGTAATGCCTTGCTATTTGCTGCCTTTGTCTGGCAAAAGCTCTATCAGTCACTCCAGGGTTATTTACAAAGAAACGTGTCTATCAGTTACAAGGACATGACTTTGCCGCTAAAAGATAACAAAAGAGGAAATCAGGCAGTGGCCTCTGAGCGAGGGATGCGTCTTTTCCAGACAAGCTCTGGACTGGAATGAATCAGATGGACGGCAATTGGCCGGGCTGGCCCAGTGCCTGGCATGACCAGCCTCAGTACATTTATCCACACTGATTAGATTAGAAATTATTAATAGGGGGCTACGGAGTAGAGCAAAAGGTCATTTAGAGTTTAATTCTGTTCTCAGATAACTTCATTTCGGCTGATGGGATTGTTATTGTAGGGGTTTTATATGTTTATAGGAAACAATATACTCAATAATGAAGTCGTGCCTCCTTCTGCAAGGTCAGGAAAGCTATTGTGTAGCTAGATTGAAGTCTTCACAATTGTGTTAATTAAGTAACAGTGATTGGGCTTGGTCTCCTCTTGAAATGCATTTAAGGGCCTAAAAGCTGCTGAGAATGTATTCTTTCAATATAAATATATAGGAAAGCAAGTGAGACCAGAAAGCAGTCTACGAATGAGTAAACAGAAGAGCTGACACAAAGCTTTTACTTAAGGGAGACAGGAGCCTGCTTGGCACGTGTAACTTCTTGCCCCATAAATACAAATGTCTTGTCAGCTTAGGATTAAACGTAACAGGTCCCTTTTTCTTTACTCAATTCCCGATGAATCTGAACGATGAGGTTATAGAATTTGATGTTGATGGCACATTATGTCTCATCAGTTCCTTTACTCTCTCCCGGGCCTGCCTGCTTGGGGTGAATCGGTGTGTAGTAATAGGCCCGTCCTTCTCGGGGAAAAGGCCGCTTCCCTGGTCTTGCTTTCTAGACCCAGGGATATTGGGGACAGGGAGCTCAGCTCTACCCTCCACTATGAGTCGCCTTTGGAAGGTTTATAATGCAGATGTTGACATTTGCTGGACGGGGTTTGTAATGTTTGTTCCACGAGACAAGACCCCTTCTAAGTGGCTACAAAGGAACTTGATTTTGAGTGAAGAGTGAGTTCACAGAAGGCAGTTTGTTGTCACGTCTTTCTTAAAGACCACCGAAGACCTTCTGAGTCCTATTTGTAAGCAGATAACCTTTCATTTCATTTCGGATGTAGTGGCATCCCATTAAAGGGAACTTGGAGGTGACACTTGATAACTGGTAATCGAGTCTTGTCCTCCCAGCTCTCTGCACCTCTCTCCAGGTGCAGGAACGCCACCATCCTGAGGCGGAACTTGGTTTTCCCAACAGAAGGACCGTCACATGGAAATATCTTCATTAATACAAATCTTTTTTAAATGTCTCAAAAAAATATCTCTAAGGCAGTAGTTCTTGACTAGGAATGGCTTTGTCCCCCAGGGGGCATTTGGCAATGCCTGGAAACATTTTTGATTATAACAAGAGTAGAGTAGCATCTAACGAGTAGAGGTCAGGGATGCTGCTAAACGCTCTACAATGCACAGGTGAGCACATAAAACAAAGAATTCTCTGACCCCAAATGTCAACAATGCCAAGGTTGAGGGATCCTGCTCTAAAGAACCTTTGGAATCAATGAAGAATGAGAACTTAACAAGAGATTACTCTGGGGATGAGGCACCACACAGTTTCTGTTGAGAAAAAAAAAAAAACTATAATTATGACATTATAAATCATCATAGTAGGATTTCAAAAATAAGAGATTTCTTATAAAAGTTCGGGAGAGAACGGAGGGAGAAGAAAAGTATACACACAAGGCCCTGAGGTCTAATTGTGTTACTACAGGAATATAAAACCACTCATTTGAATTAAAACTTGGAAGCTAGAAAAAAATCCACCTTATTTTCATTGTTGTTATGAGATGTCCCACATGGTTTTGGTTATTATGATACGGAATAATGTCAAGACTCAAAAAACTTTGTATGAAGCAGGCATGAAGTAGCACGACGTCCTAGAAGAAAGGCTGAGCCGAGATTTCAAATAGTTAGATGTTACCCTGCTGTTGACCAAACATGAGGGATCTGAGCCATCTGGGCCTCCATTGCTGTTTCTGGCCAGACACTGAAATTGCAAAGCTTGACATCATTATTTGGCTCTTCCTTCTTCTTCAGCCACAGTCACAGCCAAAACAGGGGTTGCGCCTTGGTTTCCCCGATCACGGTCATCCCTTCCTTTCCATTCCCGCCAGCCTGACTTTAGTGTGAGTCCTTATTACTTATTACTTCACATCTGGCCCGTATAGCAGTTTCCTGTATTTCCCCTCAAATATATCCTACAGAATGCCACCATCTCGTCTGCTTCAACCATTACTTTATGTCTCTCTCCTCAGGCTCTTTAGTGCCTATGAAGTCAAGTCACCCTTGAAGGTGTGACAACCCATCCTTCTCTGAGCTGCTCAAGAATACTTTTCAGAAGCGCCCTCCTGTCCAGCATGTTCTCTCCCTACTATAATGTCTCAAGCTTCTTCAAATCTAAAGTTCCCATAGTCTCTCAGACAGTTTACTAAGGCTCCAGGGACATCTCATATATGCACTTACTTGGGGTACTTACCATATTCGGCCTTTTCTTCTCCCTTCGTTGATATTTTTCACCTCATTTCAACCATCTCAGGGGAAAGGACACAAAGTGACACAAAGTGCTGTGCTGCAGTAGGCTTCACGTTGGGTTCCCTGAGAAGAGCGAGGAAATGCTTGGTGCCTTCCTCTGGATTCAATGCATGTGTGTGATTGTCTACAACTAAGACACTTTGGAAGTTAGAGACATGTTCATACGTGCAAATGAAAGTATAAAGCCTTTCCAGTTAGACTGTCAGCCTCCTCATGACAATCATAACGTCCAACCCCTTTGTGTCCTCTGTGCTTTGTCATGGAAAGCATCAAAAGAATGGTCGCGTGGCCGATTTTTGCTTTGCGTATGCTTTTGTATGTGAAAACTACCAGTGGGGTGAAATAAAAATAGTTGCCAGACTTGGGAGATATTTTGGTTACTACAGGAAACACTTCACATTACAAAAAAACTTTCACTGTGTATGTGTGTGTGTGCATGCATGTGCGTAGGTAAAATGTTTTTTACTTGATATAGAAGATATGTGCTAATATATCGATTTAAGAGAAATATCTCTATTTTATTATTATTATTATTATTTTAATATCTCTGTTTAAATACGACTCTTGAGGTCTAAGAATAAAAGTTTTCTTTAGGATCCCAGTTGACGTTCCAAAGACAATGGGTTTCACTGGATCCCTGAACTGAAATGAAATTCTCAGATTTTGACATGGAGTTGGAGAAGATGACCCGTGTTGCTTCATACTTGTTTTTAGAACACTGGATGAGACATGGATATAGTGTGTCGTTAAATGGCCCCACATGCATCAAAGTATTCTTTTCATTTTTTTAATAAATTTATTTTTTATTGGCGTTCAATTTGCCAACATATAGAATAACACCCAGTGCTCATCCCGCCAAGTGCCCACCTCAGTGCCCGTCACCCAGTCACCCCCACCCCCTGCCCACCTCCCCTTCCACCCCCCTAGTTCATTTCCCAGAGTTAGGAGTCTCTCATGTCTGTCTCCCTTTCTGATATTTCCCACTCATTTTTTCTCCTTTCCCCTTTATTCCCTTTCACTATTATTTATATTCCCCGGATGAATGAGACCATATAATGTTTGTCCTTCTCCGATTGACTCATTTCACTCTTTTCTTTTTTTTTTTTTTTTTTTTTTTTACCCTTTTGACATAAGCATACTTCGGGGTAAATATATGCTAATAAATGTTACTGACACAGCCATCTGCCTTGCTTTACCTATAAAAGTTTGCCCTTTCCTCATTGGTAGGTCCCCGAAGTTTTAGTTTTTTTAAGTATAAAAAGGACAGCATTTCTGTCTATATCCTGCGGTATTCACTGCAGTGTTTCTATGTCTCAGCTGTGACATTTTTTTGAAAAAGTATGTTTCTATAGCTCTGGTACGCTTCTCTGTTTTCACCTGACTCGATCTCTTTTTAATCTATGCATTTAAATGTGATGTTATTCTCCGCACCCTGGAATGCCCCCCCTGTTACAAGGGCAATGTAGCTTAATGCAGTGGTTCTCAAAGTGTGGTCCCTGGGTCAGCAGCTTCAGCAGCATCTGGGGACTTAGCTCAAAGGCAGATTCTCAGATCTCACCTATTTTGAATCAGGAACTCTGGGGCAGGGACCAGCAACCCGGGTTTAAACAAGTTCTCCAGGGAATTCTGATCCAAGAATATGCTTGAAAACTACTGGCTTCGTTGATTCCAGTATGAGCTCTGTGGCAGACTGCCTGAATTAAATATTCAACCTTCAAATCACGTAACCTTCCCGTCCTCAGTCTCCTCATCAATAAATGGGACGACAATAGTGCCCATCCACATACTGTTGTGGTGAAATTGAGATAATACGTGGGAAAAGTTTAGCAAAGATCTGGCACTTGCTGAGAACTTCATAAAGTTTACCTATTACTGTTCGAATTTTGCCCATTCTTTAATCTTAGAGTCCTTCTGCCTCCTGGTCATCTTTCCCACTTTTTCTGAGCGGGCCCCTTCCCCTCTCTTGCATGCCCTTGCCACTTCTCTTCACTTCTTCAGATGTTCCCAAGCTAGAGAGAAGGGATACATATATTTTTGTACAAATACTGATCTCCTCTTCACAGACTTATTTTTTCTTGAAAGACAAAAACCTCGTGACAAGCAAACATAGAGAAGAATACAACACACTTAATTTTTTCCTAGATCTGTTTTCTATTTTAACTATAATATAATTTCCTTATGGCCCACCTGATTTTTTTTTTCGGACCTTGGGAATGTGAACCAGTACTTATTTTCATGGCTGGTATAATTGATATGGGGATGGATGGGAGTGTGTTTTTGCCCTGTCTTCGGTGATGAATCATTCTTGTTTGTTCTAGATGCTTCTGGACTTGTTATCCTG
Source organism: Canis lupus baileyi (assembly GCF_048164855.1). NCBI lineage: Eukaryota > Metazoa > Chordata > Mammalia > Carnivora > Canidae > Canis > Canis lupus. The sequence continues at coordinate 69,621,767 of NC_132848.1, read as the reverse complement.
TGTCATTTCTAACTGGTGCCAGTTTTTGACAAATGATAGCAGCAAGGCATGGCGTGCTACCTCGGGTTCTTATTTTCCCTGAGTGTTTGGATGTAATAATTTTAGAGATGGCCACATGGCTAATGAGTCTTGCCCTCAGGAACTCAGCACAGAGGGAGCCCTCGCTAGCCTATCAGACACCTTCTTCGAAAACGGTGGAAGTGTGAGAGAGCAAGATGAATGGACATTTGTGTATCATATTCTTTGAGAATTGAATATAGGATTTATGGTGTTCCCTGACTTGACACACTTCACACTTGTCATGTTGGCACATTGCATTATACTCTGCTGCCCATGGGGCTTTTGATGATGTTTCAGAAACAGGTAATAGATGTCTCTGTGCTGTATCCATACATTTGCAGAGAAAGATCCAATATTAAAAACAAAGGTACAGTAAAAACCATCCCCATCAACCTAACACAAAAGCCTACCTTTGCTCTCTGTTGCCTTGTTAGTCCCAATCCCTTACCTAGACATATTTAGCCCTTCTCCAGCTGGAGATGATCCACCTGAAGTCAATGCTATTTCCATAGGCACATTTTAATACCTACTTAGGGGTGTAACAATGAACGACTATTATAAGTACAATATAAAGCCGCCATACAATATAAAGACCACTGGATTAAGTATCATAAACTCCTAATTCTAACCCTGGCTTGGCTAAGGCCTGCTGTGTTGAGCTTGAACGAATCTCTTATGGCAATCTCCCAATTGTCTCATCTGTCACAGAGGCAAAAGAATTCCTGGCTAACTTACCTCCCAGAAGGAATACTTAATATTTCCATACTTATTTTGAAGTATGGAAATGAGAGAAAACCACCTGTGTGACTACTGATGAGGCAGATAGAATCCAGTTGGAATACCAATGTAATTTCCCCTCAGTTTTACAGAAAGAGAAATAGAGCCTTTAAAGGATGAGTGAGTTTTTTTCCAGAACACTGTTAAGTGATGGACAGAGAAGGTCTGGATTCCTGTCTTCTGGTCCTTAGTTGAGGTGCCTTGAGATTCCTACCCACACCCTCTATTCAAGGGAACATTCAGGCCTGGGAGGTGAGGAATTCGCAACAGCTACACTACATTCAGGGTTGGAGGCCTTTTGTCTAACTTTTGGGTGGAATTCTGTAACAATCCTTGAAAGAGAAGGACCCCAAATAATGGCTGTCATCATATGTCCCACTGGCCAGGTGGGAGAGAGATCACCAATGGATTTATTCTTAAGGAAAAGTTTTAATTGGTTATGTCTCAGAGAACTGAGTTAGTGAACTGAGAGTCTCATTGAATACACGTAAGTAATGAACACTACATATTTACTACCTTCTTTGAAGTTAGGACTCCCTATTTCATATTTGTAGATCTTTATATGTGTCCAGTTTTCACCATTATAATGCCAGTAAGAGCAGAATCTTTATTTTTTTACTTCTTTGCTATCCTCTCTAATGCCCTAGGGTCAGTGCTTGTTAAATATAGATTTACCAACCTTCAAGTGAAGACAGATTGAAAAACATCTGGAAGAAGAAGAGAAAAATCTCTGATTCCCCAGTATCTCATCTGATCTCACCCTCCAAATAGATTAGGATCCCTTTAAGACTCTATCTGTTGGGACTGACTATACGTGTTCCCCAACTCCAATATTCTTGTTCTGATTTAGAACACTTTTGTAGGACTGTCTAAGCTTCTTGTGAACCCTCATGTTTGATCCAGTGATACTGGAGTTGCTGACAGCTTTGCTTTTGTGTCATGTGACTCTAAGTATGGAGTCTATGGAGTCTAACATCTTTTCTTCCCTGTTTGTGTCACAGAGGGAATACCAGCTTCCCCTGAGTCTTCCTTAAAGGATCTTGAATCAAGGGGAAAACCATGCTAAGGGAATATCACAGGAAGTAGTGGTGGTAAAATGGGACTGGAATTTTAGACACACTGATATCTAAGTCTCAACCAAGTATGCATTCTGGTGAGCATTTGGGTCACTCATTATACTTTTGAGTTTATGAGAAGGCTATATATAAAGTGTTTAACAGAATCGTGTCAGCCCGTGTAAATAAATCAAAATGACTCAGTTTTTGTCTCTGTGGCAAGGCCTTTGCATTACTTATCTATTCCTGTGCAACAAATTATGCCAAAAATTAGCAGCTTAAAACAGTACACGTTTCTTATCTCAGTCTCTATGGTTCAGGATTCCAGATACAGCTTCGCTGGATCTTCTGCTTAAGTGTCTCTTATAAGGCTGCAATCAACCTGTGAGCCCAAGGGCTGCATTCTCATCTGAAGGTTGATCTGAGGAAGGATCTGCTCACTCACCTAGTTGGTGGTAGGATTCTATTCCTCTCACGGTATTAGACTGAAGGCTTCAGGTCCTTGCTGGCTGTTAGCAGAAAGGCATCCTCAGTTCCTTCCTGTGAGAGACTTTGCAACATGACGGCTCACTTATCAGAGCATGCAAGCCTCGAAGATGATTAAGAGAATCTGCCAGCAAGAGAGAAGTCACATTTTTTGTAATCTAATCACATTAGTGACCTCCTATCTCTTTGGTCTTATTCTGTTTATTAGAAAGCAAGTCACTAGTTCCTGCTTACCTCCATGGGTAGAGAATTCCACAGAACATGAATACCATGAAATGGGGACCATTGGAGGCCATCTTAAAAGTCTGACTATCAAAGCCTTTCATGTCCACCTCTGAAAAAGAATCAATCATGGTTATTGGGTGTATCCTGTTTAGATGACATTAAGCATAATCCAGTTACTGTCCAGATAACCCTTAATGGGAGAGTCTGACCCATGTCTAATTTCTTTCTTTGCTTCTGAAAATAATTATTTGAAATTTTGGTAACCTAATAATGCTTTCTGTTACCCTAGAGTCTTTAAAGTGTTTTTAAACATTAGTATAAAAAAATCTTCCTCCATTTCCTAGGAATTCTTAGATCATTACTTTACTTTTCTGGTGCAGTAACTGACTCTCATGGTACTTGGTGAAAGTTACCATTTATTGTGCTAGTGATTTGGAATCACCGAAAGACTAGAGTTCTTATATTCAAGGGAAAGGTTATTAGACTCATAATTTGAGGTCCTAAACTTACTTTTCTATGTACTTTTTCTCTTCAATCTGCAGACTGTAAGCTCAAATATCTTTTCTCAGCTGGCCACAATATGGTTTGGAGATTGGATGAAGGTGATCTGAGTTTTTTTGTAAGACACACACTAAATAAATATTGGAGGTCATTATTTGATGAAAAAAGCTAGTTTTAAGTTCTTCTTTTTCTCCCCATTATATTGTTACTATCTTATATCAAGATACTGGTTGTTTCTTGCCCTATTCCCCTCTGCATCTATTCTGCACACTGTAGTTACAGTGCATATTTATGATGCTAATCTGATCACATCACTCCTCTACTCAAAACTCCACAATAAGGGATACCTGGGGGCTCAGCAGTTGAGCATCTGTCTTCAGCCCAGGGCTTGACCCCAGGGTCCTGGGATAGAGTCCCACATCGGGCTCCCCACAGGGAGCCTGCTTCTGCCTCTGCCTGTGTCTCTGCCTCTCTGTGTCTCTCATGAATAAATAAATAAAATCTTTTAAAAAAACCCAAAACTCCACAATATTATGCAAAGATCATCATGATATAAGATCAGGTGAACAAAGCAGGGTTATATATGTATATTGCTTATATATGCAAAGCTTATTTCTTGAAAGATACTCAGGAAACTTGTATTGGGAGTTCTCACAGCCAGAGGAAGGACAGGAGAAAGACTCTACTTTTAGATTTTGCACCATGTGACTATATGACCTAATTACAAATCAAAACAAAATTCTTCCATGGCCCTGAACACTTTTAGAAAAATTTCGGATTCTTAATCTGGAAGACTCTCATGATGGTCTCTTGGCCAACTTTGCATCACCCTTGTCAGCTCTCCCACCTCCCATCCCCTCTTCCACATATACCCTGTGGTCCAAGAACCTCCCAAATAAACTTATCTGTGGCCCGTGTGCTGCAACTCTCAGCTGAAGATCTGCTGAGCCAGGTGCAGGGCCCCACACATCGTGACTCCTGTCCCTTTTTCTTTACTATCCTTCTTCTAAGTGTGACTTTCACCACTTTTTGCCCAGCTAATTTCTACCCATCCTTCAGGGACTTCTTTCTGATTCCTTCACAATGGACCTTGTGCCACTTTTTGGTGCAAATTTAATTGTAGCACTTACTGCATTATATTTTCAGCATATCCAGTCTCAGGCTATAAACTCAGGGATGCAAGAAGTAAAAAAATATTATTTTTTTCTATAAATAAGTTTAATATCTAGCACAAGTCCTATCTTAGTTTCCTCAGAAACAAACCTTGAGAAACAACTCTTCAGGAAGATATATCTGCATGCAACTTATCAATAAGATCTTTCAGAAGAAAGCAAGAAGGTGGGGGAGCAGGAGCAATAAGGAGAAGACATTGGGATCCCTGGGTGGCACAGCGGTTTGGCACCTGCCTTTGGCCCAGGGCACGATCCTGGAGACCCGGGATCGAATCCCACATCGGGCTCCCGGTGCATGGAGCCTGCTTCTCCCTCTGCCTGTGTCTCTGCGCCTCTCTCTCTCTCTGTGATTATCATAAATAAATAAAAATTAAAAAAAAATAAGGAGAAGACATCAAGCAGGGACACAGTTTCAGGCCAAGTTCCAGACAGGGTGATCTCAGCCTGATCCTTCAGGGAAACATACTCTACAGTAAATTCATAATTCTGGTTTAGTGTTTAATATCTGTCTACCCTAATAAAATATAAACTCCAAGAGGATGAGAATTGCATTTTTTTGTTGTTGTTGTTGTTGTTCATGATGGGCATAGTCTAAGCAATTAGAATAGTACCTGCAAACAGTAGTTCTAGGTTGAATGAGTGAGTAAACTTTAGGCTTCTCCTTGTTGTTTCAACATAGAGAAACATATCTATTTATACATCACACAAATTATAGGCATCTACTATGTCCCAGGCACGATTTTTGGCCCTGGGAATTTAACAGTGAACAAAATAGTTGATAGCCCTGCTCTCAAGAAGCTTCTAATGGGCAACATGGAAACTGCATCATGCTAGGTACAGAGAAAGCCACAAGGACATTCCGCCCCATCTGCAGGTATCACTAGTGAGTTCATCCTAACTTGGGTGCAAAGAGTGACATGAGACCTATCGCCTCCCACAGCTTCCCCTTGGTGATCTCAGGCAGCCTCATGCTGTAAATACCAACTATATGCTGATAATGCCAACTTCATTTTTCCCCTTCAGACCTCTCTTGCAAATATCTGACTCATATAGCCAGTTGCCTGGAAGCAAGGTGTTCTTCTCTGTCCTTGGTTCTTTTCAAAGTGTCTGCCCCGGGATCAGTCTCAGGGACTCACCCCAGCCTCCAATTCATTTGCTTCTCCTCTTATCCATCTTCTGTCCTCTCAGACTCAGGAATCTTCATCTCATTGAGGGGATAATGATTGTAGTGGATGGAAGTAGGTGGGTTCCATGGGACCTTGTGTCATGCTGAATTCTTCCAAATATACCATTTATGGCATGCGTACCTTTTATGCCCTGGGGCCTGCAGATCCTGGATTATGCTCAAAAAGCCTCCCTTTTGCTTTCCTGCCTTAACAATCCAGATATGTAGTTTGAATGGGAGAAAGACCATGGAGTAAAAAGAAATTATAGGGAATGAAAAGACAATCAGAAAAAAAAAAAGAAAGAAAAGACAATCAGCTGAAATTTCTGAACATTATTCCACATTAACTTGGAATTAAGTGTTTAAGAGTCTCTTTTCCTATTATATTTTGAGCACCTTGGGAGCATGAACTGAGCCTTATTCATCTTTGTAACATCAGCAATTGGTATAATACCTGATCCTCAATAGCTGAACTATTTGAACTGACCCAAGGGTATTTGAACACTCCACTTTTTATACCCTTTTTTACCCCTAGCAAGGAAAAGCAGTATATTTTATAATAATTAAGAGCATGGACTCCAAACACTTCAAACACAGACATTCTGGGTTAAAATTCTGATTCTGCCCATTATTTCCTATTTTATCTTATTCAAGTTATTAATGTCTTCCAGTCCCATTTTCCTCATCTTCAAAACAGGAATGCGGATAATTATTTGGTTTCTCTGATATGGTTGTTGTACTGTTAAATGAGTTAATACATATAAAGTGGTAGGTTGGTTCTTGGTACAAACTAGATACAAGTGTTAGCTGTGATTATCCCCTCTTCTTAAAGCTTCCTTGTCTTTGTCAGCCTGGTTAACTTCTTTTTTTAAATATTTTATTTATTTGTTCATGAGACACAAAGAGAGAGAGACAGAGACACAGGCAGAGGGAGAAGCAGGCTCCACATGAGGAGCCTGATGCAGGACTCAATCCTAGTACCCCGGAGTCATGCCCTGAGCCGAAAGCAGACGCTCAACCACTGAGCCACCCAGGTGCCCATCTAGCCTGGTTAACTTCTGCTTCTCCTTCTCCTTCCTGTCTTTTCAAAAGGCTTATTATGTTCTTTTTCCAGGAAGTATCTCTTTTCTCCATGTTAAGCCGAGTGCTGCTCCTTTATGTTCCTTTTCTTAGCTATGAGTTCTTCAACCTTTTGTAAGACACATTCAATTATATTATAAAGGGGGGGGATAGTTGTCCATCCTCTTTGGACTGGCCTATACCTTGCTGTTCATCTTATATCCCCGGCACCTAGCCTGGCATGCAGCCGATCCCAAAGAGATGCCATCACAAAAGTGAGTAAAGATTCACCTGCTCTAATCACTGCTCTCACAGTCAGCTTGAAGGCATAGTTTGCATCTACCCAACGCCTCCATTTTCTATACATGGGATCAGTCTTGCTCACAATAAATGGGATCTGTGGTTCCTTCAATAAACTCAGAGAATGTGACTCACTGGGGGCAAAATGCCTTTGAAGGAGATATGTGTGCTGGTCCCCTCTTTGAACTATATTATAGAACGATTCATCTTCCATGAGCCACATAACCTCAAATCAGGGCTCCCATCCACCCTCATCTTTCATTCCTTCTTCAGTTGCCCATTTTTTCTCCCCTCTTCCTATTTCATCCATCTCACCTCCTGCCAGGCCTGTGCAGACACAGACATGCACACACACCTTTGATCCTGCTGACACCAATGGCACTAAGGAAAGAAGTTCAATATGTCCACTGGCGTCAAAATATAGTAATAACAATCCTTCAAAATGACAATCACAGGCAGCCTAGGGGCATTCAGGGGATCTTCAGCTTTGTGCTTTCTGTAGTCTTTAGTGCTTTTCTTTGGTGTTTGAATGCAGAGGTAACTGTAGTTTACTCTACCTGAGGAGTGCTGGTGAGTTGGCATTCAACAAACAGAGAGTTATGGCACTGCTATGGCGAGGAACAGGCAGCGTGGGGGGTTGTTTTGTGCTCCCATCTCCCAGACTCCAGCAAAGCATGATCTCCCATTTGCAACCAGTTACTCAGCTGCATTTCATGTTTGTGATTGTGTTGACAAGGAAAAAGGCACCATTTCTGGCAGCATCTCTGAGCTTCCTGAGTTGCCTCAGGCACTAAGAGAATGCAGGAGGCACATAGTGACTTGGTTGCCACCTGACACCTCTTCTGCTTACCCAAGCCCAGAGTACCCCCTGGGACTCCACAAACGGCAACCTACAGCATCCTAACCAGGCAGCTGCTCACTGGATCTCTGTTCATCGTCCTATGGCTCCGGTTCCTCCCCTGCTGCCAAGTATAATTGCAACATCCAGTGACAGAGAAAATAGGCTGTCTGCCCTGCTGACACCCAGAACAAAGCAGGTCCAACTTCCCTAGTAGAGAACCAAGGCAGAAACAGTCTATGTTAGTTAGTTAGTTAGTTAGTTAGTTAGTTAGTTAGTTAGTTATTTTCTATCTCTCTTTTCTGTCAGCAGGAATAAGAAAAACCTAGAACCTCAAAATCACCTGCCATCCTGAGCTGCACTGAGATGGCAGCTTCTGACTACTCTGATTCAAAATTTCATGTTCTGTTTTGTTTATGGCAGGCAAAATACAGTTTTCTATTTTGAGGTGGTGGCTGTTTAAAGGAATTGTAAAACAAATCAGATGTTTCTTGGTGATCCACCAGCCCTGCCAAATCAATATTTGATGATTTACAAATGAATGAGACACATACAGATTAGATTTTCTCCTGAATACACACTGGCATGATTTCACGTTGTAGGGATGCCCGGGTGGCTCCGTGGTTGAGTGTCTGCCTTTGACTCAGGTGTGATCCTGGGGTCTGGGATCAAGTCCCACATCCGGCTCCTTGTGGGGAGCCTGCTTCTCCCTCTTCCTAGTTCTCTGCCTCTCTGTGTCTCTCTTGATTTAGTTTTGTCTAGGACACGTGAAATACAGATTGCCAGATCTGAAGTTGCGCATTTCTACATGTGCTGGTAAATAGCCTGGTATAATTGTGTTGATTGACATTTTTTTTTCTTGCTCTATTAATTGGATGGGAGAGTGATGCTAGTTTCTATGTATTTTCATCACATTTCCAAAGATGAGCATTTAATCACCTCGTTACAGTAACCAAACAACAGGAAAAAAACAAGAGCATGAGTCTAGAGATTATAAAACTCAGCTTTTACATAATTTTTAAAACTTCCTTTTCCTAAATTTTTTTCAGGGAAACATACACTATAGCCTTGGAGTAAGGGAAATCTTATGTAAAACTTGGCAGAAATTCTCAGCAAAGTAATGTAAAAAAAAAAAAATTTCCTTAACTTTCAAAACTTCCTTACCAATCAATGGTTGGAATAAGATAAACTTAGCAATATATTTTGGGCTTAAAATTGTCCAAAATAGTTGGGGGGAGAAAACTACCAAAGGACATGTGTTGGCCATGGAGGTCTAGGGATATGGAGGTCCCCTGACCTATAGGTTCGTTGGAAAGCTAAACAACGCCTAAAAATGATCTATGTTTGTCATCTGAAAACCAATCCTAAACTGTCATTTTAAAAAGCGAGTTAGCTGATCTTTGGCCATCCACTTTTGTCGTAGAAGAGTTCAAGTGTTTCAGTTCCATACCTAGATAGAATATAAGAATAGCTCACACATATCAAATGCTTATCATGGACCCGACATTCTCCAAAGTCCTTCAAATTATTCTCCCAGTTAATCATCATAAGAACCCTATGAAGTTACTATTGTTATCTCTATTTTGCAGATGAGGAAGTGAAGACACAGAGAAGTTAAATAACTTGCCCCAGTGATAGATTGGAAACTCACCACTGTGCGAAGGCAGATATCAGAGATGAGCGACATCTTGGAAATGATCATCCTAGAGATGAGAAAATTGGCTCCAAGCTGGAAGTATCTTGCTTAGGTTGATGTAACTATCATGGAAAGACATGGGGTGTGGTGAGAAGAGCACCCAAAACAGATTCTAGGCAAGACTGGGATTTTATCTCAGGTGGCTATGTTTCTTGTGTGACCAAGGAAAGTTAATCCTCCTATTGATACTCAGTGTCTATACATGCAAGTGTGAGGTTATTGATAGTCAACCAATATGTAGTAAATACCAGCATGTGCTGTTTATGGGAGTGGAATACAGCTCCCTCCTGCCTATCCCCCGGAGGCACTCACATCCCAACGTGGAGGCAGGTAGAAACATGGAATTATGCAAAGCCGATGCCCAGGTGTAGGATGCCTCCCCAAAGATATAGTTTGGTGTTGGAGCTGGACTTGGGGGCTCTATGTAATTCAGTATGTTGAAGGATAGTCACTTGCATGTGGATAAGTGGTAAGAGATGATTTCAGAGAGGTAGGTGGGGCAGGTCCTATATGTCATTCTAAGTAGTTAAATTTGGACATACAGGTCATGGGAAGTTATTGCTTTTATTTTAATACCAGTACAGTTAACATACAGGGTTATATTAGTTTCATGTGGCCACCATAGTGATGTAACAATTCTGCACATTACCCAGTGCTCATCATAGTAAGTGTGCTCTTATTCCCCATTCACCTGTTTCATCCATCCCCTGCCCCCTACCTCTTCTCTGATAACCATCAGTTTGTTCTCCATAGTTGAGACTCTGTTTTTTGGGGGGCACCTGGGTGGCTCACTTGGTTAAGCACCTGCCTTAGGCTCAGGTCGTGACCCCAGTGTCCTGGGATCAAGCTCCATGTCGGGCTTCCTGCTCAGGGGAGAATCTGCTTCTCCCTCTCCCTCTGCTGCATCCCCTGCTCATGCTCTCCTGTCAAATAAATAAATAAAATATTTATAAAAAAAGTTTAAAAAGGGTCTTTTTGGTTTGTCTTTTTCTTTGTTTTGTTCTTAAATTTCTCATTAGAGTGAAATCATATGGTCTTTCTCTGACTGGTTTATTTCACTTAGCATGATACTCTCTAGCTCCACTCATTTTGCAAATGACAAGATTTCATTCTTCTTTATGGCTGAGTAATATTTCATTGTGTATAGATACCATCTCTTCTTCTTTATATGTTCATCTGTCGATGGACACGTGGGCTCTTTCCATAATTAGGCTCTTGTAAATACTGCTGCAATAAACACAGGGCTATACATATATCTTTTTGAACTGTGCTTTCATATTCTCTGGGTAAATTCCCAGTAGTGGAATTATTGGAAGAGAGGTTAATTCTATTTTTAGTTTTTTTGAGGAAACTGTACTGTTTTCCACAGTGGCTGCTCCAGCTCGCATTTATACCAACAGTGCATCAGGGTTCCTTTTTCTCCATATTCTCACCAACACTTGTTGTTTCTTATGCTTTTGATTTTAGCCATTTTGACAGGTGTGAAACAACATCTCATTGTGGTTTTGATTTGCACTTCCCTGATGATGAGTCATATTGAGCATATTTTCATGTGTCTATTGGCCATCTGTATGTCTTCTTTGGAGAAATGCTGGTTTGTATCTTCCACTGATTTTGTAATTGGATAATTTTGTTTTCAGGTATTGAGTTGTAGAAGTTCTTTATATGTTTTAGATACTAACCCTTTATTGGATATGTCATTTGCAAATATCTTTTCCCATTCAGTAGCTTGTCTTTTAGTTTTGTTGATTGTTTCCTTCACTGTGCAGAAGCATTTCATTTTGATGTAGTTCCAGTAGTTTATTTTTGCCTTTGTTTCTCTTGCCTCAGGAGACATATCTAGAAAAATGTTGCTATGGCTGATGTCAGAGAAATTGCTCCCTGTGCTCTCTTCCAGGACTTTTATGGTTATAGGTGTCACATTTAGGTCCTTGATCCATTTTAAGTTTTTTTTTTATGTATTTTGTAAGAAAGTGGTCCAGTTTCATTCTTTTGCATGTAACTGTCCAGTTTTCCCAACACCATTTATTGAAGAGACTTCCTTTTTCCCATTGCATATTCTTGCCTCCTTTCTTACAGATTAATTGACCACATAATTATGGTTTTATTTCTGGGCTCTCTATTCCATTCTATTGATCTACACATCATTTTTGTGACAGAACAAAAAGATTGTTGATTATTAGAGCTTTGTAGTGTATCTTGAAACCCAGTATTGTTCTTTTTCATGATTGCTTTGGTTATTTGGGGTCTTTTGTGGTTCCATACAAATTTTAGGATTGTTTGTTCTAGTTCTGTGAAAAATGCTATCAGTGTTTTAATAGAGATTACATTAAATGTGTAGATTGCTTTGGGTAGTAGGGACATTTGAACAATACTGATTTTTCCAAACCATGAGCATGGAATATCTTTTCATTTATTTGTGTCATCTTCAATTTCTTTTTATTGGTATTTTATAGTTTTCAAAGTACAAGTCTTTAATCTCTTTGGTTAAATTTATTCCTAGGTATTTTATTATTATTGATGCAATCGTAAATTGTATTGTTTTCTTAATTTATTTTCTGCTTCTTCATTATTATGTATAGAAATGCAATGGACTTCTGTATATTGACTTTGTGTCCTGTGGCCTTACTGAATTCATTTATAAGTTCTAGAAGTTATTTGGTGGAATCTTTAGGGTTTTATCTGTATAGTTTCATGTCATCTGCAAATAGTAAAAGTTCTACTTTTCCTTACTAATTTGGATACCTTTTTCTTTTTCTTATCTGATTGCTGTGGCTAGGACTTCCAGTATTATGTTGAATAGAAATGGCAAGAATGGACATCCTTGTCTTATTCCTGATCTTAAGGGAAAAACTCAGTTTTTTACCATTGAGTATGATGTTAGCTGTGGGTTTTTCGTTTATGGTCTTTATTATGTTAAGTTATGTTTCCTCTAAACTTACTTTGTTGGAAGTTTTTATCATAAATAGATGTTGTTGAATGCATTTTCTGCATATATTGAAATGATCATATGGTTTTTATCCTTTCTCTTGTTGATGTGATGAATTGTGTTGATCAATTTGCAAATACTGAACTACACATGCATCCTAGGAATAAATCTCCCTTGATTGTGGTAAATGATTTTTTTAAATGTATTGTTGGATTTAGTGTGCTAATATTTTGTTGAGGATTTTTGCATCTGTGTTCATCAGAGATATTGACTTGTAGTTCTCTTTTTTTGTAGTGTCTTTATCGGATTTTGGTATCAGGGCAATGCTGGCCTCACAGAACAAATTTGCAAGCTTTCCTTCCTCTTCTATTTTTTGAAATGGTTAAATCTTTAAATGTTTGGTAAAATTCATCTGTGAAGCTATCTGGTCCTGGACTTTTGTTTGTTGGGAGTTGTGTTTTTTTTTCTTTTTCTTTTTATTACTGATGCAATTTCATTGCTGACAGTTAGTCTGTTCAAATTTTCTACTTCTTCCTGCTTCAGGTTTGGTATATTGTATATTTTTCAGAATTTATCCAATTCTTCTAGGTTGTCATACATATTTTTAAAGACTTATTTATATATTCATGAAAGATACACAGAGAGGCAGAGACATAGGCAGAGGGAGAAGCAGACTCCATGCAGGGAGCCCAATGTGAGACTCGATCCCGGGACTCCAGGATCACGCCCTGAGCCAGAGACAGACACACAACTGCTGAACCACCCAGGCATCTCTGTCATATAGTTTTTAATAATTTCTCATATAATCCCTTGTATTTCTTTAGTGTCATTTATTATTGCTCCTCCTTCATTTTGATTTTATTTTAATCCTCTCTCAGTCTCTCTCTCTTTCTCTCTCTCTCTGTCATGTCTCTGACTAAAGGTTTTTATCTTTTCAAGGAACCAGTTCCTGGTTTCCTTGATCTGTTCTATTATTTTTTAGTTTCTATATCATTTATTTCTGCTCTACTCTTTATCATTTCCTTCTTCCTGCTAGTTTCAGGTTTAATTTGTTCTTCTTTTTCTACCTCCTTTAGGTGTAAGGTTAAGGTTAAGTGTAAAGTTATTTGAGATTTTTCTTGTAGACCTGTATTGTTATAAACTTCCCTCTTAGAACAGGTTTTCCTGCATCCCAAAGATTTTGAACCACTGTGTTTTTGTCTTCAGGTATTTCTTTATTTCCTTTTTGATTTCTTGGTTGACCCATTCATTGTTTAGTAACATGTTATGTAACCTCCATGTTTTTGTATTCTTTCCAGATTTTTTTTTTCTTGTGGTTGATTTCTAGTTTCATAACATTACGGTCAGAAAAGTACGTGATATGATCTCAATCATTTTGAATCTGTTGAGACTTGTTTTGTGGCCTAATATGTGATCAATTTTGGAGAATGTTCCATGTATAGTTGAAAAAACTGTATCTTCTGACGTCTTAGGGTGGAATGTTCTGAATATGTCTATTAGATCCATCTGGTTCAATGTGTCATTCAAAGTCACTGTTTCTTTGTTGACTTTCTGTTTGGATGATCTATCCACTGATGTAAGTGGGCTATTATTATATTACTATCAATTACTTCCTTTATGTTTGGTATTAGCTACATTATGTGTTTAGGTGCTGCCGTAATGGATGCATAAATTTACAATTGTTATATCTTCTTGTTGCATTGTTCCCTTTATAATATTGTAGTGTCCTTCTTTGTCTCTTGTTATAGTCTTTGTTTTAACATCTATTTTGCCAGTATAAATATTGCTATCCTAGCTTTCGCTTTCTTTTTACTTCCAGTTGCATAAAAATGCTTTTTCTTCCCATCACTATCAATCTGCATGTGTCTTTAGGTCTTAAATGAGTCTCTAGTAGGCAGCATATAGATCAATCTTGCCTTTTTACAATTTCACCACCCTAAGTCTTTTGATTGGAGTGTTTATTTAGTTTACATTCAAAATAATTATTGATAGGTATTTACTTATTGCCATTTTGTTTTTTTTGTTTTTGTTTTTGTTTTTAGGTTTTCTCTATTCTTTTCTTCTCCTGTTCTCTTCTCTCATGATTTGTTGGCTTTCTTTAGTCATATATTTGTATTGCTTTCTCTTTATTTTTTGCATATCTATTATTGGTTTTTGATTTGTGATTACCATTATGTTTATATATAAAATTTTATGCAGGTAGAAGTCCATATTAAGTTTATGGTTGCTTAAATTTGAACCCATTCTTTATTCCTCTCTCCTTCCCCCCAGAACTTTAGGTATAGGTGTCATACTTTACAACATTTTATTTTGTGAATCCCTTGGCTGATTTTTATAGATATATTTATTTTTACTGCTTTTGTGCTTTCTACTTTTCTTACTCATACTTATGATCTTTCCTTTCTACTCAGAGTGCCTTTTAATATTTCTTGTAAGGCTGGTTTAATTTTCATGAATTCTTTTAATGTTGTTTGTCTAGGAAACTTTCTCTCTACTTCTATTCTGAATGATAGCCTTGCAGGGTTTTTTGTTTGTTTGTTTTGCTTTGTTTTGTTATTTGTTTTAGCACTTTGAATATAGCATGCTACTCTCTTCTGGCATACAAAGTTTCTGCTGAAAAAATTAGCTGATAGCTTTATGGGGTTTCCCTTGTATATAACTGTTTTCTTGGGGATCTCTGGGTGGCTCAGCAGTTTAGCACCTGCTTCGGCCCAAGGCATGATCCTGGAGTCCCGGGATCGAGTCCCACATCAGGTTCCCTACATGGAGCCTGCTTCTCTCTCTCTCTCTCTGCCTGTGCCTCCGCCATTCTCTTTCTGTCTCTCATGAATAAATAAATAAAATAAATAAAAATAAATAACTTTTTCTTTTCTCTTGCTGCTCTAAAAATTCTCTCTTTATCATGACCTTTCTTATTTTAATTACTATATGTCTTGGTATGGACCTTTTTGGGTTGATTTAGTTGGCAAATCTCTCTGTCTCCTGAATCTGGATTTCTATTTCCTTCCCTAGATTCAGAAAAATGCCAGCTATTATCTCTTCAAATAAATTATTTGTCCCTTTTTCTCTCTCTCCTTCTGGGACTCCTATAATCTGAATATTATTATGCTTGATGGTGTTGCTGAGTTCTCTAAGTCTATTTTTATTTTTATTATTATTTTCTCTCTCTCCTGTTCATCTTGATTGGTTTCCATTACTCTGCCCTCCAGGTTGCTGATCCAGTCTACTATTTATTCCATCTGGTATATTTTTAATTTCAGTTATTGAGTTCTTCATTTCTGATTGGTTCTTTTTTATGTTTCTACCTCTTTGTTAAGAGTCTCGTTGAGATCTTCCATTACTTTCCCTCAAGTCCAGTGAGTATATTTTTAAATCATTATTGTAAATTCTCTATCAGACATATGACTTGTCTCCATTTTGTTTAGGTCCTTTGCTCTGATTTTGTCCCCTACTTTCGTTTGGGACATATTCCTCTGTCCCCTCATTTTGTCTAACTCTGTGTCTGTGTGTTAGGAAACTCAGCTATATCTGCTCTTAAAGTAGCAGCCTTATGAAGAAGAGGTCCTATAGTGCCTTGCCATGCAATATCCCCTATTCACCAGAATTTAGTGTCTTCTTTGTGTGTGTGCCTTATTATTGTGGCTGAATCATGTTTGACTTTAGTGCTTTTGTCTGCAATGTCTTTCTTTGCCTCTTGTGGCAGGTTTGGTCCTGTGTTTAGTGGGCCAGTCTGGCACTGCCTTGGGCTTGAGTTGAATTAGACCAGCATTTTCCAGAGATGTAGTAGCAAGAACTACTGGGTACTTTCTCTGTGTAGTGCTCATAGAAGCTTTCACTGGTGTGCAAGGCCTGTGGTCAGATGGGATTGTGTGGTTATCTTCCCTATACCCAAGGCACAAGTCACTTTGGAGTAGTGCTGGCCCCTGTTGGGACTGCTTGCACACTGCCAGGCTTGTGGCACTGCTGTGGATAGGCTCCAGCCAACGGTGCTTTGGAGGGAGCTGGACGTGTGGTGTTAGCAAGGTTTGTTCAGATCTGCTGTGGGAGGAGACTTGGATCCATTTTAGAAAACTGCAGCAGGACTGTAGGTGGTAAGTCTGCAGGAGAATGTGGGAGCAAGGTGTGCTATTAGCAAGTTAGGTGAAGAGTGTTGGCACAGTGATGCTTCCCGCAGGTGGCCGTATGTTTATGTTGGGGGACAAGGGAAGGAAATGGCACCCACCAGCTCTTTTGATTTTGGAGAAATCTCCCAACTATCCCTGCCTCTAGCACTATGAGATTAGTATCCCTCCCCATATACACCAGGTGTTTTTCAAACTGTTGCTTCTATGCCATATCTCAGCGGGGCTGTTTGCTGTGCTGTTTCATTAAGGGCCAGGACTCCATTTCCTGTTGCCTTCCTGCTCTTTCAGAGTTGAGCCCACTGATTTTTAAAGTTCCAGGTGTTAAGCTCCACTGATTGTAAGAACTTGCAAAATTATGGCCCTCTGGTTTTCAAAAGCAAATGTTATAGGGATTCCTCTTTCCTAGATGGGTTTCCCATGCCTTGGATGCTTGGTGTAAGGGTCTGTTTCTCTCATCTCTCCATGCCCACAGTGTCCTTCCCTCCTGGGTCTGGTTAGCTCCTATTTGTGTGTCCATCCTTCCTACCCTCTTTGATGTGGCCTTTTCTCTACATTTAGCTGTGGAGATTCTTTTCTGCCAGACTTTGGGTCATTTTCTGGATTACTTACACTGATGCGGCTGTTAACTGGTTTTATCTGTGGTTGAGGTGAGCTTAGGATCCTCCTTCTCTTTCCCAGGTAATCTGTTATTTAAAATTTTTAAGCATCTATTCAGCTTTACATTTAAGAAAATTCACACTTCTGACAACATGAAGAATGGTATGAAGGTGGTGCCATTAGAGATAAAAAGATTGTAAAAGTTCAAATGAGGAGCAATAAGCTGAACTAAGGCATAGGTAGAGGCCAGGGAGCAATTAGAAGGGTTTGAAAGGTATTTAGGAGATAGAGTCAAAAGAATTTGGTTATTATGGTAAGAGACAAGGTTATATGATGACTTCATATTTCAAGTTCCCTCTTGTGGGCTGGCAGATAGGGAAGGCTAACACCATTTGACAAGATGGGATACACAAACTGATAATTGGTGTGGGGATATTTTGAAGGGAAGACAATACATTCTGTCCTTCACATATATAGTTTGGTGAACAAGTGAGATACCTAGAAGATTTCCATGAGGCTGTTAAAGTGAGGAACTCTGGAGAGATCCCTGCCATAAATACAAATTTGAGTTATCCCTGTGGAATCCACAAGGAATGTCATCTCTATGGAAAGTGAATGGAGTGAGAAAGAAAGAAGGTAGTACCTGAAAAGACACGTAGTTTTGAGGGAAGGCAGCTGAGGGGCTAGCAGAAGGTCCAGAGAAAATTTATACAAAACAGGAAAAGAATAGGGAGAGAATAGTGTCCTGTAAGCAGACAGATGAAAGAGCTTTAAGAAGGTGGCTGCTCCGGGATGCCTGGGTGGCTCAGTGGTTGAGTGTCTGCCTTCAGCTCAGGGCGTGATCCTGATCAGGCCCCCTGCAGGGAGCTTGTTTCTCCCTCTGCCTGTGTCTCTGCCTCTCTCTGTGTATCTCTTATGAATAAATAAATAAAATCTTAAAAAAAGAAGGAGGAGGAGGAGAAGAAGAAGGAGGAGAAGGAGAAGGAGAAGGAGGAGGAGGAGAAGGAGAAGAAGAAAAGAAGAAGAAGAAGAAGAAGAAGAAGAAGAAGAAGAAGAAGAAGAAGAAGAAGAAGGAGGAGGAGGAGGAGGAGGAGGAGGAGGAAGAGGAGGAAGAGGAGGAAGAGGAGGAGGAAGAGGAGGAGGAAGAAGGAGGAAGTGGAGATGATGATGATGATGATGATGATGATGATGATGGCAGCGGCTCAGTGGGTCAAATGCTCCTGAGACAACAGGATGACTGGAGCCAACAATTAGAAGGGCACAGTGGCCCTGGCTGGGGAGTTCCATGGGAGCATATGTTAGGGTAAAAGCTATAGTGGTTGATGAGGGGCAAATGAAATATGAGACAGTGTCTTGGCAACAAGACGAAGCCCTGAGATGGTGCAGTATATAGAAGAGGCCATAATATTAAGGGAAAATCTTATAAGCTAGGAGGTAGGTGAGGTTTTTCTAACCTCCAGAGAAGGAGCCAAGAGGAAAGGATATTTGATTCTGTAAGAGAAAAGTTTAATTCATGGAGTGAGGGAGTAGAACTGGGTGCTCTCCAGGCACAGATGCCAAAATCAACCTGAGCCCAAACAAGGATATTCCATTTGCTAACTTAAAAAAATTATTCCTTTATACATTTATCAAAGTTATAGACACACACACCCATACACACACAATATAAAATCTTACTTTTTAAGATTTTATTTATTTATTCATGAGAGACAGAGAGAGGCAGAGACACAGGCAGAGGGAGAAGCAGGCCCCCTGCAGGGAGCCCGATGTGGGACTCCATCCTGGGACTCCAGGATCATGCACTGAGCTGAAGGCTCAACCCCTGAGCCACCCAGGTGCCCCCACAGAATATCAAATCTAATAGAAGTGGATGATGAAAAACAATAACCCTCTCTACCATTCCTCTTCCCCCAGTTCCATTAGAAAGGAGGAATTATTTTCACATTCAAAACATATTTTTATACTGATGATCTAAATAATATGCATCTGATATAAATAATTTTAATAGTGCATACAAATATAAGTAAATAAAACAAACATTTATAAATGCATTTACAATAAATAGTACATACGAATGTAAAGAAATTAAAGGTTGCTTAAAATCCCAACCTTCTAAAATGATTACATTGAATGGACTGTCTTGATATATATATATCTCCCACCCCTCTCCCTTGCCCTACAGTAGGTTTATATTTCTTTCTTAAGCATATGATAAACCATGTGAATAGCCTAGTGGGCAGCCTATGTAGTTTCTATCTTTATGTAATCATATATATGTTTCATTGGCCATTCTTTTACCAAAAAATGGGATAATGTAATATGCACATTCTTGCACCTTGCTTTTCTCACCCAATATTACCCTGTAGATCCTTCCAAGTCATCTGATATTACTCTAATTCATTCTTTTACTGTGTAATATTCCAATATGTGGTCATACTTCAATATATTTAAACATTCCTTTATTAAAGAACACTTACTTTCAGTTCACAACGAACAGTACTGCAATACATGTCATTGTACCTATGCTCTTTGGGGTTAGTACTTTTATTTCTATGGAATAGATTACCAGAGTAAAGTTGCAAGACCTAAAGGTATGAGGATTTTTGATTTTCATAGTTGCTTGGTTGCCTAGTAAGTTAGATAAGGTGCTTCTTCTAGTGCACCTTCCTGTACTGCAGAGACCAGAAGGCTAAAGCCTATGCTTCTCAGAGTCTGCCAGAATGTGACTTGGGTTGGCCAAAGTCATGAAAGACTTGAAATACAGAAATGAGGCGGAGGCCTCATTTCTGCTGATTATGAGATTTTTAGGTGGAATGTAAGGACATGGGAATGTTTGTATGTGGGTTTGTTTTCCTGAAGTAGCATTAACAAAAATCCCTATGTCCAGAAGTAAACCAAATGTCTAACAATAGAATAGAAATGAAGTTGTGGAATAGTCAGACAATAAAGTACTGTGGGCCGGTGCGATGAATTAACTAAAACTGTAAAACTACCGAATACTTCAAAACCATTCTCTGGAAGTCAAGAAGAGTCATAAAAGAATACATAGCATATAGCCAGCATTTGTGGTGCCCCCATTAGCTCACCTGATTTCAGACAGCTGTATGGCCACTAGCAGCGACTAGTGTACCAACTCAAGGTCACAGTGTGGGGCCTCTGCTTTTCTGCCTCGGGCCTTTCTCGGAACTGTGGGAAGTCACTCAGCCTGAACATGCAAAGGAGTTAAGCCCCTGAGAGCCACTCTTAACCAAATGGAGATGATGCCGGTGACTAATACTGTCTCCTTTCCTTTGGTCTTGTGGGCCACTTCTGACATGTGTTTTATACATTTTCACAGAGGGTACACCGCAGGCCTATGCTTCAGTTGCCCACAGCAATAACCTGCACAATAATGTTTTCTCTCTTCTCTAGTCTCTACTCCCACTCCCACACTTCTGCTTCCTGGGCTCACATCCAAAATATACACATCCAACTTCTTTTCTTGAGCATTGCTTTCAAGGAAACTCAGCTGTGACATATAGTATGGTCCCATTTGTATGCAGTTCAAATCAGGCAAGATTAAACATTTTATAGGGAGGTGTGTATGTGAGATAAACTATGAAGAAATGCAGGAGAATGGTTAATATAAGAATTATGTAACATGCTCACCCTTGGAAGAGGGGAAGGAGCTGTATTTTGGATCGAACACAGTGGCTTCAAAGGCGCTACTGATGTTTGATTCCTTAAGCAATGTGTTTGGTAAGTGGCATTTGTTCCATTATGTCTTTAAATGATTGGTTCTTGACTTTTTGGGTCTCAGGACCCCTTTCCACTCTTAAAAATTATTGCAGACTCCAAAGGATTTCTGTTATGGGAGCTAACTCCCCTATGTAAAAAACAATGCAAAAAGCATTTGTGTTAATTTATTTGGAAACTATAATACACTCGTTACCTGATGACATAAATAATTTATTTTTAGGAAAGTAAAATGTATTTTCCAAAACAAAACCAAACAAAATTGGATGAAAGGAGTGGCATTGTTTTTCATTTTCCAAATCTCTTTAATATCTGGTTTAATAGAAAACAGCTAGATTCTAATATCTGCTCTGTCATTCTCTTCATCCTATAGAATTATGCAAATTTTTGAGGAATATTTAAAAAAAAACAAGACTCAGACAAACTATGCTGTTGGAAAATGGAGCAGTATTTTAATATCTTTTCTTTTTTTAATCGAAGTCTGGATATTCTTTGATACTACATCCAAACTTGACAAGTGGTGGTTTCTTAAAGGTTAGTTGCAGTGTGGTATCTAAAACTATATCGCTGAACTTTTAATACTCTATTACAGTAAAATCCACTGGTCTTTCTTGCACTTCAAATGGATTTCTCATCCATGCATGATTTTATGATATTCATTTAGTCATTCAGGAAAATAATGGTTCATGAGTTATACAGAATTTCTAAATGTTGATACATTTCATTCTGCAACATCAAAAAAATCACATTCATCGATATCACAATGATCTCATCAGAAAAGTCTTTAAATATGGGGAACTGTTAAGCTCATGGTGTTGAATATGAGTTTTCAAAAATTCTAATTATATCCTCAAAAGCTCAAATTCTACAATTGGCAACAAATACTATCCGTTGTTTTCCTTGAAGTGACGGGCTCACTTCATTCATTCTTGAGAAAATGTCCACCAGATGACCAATCCTAAATAATCATAGTTTGTCGACCACTTGTTCTTTAAAGTACAAATCATGCTCTTTGACCAGGGAGGCCAGTTCTGCTCACGACACAATCACAATCACACAGTGCTTTGCCTGAAGACAAGCATCATACTTCTGTGGGCAGCAGAAGTGCTTTGTGCATATGTCTCATTTCATGATGTTGTACTTGAGTCAAGATTTAATAACATCGATCATTTTTATGGCTTCATCAAAGACATTCTTTTTTTTTAATTTATTTTATTTTATTTTATTTTATTTTATTTTATTATTTTATTTTATTTATGATAGTCACAGAGAGAGAAAGAGAGAGAGGCTGAGACACAGGCAGAGGGAGAAGCAGGCTCCATGCACCGGGAGCCCGACGTGGGATTCGATCCTGGGTCTCCAGGATTGCGCCCTGGGCCAAAGGCAGGCGCCAAACCGCTGCGCCACCCAGGGATCCCCATCAAAGACATTCATAAGTGAAGCTGGCATTCTTTCATCTGCAAGCGCATACTGGTGAAGAGTACGGCGACTACCAGGACGGTCTGATACCACCGCCTTAGTTCAGGCTCCAGCACTTGTGCTCACCATTGTTTTGCAGCAGGCAGGCAAATGTCAACACGGTGAAAAAGGCAACTAATGTCTCAGTATGGTTATGAAAATAGTTTTGATCTCCTCAAAGGGTTTCAAGGACCAAACTTTGAAAACTTTAAGTTGTGTCTACGTTACATACAACTTTTTAATATGTATTTCCCAATCATGAAAAAAGACAAGTTCCTATGCTGCTAATAGTCATTGTATAAAGTCATGCCATTCCCTTTACTAATGGTATAAGAAGCTGGATTTCTTGTTGAACAAGACTTTCTCCTCCTTTCTTTTGACACGTTCTACCAAACACTATCACTCCCTCATTCAAACAGTTACCCTTTTTTAAACTAATAAACTTAATATTTTTAGAGCAATTTTTAGATCCACAATAAATTTGAGCAGAAAGTACAGATGATCCCATAAACTCCCTGTCCTCAAGTACAAAAATATCTCCCGCTATTGACGTTCTGTACCACAGTAGTGTATGTCACAATCGATGAACTTACATTGACACGTCACTATCGCCCAAAGTTCATAGTCTACAGTAGGATTCAGTATTGGTGTTACACATTCTGTGGGTTTTGTAAAAAGTATAATTACATGAATCCACCATTGTAGAATCAGAGAATAGTTTTACTGTCCTAAAAATCCTCCATGCTCTGCATATTCATCCCTCCCTCTAACCCCTGACAATCACTGATGCTTTGTTACTCTAACATTGTCTTTTCCAGAAAGTCAGACAATGGGAATCTATATGTAGCCTTTTCAGATTGGCATCTCTCACTTAGTTATATGCACTTAATTTCTTGCCATGTCTTTCCATGGCTTGATAGTTCATTTCTTTCTAACCTTGAATTCCATTATCTGGATGAATTACAGTTTATCAATCTATTCACCAACTGAAGGACATCTTGGTTGTTTCCAAGTCTTGGCAATTATTAATAAGCTGCTATAATAAACATCCTTGTGCCGGTATTTGCGTGGACATAAATTTTCAGTTCATTTGGGTAAGTACCAAGGAGTATGGTTGCCGAAGCACATGGTAAGAGTACGTTTGGGTTTGTAAGAAATTCCACACTGTCTTCCAAAGTGGTTGTATGGTGTTGGATTTCCACCAGCAGTGAGGGAGAGTTACTGTTGCTCTGCATCCTCACCAGCACTTGGTGCTATCACTATTCTGGACTATGATCATTCTAGTAGATATATAGTGGTGTCTCACTGTTGTTTTAATTTGCTACTCCCTTGTGATTATGATGTTGAACAACTTTTCATGTGTTCACTGGCTGTCTGTCTTCTTTGGTAAGGTGTCTGTTCAGGGTTTTGTTCCCTTTTAAAATCAGGCTTTTTGTTTTCTTGTTGAATTCTAAGAGTTCTTTATATATTTTGTGTAACAGTCTCTATCAGATGTGTCTTTTGCAAATATTTTCTCCCAGACTAAGGTTTGTTTTCTCATTCTCTTGGCATTATCTTAAAAAAGCAAAAGTTTTTAGTTTTAATGAATCCAACTTATCAGTTATGTCTGTCACAGATTGTGCCTTTGATGTGGTCCCTAAAAAGTCAGCACCAGTTAGGTTTTCTCCTGTGTTATCTCCTAGGAGTTTTATGGTTGTGTGTTTTACGTTTAGGTCTATGATCCATTTTAAGTTACTTTTTGTGAAGGTATAAAGTCTGTGTTTAGATTCTTGTTTATGTGGGTGTCCAGTTGTTCCAGCATCATTTGTTGTAAAGACCATCTTTGTTCCATTGTACTGACTCTGCTTCTTTGTCAAAGATTGATTGACTACAGTCATATGGGTCTGTTTCTGGGCTCCATTCTGTTCATTGATCTATTTGTTTATTCTTTTGCCAATGCCACACTGTCTTGATCACAGGGATTTTACCGTAAGTCTTGAAGTAGAATAGTGTCACTCCTCCAACTCTGTCCTTCAGTACTGAATGACGATTCTGGGCCTTTTGCCTCTCTATGTAAATTTTAGAATTAGTTTGTCAATATTCACAAAATAACTTGCTGGTTTTTGTTGGGATCACATATTGCATTGAATGTACAAATGAAATAGACAAGAACTGATATCTCAACAATACTGAGTTTTCTTATCCATGACCGTGAAATATCTCTTTAATGATTTAGTTCTTCTTTGACATCTGAATTGTAGTTTTCTTCACAGAGATCTCATATAAATTTTGTTAGAGACCATTTGGCTTTTATACTCCTAAAAAGTTTATAATTTTTTAAAAAGATTTTATTTATTCATTCATGAGACACACACACACACACACACACACACACACAGAGAGAGAGAGAGAGAGGCAGAGACACAAGCAGAGGAAGAAGCATGCTCTATGCAGGGATCGTGATGTGGAACTCAGTCCCGGGACTCCAGGATCACGCCCCGTGCCAAAGGCAGGCACCAAACCGCTGAGCCACCCAAGGATACCTAAAAGTTTATAAATTTTAACCCAGGCAGTTTGATGACATATTTTTGCATTGGGAGCATTTTGACAATGCTTAAAAATCAACTTATTAAACTCCAAGTTTTAGATTACTAAATGAAGTTTTAAACAGATAACCTTCACAACATGTTTACCAAGAAAGTGTCAGAATAAAGTCTGGATAGTCATCTTATAAAATGGGATGGAGAATGAAATGTTGGTCAGGGATACCTACTGAGGACATAACTATTTTAACTTAACCAGTTTTAAGTGTTGGTAACTACGTGACCAATGTTAAAAGAACTACACCAAGAAGTCCTGTTTGGGTTACTATTGCTGTGAAAATGCAAGTTGGCGTCTGCATCTAGTCTGACAGCAAAATCTAATGTAATTCAAGTATTTCAGTTGGTAAACCCTAAAACATATAAATATGATTCTTGGATTCCCTAAATAGGGGGATTTTATTTCATTTTGTGCCATAAACCATAAGCTGCAGTAATTTCTACTTTTGTTTCTTTTTCCTCTGGTGTTGTGTGACTCTCAAATAATCATGCCACTATTTATGCTCTTCCAGCTCATGCATTTCATATCTCCCATTCGTTTCTGGAGTGAATATTTCATGTGGATTTCTAGTATCATTTTTAGTGATTCATAATCACATTCTACAAGCCAACATTTTCTGTGCTGGTTTCAGCTCCAGCATAGTATTTTTGGAGAGCTTGTTCAACTAGTTTTGGCTTTTCATGAGGCCAAAAAATAATTCAACAACCCACCAACAAAAGCAGTAATAAATTGGTGGGTAGATGCTATGATTTAACCATGTGTTTTGTTCTCACTGGGAAAATCTCTTGGGTAATTTTGAAAAACAAATTAAAAAGTAATGAATTTTTAAGTGATTAAAGATTGCATTTGTATATGCAACTATTCTTTTTACCATATTTCCAGTATATTTAGGCATTTTAGCTTCAATATTTTAAATGCAAAATCTCACAGTATTATATACAATAAGAACATATTTCTATGATCAACTAATTTATGACAAAGGAGCTAAGAATATATAATGGGGAAAGAACAGTGTTCTCAGTGTACAGTGTTGAGAAAACTGGACAACCACATGCAAACGACTGAAACTGGACCACTATCTTACACCGTACACAAAAATTAACTCAAAATGGATTAAAGACTTGAATGTAATACCTGAAATCATAAAATTCTTAGTAGAAAATAAGTGGTAAGCAAAGACAACAAGAGCAAAAATAGACAAGTAGAACTGCATCAGACTAAAAAGCTTCTAAACAACAAAGGAAACCGCCAACAAAATGAAAATGCAACCTACTGAATGGGAGAAAATATATGTTTCTCATAAGTGGTTATTTTCCAAAATATATCAGGAACACATATAGCCTAACAGCAAAAAACAAAACAAAACAAAAAAACAACCACAAAACCCCCAAACCAATCAGATTAAAAAAAATGGGCAAAGAATCTGAATAGATATTTTTCTAAAGACATATAGATGGCCAACAGGTATGTGAAAAGATCCTCAGCATCCCTAATCATCAGGGAAATGCAATTCAAAACCACAATGAGATATCATCTCACATCAGTCTGAATGGCTGTTATCAGACAAGAAAGAACAAATGTTGGTGAGGACGTGGACAAAAGGGAACTCTTGTGTGCATCAGCAAATGTAAATTGGTACAGTCACTGTGGAAAACAGAATGGAGATTCCTTAAAAAATTAAAAATAGAGCTACTATATGATCCAGCAACTCCACTTCTGGGTATTTATCCAAAGAAAGTGAAAACACTAACCCGAAAAGATAAATGCACCTCCATGTCATTTACAACATCACTTACAATTGCCAAGATATGGAAACAACCTAAGTTTCCCTTGATATGGCTAAAAAAAATAAGGAATATATATACAATGGACTATTATTCAGCCATAATAGGAATGAGAACTCGCAATTTGCGACAACATGGGTGGACCTTAAGGGCATTAGGCTAAGTGAAATAAGTCAGACAGAGAAAGACAAGTACCATATGATCCCATTTACATGTGGAATCTAAACAAAAATTAAATTAATAAAGAAAAACAAGTTAATAGATGCGTAGATTATTGACCACCAAAGGTGGAGGTTAGGGGTGGGCAAAATGAGTGAAGGGAGTCAAAAGGAACAAACTTCCAATTATTAAATAAATCAGTCCTGGAGGTGAAATGTACAGCATGGTAACTATAGTTAATAATATTTGAAAGTTTCTAAGAGAGTAAATCTCCAAAGTTCTTATCACAAGAACTTTACAGCTATGTGTGGTGATGGACGTTAACTAGAATTATTATGGTGACCATTTTGCAATATATACAAATATTGAATCACTATGTCATACATCTGAAACTAATATAATGTTGTATGTCAATTATGCCTCAACAAAAAAAACAATGAAAAGATGTACTTTTATAAATTTCCTTTTTATAACTATAATATTTTTAAATAAATGTGGTCGGATTTTAGCTCAGGGTATTCATTGTAGATAATTGTGTCTGGCTAGCTTTTAATATTTAATTTTAGAGTTGCAGAACTGTGGTGTAATGTACCTACTTCCTCTATTATTGTTTTGTTTGTGAGTTATACCCATTTTTGTTGCACCTCCCTCCCTTTTTTTATAGTGATCCCTCACTGTTTTAAAAAACACATCTGGAAAATTTTTAAAAAGTTCCAGTTAATGAACATTGACTATTCATGACTTGTTTTCTATGACTTCTGCAATGATATTGTGGTTTAATACTGACTAACACACAGTTCTCAGAATATTCTGATTCTGCAGGAATTCAGCAAAGTGATCAAGGCTACACCTGTCTGATATTTTGACACCTGTCGAAGAATGCACAAGTTAGTGAAACCAGCAATTTTTTCTTCAAAGAGATATTTCACTCCTCAAACTTGTATTGCTGAATTTGAATGCTTAAGAATAATTACTTCACCTTTTCCATTTTATGACAATCACTAGATCCTAGAGATGGCCAGGTTTTTGCTTGATAAAAAAAAATCCAAGAGTTTTACAACTTTGAAAGGTAGCAGGGAATAGTGAGAAAGACCTCAGTTTTAAATGAGAAGTCCCAACTTCAAATTCCATTTCTGCAACATACTAGCTATTTGACCGTGAACTAATTATTCAGCCCAGATTTCAATTTCTATCAAACGGAGCTCTTTGGTTTACACGGCTGTTGTGAAGATCAGATATGAGTTACCATCTGGTGGCGTTAGTGCTGACGCTGATCTTGGCACGTGAATCACGGTGCAAGACCATCTAATCCTAGTAGCATCTTGCATCTTCCTTCTGATGAGGTTTGCAAATTCCCGTAGGCAGGTATTGTATTAGACGTCTCCTGGTGCTCCACAGGGCCCGAATCAGGGTCAGCATGTGTAAGACGGTCAGTAACTATTTCCTGAATTTTCCTGAGGCAATGTCATGAGGAGAAAGCACCCAGGGAGGGAGGGAGCATTGTGAGTTCTGGGTTCCTGCCAATGTTACGCCACCAATTTTGAATGTGTTCATTTGTCCTTCAAGGCCTATGTTTTCTTGTTTGTGAGACAAGGTTGGGTCAGCTGGCTAGAAGACCACTAGGAATATGGTTTTATATTGAACTTACATGAAGCCTGATGAGCGTTCTCTGGAGATCTCTAAGTAGGTCACTTCCTGTTGCAGAAGTAGACACAACCAGTTTCAAAGGAAAGTATGTGTCCATGAACCTTCTAGCCCTCTACATCTTGCAGAGAATATCAGTGTCTGCATGTGACAGTTCTTTATTCTTATTTGTCAAATCCTAAAAATCTGGTTTTCTTGCCAAATTAAAGATAATTGCCAATTCCTCTTTTTTCCACTTGGGCTATAGCCTTGTAGAGGGCAGGGAAGGAGCTTGCCTCTGACCCTGTGTGAATTCTCATACAAGCTCTCAAGAGAGTCATTGAATACAAATCAGATCTTCTTTTCTGTTAAACTCAGAATTTTACTTGATCTTGCCTATTTCAAGGTTGCAATTAGGCTGCCTCCTTATAAGTATAAATCAGATCCATCTGAACCCCGTCTTGCGAAAATGGCAAACGCTCAATACCAAACTCTCTCGTTTCCACAGCCGTGTATATTAAAATTCTGGCAAGTGCCTATTCCTCTCAGTCTGATCAGCTTCTCAGGTGTTCACCCTTTTCTATGATTTCTTATTGAAAAAGCTATTCAAATGTTCCTTTCCACCAGATTCTGGTGCCCTGGTTTCCACTAGACGTAGACTCTTAACAGATCTCAGGGGCTCTACCTCCCTGCCCATACTCCTGACACTAGACATGCTGGAATCACTAACTTCATCAGGGAAATTGTCCAAGATACTCAGATACAAAGCCTGAGGATCAGTTATTGCCAATCATAGTTGGATAAGGACTGACATCTCCTGCGCAGCATCCACCCCTTCATTCATTCAACAAGCGTTTATCGAATGGCTACAATGTCCCAGGCCTTGCGTAAAACACTGATCTGCCCTCTTAACAGATTTTTAAGTGTATAGTATAATATAGTTCCCTAAGGGCACAGTGTTGTTGTTCAGAAGGTCTCTAGAACTTACTAATTTTGCATAACTGAAATTTTATGCCCATCTATTCGTCCGTTCTCATCTTAGATCTTGACCTTACACCGTCAGTCTGCCAAATCAGCATTTTGCCATAGTTTTGGCTACTCTCGTGTTGGCCCTGATGATCACTGGAATCCCAGGAGTTTCAAACCCTGCTTTGAGGAGAAATTGGATTAGAAAAATTGCCAGACTTTCACGATAGAGTCTACCCCCCTCCGAATGCCAGCAAATGCTGAGGGTACACACAAGAGCTCACAACCATTTCTTACGATGCCCGCCTACACACCAGAAACCTCAACTAAAAAAATGGAAATCCTTGGCAAGCTGTCCCTCAAATCCAGTCAGTAAACACAACAAGAGTACAGCTTCTCTTTCTGTCCGGAGCATTTTGTGCTATGCAGCACCTGCCACAAGCCTTTGTCCACAGGCGGCAAAGCTCCTGCCGTCCTGAGCAGCAGGTGGCAGAGGGGAGGCAGCGACTGACCTCCTTGGTAACCAGCTATGACAGCCTGACAGCCGCCCGGCTGGATGCTCCCGACTGCCACCAGATATGTCACAGGATGCTTCCCGGGCTCAAGCACTTAACTGACTTTACGTTAAGTAAAAAGTGAGACTCTGGTTCTTTCTTTCTCTTTCCTTTATTTATTTTTTTTTTAAGATTTATTTATTTGTTAGAGACCGAGAGGGACAGAGAGAGAAAGCGAGTTCCAGAGGAGGGGCAGAGGGAGAGGGAGAAGGAAAGGTGGAAAACCTCAAGCAGACTCCCTGCTGAGTGTGGAGGATGACCTGGGGCTCGGTGTCCCAACCCTGAGATCACGACCTGCCCCGAAACCAAGCGTCGCTCAACCACCTGAAGCGCACAGGCGCCCCTCTTTTCTTTCCTTTTAAAGCAAAACTCCTTTGCTCCAAGTGTGGAACTCTAGTAGGGAATCCGGATATATAAGATAGAGCCAAGGTGGGTAATGGAGATGGGCTGGAGCATAGCTGCTTAGCTCCCTCTCGTTATCCACCCACCTAAAGACCTCCACCTCGCGGCCTGGAATTCAGTTTGACAAACGGGAAAACTGGCCTAGAAAATCTCCAGCGTATCTCCATTTCGGTCAAGCTCCATGAAGGCAAGGCTGTGCCTTGGTCATTCCTGAATGCTGAGACCCTAGCATGGTTCTGGCATGTTGGAAGGACACACGTGTACACACACACACGGATTTGATGAATAGATAAATACAAGAGTTTTTGCATGTCCTGAGATGTGTCTATTTATTTCAGATTATCCCTCCATGGGGCCAATAGAGTTGGTTTTCAGTATTAACCTCCCCTTCTGACTATCCATTCTGTACTTTCCCCCAGCTCTTCTCTGCACACATATAAAAGCTCAGCTTTAGCTTCCTTGGGATAGCATCTAAAACACCAAATGTAAATGTCTCCCAAATGGGGAGACAGCTTGTTTATACAGGAATAATTGCTTCAGCACAGTGTCCTCCTTTACAGCAAAACTTGAAGAAAATGCTGAGTAGTCAGATTCTTTGCCTTTGCATTAGGAAAGAATTTAAAACCCATTTCAGTCTTTTCTTTGGCCTCATGTAAAAATAAAGCTTTCCCCCACCCCCAAGCTTAGGGCAAAGCGAAGACATCTAACCCCGACTTATACTTTCCCTGAGCCCCCAAAAGGAGTCCAGGTCATTTTGAAATGGATTTTTCCCCCTTGTTTCCTTAAATTGGGGCCAGTCAGAGGTGAATGGGTGTTCCTGGGTCAGCTCGAGACTGCTGTGAAGGGTGTAACCAATGCCTCTCTTCCTTGTCCACCCCCAAGAGGGCAGTGCTGAGTGGGGATCCTGCCAACACTGAGAAGGCTGGAGGCTTCGCCTGGATCCTGGGGCAAGACTTCAGGTGGCAGGTTCACCAAGGAGCCCGCCAGCTGGCTTGACTTCATTGCTATTTATCATTGTGTCTACTTCTTCTAAAATTTCCCTTTATTTAATCACCTAATACTATTTTTATTGGCCTGTCGGAATGCGGGGGAGAGAGTGGAAGGGAATTCATTTCATGTGTTGTGGAACATTATTGTGGTAAAATATTAGGACAAGCCTATACCGTCCTCCTTTGAAAAATAAGATACAAAACCAATTAAAGTTAAGTGATTACTGAAATGCATCTAATTAGTTATTAACTTACACACATCAAGCTACGATGGCAGCTTTCACAGCAAAAATCCTGTTGGTGTTGATACAGAAGATAATTGATATCACAGAGGCCTCCGCTTCTCAGGCAATTGCTTAAGAAAGCACCTTCACAGCTCAGAGCCTTCTCTCCCTTTGGGTTGGGGTACATTTTCGTCAATCTGACAAGATCTGTCACATATTATCAGACAATTGATCACCAACTGCTTGCAAGTCTTAATCCATCGTTTGATCACACATCAAGAAAAATTGCTTTTTATGTCCTACATCTTGGCCATGAGAAAGGGGAAGAAAGCAGAGACTTAGGCTTCCGGCTCCAGCTCATTACTTTTTTGCAAATGATAGATGGGTTCACTAGGCAATTTAACTTTAAAATGATCTTTTCCCCTTTCTCAAATAAGCAAATAGAAGGAGCTCTGCAGCACAAGCTGAGTGGAAAGGGAGTCCGCCTGCTGTTCCTTTTGTGTCTCTATAATAGGCGCCCATGTGTGGATGGAGGCACGTATGCTTAGTAAATATGTATTTACTTAGTATTGCTGCATCTACTTCTAAATAATAGGATTTAAAGTGGACACACACAGAGAGACTAACTTTCACTCTCCAGGACGTAGCTATAATCATTTTACACATTTCTTCTAGAGCACTCATGTTATATATAAAGTAATTTGAAATGACTTCTAGTTTACAAAAAAAAAAAAGAGTATTATATAATGACACAGTAAAATCCAAATCTAAAATAAATCACTTCCCCCACCATGAATCCAGTTATGTTATTGTCAAGATCCTGACCTTATGTGTCTAGTGATAGATCTTCTAGGTTCCTCAGAATGGGGCAAAAACCTAATAAGGCAGGAATTAACCCCACTTCAAATCACCTGATTGCTACTTAAAGTATCTGTAGTTACCAATGAAAGAGTATTTAGAACCTCAAAGTTTTTGAGAGATTCCATTGAAGTTGTCAACATACGACTCAGATACCTTGGTGGTCTGTGAATAGTTACTTCCAAAGTTCATAGAATTCAGACAGTACTACGGTTGCATTCTTGGAGGGCAGAGAGGAGCGCTCTCGACTCCTCCTCGCTTGTCTTCCCACCTCTCCGCCACTAAAAATCTCCCTGGGAATCCTTCAGTATCGTACATCCTCTGTAATTATTGAAAGACACAAAGAACTGAGAGTCCGTCTTTGCATGCTTAGGTAAAATGAAAGGCACCGAGAGATATGTAATTAGTGCTTTTTCTGCGTCATGGCAACTGGAGGCTGACAGTGTTTCCAAATCCTAGCCACTAAATTCTGCAGCCCAGCAGCGTGTGGCTGGCCTCACGCTTTTGTCCGTAAACGGAAGACACCATAAGGCCAGGGACCGGACCCCAGCCCTAGCACAGCCTGCGTCAGGCACAAAGAGAGTGCTCCAAAAAATCTATGTGCTGATGAAATGCAGATAAAATCTCTAGTTTAGGTAAAATTATTGTACCAAAGTCAAT
Organism: Canis lupus baileyi; assembly: GCF_048164855.1. Lineage (NCBI taxonomy): Eukaryota > Metazoa > Chordata > Mammalia > Carnivora > Canidae > Canis > Canis lupus. Next base: position 69,588,791 of record NC_132848.1, on the reverse strand, counting down.
TTCCTATTTTTGTTTAAAAAATATTTTGTTTACTTACTCATGAGAGACATAGAGAGGCAGAGACACAGGCCGAGGGAGAAGCAGGCTCCCTGCGGGGAGCCCGACGTGGGACTCGATCCCGGGACCCCGGGGTCACACCCTGAGCTGAAGGCTCAACTGCTGAGCCCCCCCAGGCGTCCCAATTTCCTAGTTTTGATCATGTGCTTACATAAAATGTTATCATCGGGGCAAAGTAGGGGAAGGTTCCATGGGGAACTCTGTTCTCTTATAACATGTAGGTGAGTCTAAAATCATTTCAAAAAGACAATTTTTAAAAATCTGTATTGAAAAGCAACCGCATCCCTAATTCTTGAAGCCTGCTGAATGTGCTATGCTTCTGAGGCGCTGATGTCTCAGGGCTACCGTCTAGCACCATTTTTCTTCCTGTTTCTATTGCACCTCTTCAAGCTCTTTCCCTGTGTGCAATGCCCAGATTCTGGTCCTGCCTCTAGTCCCCTAGATGTCCCCTTGTATCTGGTCTTTCCCCAAGTTTGGCTCTTAGTCTTCCAGGAGGAATTTCGGCTCAGCCTCTCTTTGTCAAGATGTTCTTTTGGCCTGGATTTCCTCTTTGCACCACCAGGGCATCTTTCTCGGTGGCCTACTCAACAACCAGTTTGGCTTTTTGCCCAGTTGGGGTGTGTGTGTGTGTGTGTGTGTGTATGTGTGTGTGTGTGTTGGGGAGGGAGGTGATGTACGGAGTGAAAAGGATGAGGGGTGAGATTGAGATTCAGTCTGAGGTAGCGTGCACCTCCAAAATAGATTTCTGTCTATAAGGAACCGTTTCCTGCTGAGGAGAGACTACCTGGTTTATGAGATCCATCAAACTGAACTCTTTGGCTTCACCACTTATTTTGCAAAAATACTATGAGACCCTCAAAGTTTAGCCTGCTCCGAATCTGTTCTCGCTGCTGGGTGTCAAGAGCATGATCCCTGTCACCATAGATGATGGACGGAATGGACCTACTGAGACTACATCCTGAAGCCAAACGGCCTGGTCTGTGCATGTATCTCAAACTGGATTTGCGTCTGGGAAACCAGCGGGGGCCCTCGATGACTCCCCCCCCCCTTCATGTAAGAGACTGTCGCATGCAGAGCCGTTCAACACAGGCCCCGGCACCATATCGCTTTGAATCCGACTCTGCTTACCCGCAGTGCGACTGGACTACTTACTTCCTCTCCCTGTATCTTAGCTTTGCCATCTGTAAAACAGGAATGATAATTATCCCTCATTTATAGGGATCTCGTGACAATAATGAGAGTTAGTATTTTGAAAAGCATCCGGCTCACCCGTCCTTGGCCCTCAGTGAATGTCACTGCTCTTCTCTAATGCCTGTTCTACTACTTTTTCCTGCACCCCCTCTATTGCCTCCTTATAAAGGTGCTCTATGTTGACTGACGCTTACAAATAAGGATTTGATTTTTTTTTTTTTTGCTTTGAACATTTCCCTAAACTTCTGAAAATAATAGAAGACAATCAATGGCATCTCAGAAATAAGTTTGGTAATTAATCGGTATCAAAAAAGAAATATAACACAGAGTCGCTCAAATCTCTGCATCTACTGATTGAATCCCTGTTGGGATGCGGGCTGCAGTGGAAATGCTGGTGGGCTTTGTGGAAACATGACCACATACCCGAAACTCCTTGGGCCTGACTTTCTCCTTGTATCTTATGAGGCTCTGAGCTGGGTGAGGCCAGGGTGGATTTGGGCTGGACTAGGAGTCAGACTGCTGAGAAAAATAGGCCTCGAGGCAGAGTTGAATATTGTCTTGTCTTTTTTCTTTTCTGTTCTCTTTCTCTTCGTAGCAAATACAAGCTGAACATTGAAAGTTGGCTGGCTCTAGCTCCCAAACGTTACACGTGATGTGTAGAGGCGTAAACCACTCTGATGTAGCTACAAGTATGGAGTGGAATTGGGTTTTCAGAAGCCCCTCAGGGGCGCCTGGGTGGCTCAGTCAGTTAAGCAAATGCTTTCAGCTCAGGTCATGATGATCCCAGGGTCCTGGGATCCAGCCCCACATCCAGGTTTCCTGCTCAGCAGGGAGTCTGCTTCTCCTTCTCCTTTGCCCCTCCCCTTAGCTAGTGTTCTCTCTCTCTCTACCTCTGCTCTGTCTCTCTCTCAAATTAAAAAAAAAAAAATCTTAAACAAACAAACAAGCAAACAAAAGCACACAAAAGGTCCTCGGTTTTCCCAGTCTTTGCTGGGGTGAGCACTGTCTACTGACACTTGAACTGACGGCATCTCAACCCCAGGCAAATGGCATCCCGTCCTTCCCACCCCTTCCAATCAGCAGTACAAAGTAATGCAAACTTGTTGCCTAAGTCCTTTCTCATTAGCTCTGGAGACACACATTAAAAATCCTTCTTTGGTAGTATTTATTAAGTTTATATGATCCGCTTCCCAAGAAGCATTTAGAACAAACAATGAGTTATAGCTAAAACCAACGTGAACGAGCAATAGACTCAAATTAGAGGAGATAAAATTAAATTTTCATGTATCATAAATGAAATATCCATTAGGGACTTCTCGGTGACCTTCAGGTTCAGCAAATTCTGGATTCAGACTTCCAACCTGGAGGATGCGAGCGCTGGGCCGGATCACACGCGTTTCAGGTTCTGTGGAGGAGAAGGCCCAGCCAGCCACAGTAAACAAATGTAACTAGTTTTGGAGAAATGCTATTGACAGTAAAATTCTAATTTTACTCCAGCTCCCAGAACAGATGTACCTCCGAGTCCATAGACTGCAATACTTAACTGCAGCTACTCAGCTGTGACCTTCAGCCCCAGGCTCACTGCAATAAAATTTTCATGCAACCATATGGAAGAATATTTTAATAGAGATTTACTGTCAGTAACTGTCCCAAAGGAGCAAATAAGGAAGCTGTAACATATTGCGTACAGTAAATCAAGGGGACTTCAATGGAAAAACGAAACCTCCCGGAGGCAAGCATCTTTAAAATTACAGGCAACACTTTGTACAAATATGTGTACAAAGGACTAGATATGCACTCAGTTAAGTAGCTCAAAATGGTTTCGATTTGCAGATATATTTATTTAGAATTTATTTATTGGATTTTATAAGTGGCAAGCTCTTACCTGTCAGGGCTGAATGCCTATGTATCCCCCTTCCCTGGGGCAAAACGGAAGTGAAGGAGGGGTGACTTCAACAGAAAAGTCTTAGCCGACCGGGGAATGTGGCAGGCAGCATAAATTGCACCCTCTCTCTAGCCAGGTTTGCTTCAATTTAGGGTGAGATATTAAGCACGGGGACAAAATATTCCCTTAGCCAGTATATAAACAGTCCTGGATGAGTTATTTGCATGGTTAAAAATTCAGCTAAAACGATAAATGGGGACACATGTTGATTAAAACTCCCAGTGGGCCAGAATGTATCCAGCGCCCCTGCATGAGTCCTTGATTATGTTTTACCCAACAGTTGCGCGTGCAAAAATGTCTCCTTTTGGTGAAGCTATAAAATGGCAATAGTTGTCTAAATGGGTCTCGGGCCGGTCGGAATCAGTACATCAGGGCTCGTGCTCTCCCCCTGACCCTGCACTTACTGGGAGACCCGAGTGGGCGCCGCAGGGCCGCAGGGGAGCTAGGAGGAGGCGTAGAGCCGAGCGTGCACCCCCACGGCGTCACACTTCAGCTCGCTTAGTTACCACCCCTGCACCATTTCCTTGCTTGGCTTCAGCCCTTACTGGTAAGAGCACTTCGGTTTCAGATATTTGTTTCCTGAGGGCAAACCAGCAGCCGTCTCCCCCTCCACTCAACTGATGAAAACACTAATGCGAGGGGCAGTAATTCAGAGATAAATAGACCGAACACTGCCCGTGACAGTTCATATTTTCTGGTGGAGAGAAGGCCTAAAACCCACAAAAGTCATGTGTGGGAGGCATCGCACAAATGCCTCATCCATGGCACATCATGAAGGAAGATGTCTTGGCCGAAAATCAAACCGAAAATCAAAATATCCAAGTGACCGTGAATAGGAGAATCAGGTGATCAATCTTTATGTTTTGCTAAACGCCCGTGGGTTGTCACATTTGACAGAGAGGGATAACAATAGAAGGGTTATCGTGTCTGATAAATGTGTCGTGGGCATGCCATTCTTCTGCTGAAGTGGCCCGATGTGTTTCACTGTAAGACACAGGGGACACGCACTCGTGTGCAGGTTCGAAACAGGGTGGGTTACACACCGAAAGGGAATCATCTGGACTAATCAAAACCTGGCTGGAAATTGTAATACAAGAGAAAGAAAGCTCGAGACGTTAGTTCATGCTGTCAGATGAATGTGCAAATCATGTTACGTGGCTAACGATGACTTCGTTGCCCGCCGATTTTCCCAGCGTTCCCATTACTGTACTTTTTTTCACAGTTGGGTATTGTATTTTCCGGACCCTTTAATGACACCCTATTTCACATTGAAATTGAAGCCCAAACTGGAAATGCTCCTCCAAACACGTGAGTTTGGGGACACAAATGTAGCATGATACGTGTGGTTTGTTCCTTGGAGAGAAGGGCTGATTGGGGTGACTCTCCCGAGCCCTTGCATTGTTTGGCTGTGACCACGTTAAGAAATACTCTTTTTGTCTTTATAAGGCATAAAATGGGCATGTAAAGACGATTTTTGTCTGTGTTTAATTTTGCGAATTTACCAGGAAGGGTGAGTCATGTCTTACTTTTTTGATCCCATCTCTAAAACAAGTGATGTCAGAATGCTTACTCATTAAAGGCGTCTTTCCCTCCATCTCCTGGAAGGCTCGGTGACCTTGGCTAGCTCTCTACCCGAAGCTTTTGGTAATCTTGGGCAGTACAGCTTGTCCCTTTCCTCTTCAACCCACTCTCTACTCTGGCAAGTTCGTTTTCTCTCAACTCCACAGATTCTAGATTTAATTTGCCGCAGCCTCACGTCACGTGACTCCAGAATAACATCCTTTCCCTTCCTTTGTACCTCTCCAAACCCTAGCTTTCGTTTAAGACTCTGTTCAGGGCTCCACATACCCAAACAATCCTATCAAGCCGCTCTGGGCCCATCACTAAATGCTAAAGGCGAAGTCATTTTCTACCGAGTGGCTAATGCATTCTGAGAATATTAATAATTGTTTCATAAATACCCATTGATAATTGATTTGTTGGTCTTTTGACCTTCTTTTATTTCTCTTCGCCACTTTGCCGTGTACTTTAGAGTTGGACTTCCCCCAGAGAATGCAAAAGAATGTATTCTGAAGAAATTTTTATTCTTATCCCTCCCCCTGGGAACATGCTAGAAAGTAATCTTTCCTTAATGTAATTTTCCACCTATAGACATCATTTTACAAGACACAAATAATGTGAATAAAGTGTAACTGTATACCCAACCAACAAACAGAATCTCCCAAATTAAAAGCAATATACAGCTGGAATGAATCAAATAATTTGTTAATTAGAAAAGTATTCATGATAGAGGGTAAGCTCCTCACAGCTGGAAGTTATCAAACGGAGACTAACTCAAGAATCTGGGGGAAAGGATTCCTACAAAGAATGGGAGATTAGGTTTAATAAATCCGAGGTCCCTTCCAAATCTGAGATTCTGTGATAATGGTCTGAATTCAACCAATTACAAAAATGATTTTAGTAGTCCTGTGAGGTAAGCTTTTTATATTCTAAATCTTTTTAAATTATAGCTGGAGTTAGGAGATTAATTTGAAAAAAATCTGAAAATAGCTGGTCATTAATTGATGGACTAACTTACTAAAGTCAAAAGGATGGCGTTTCAAAGTGGTACGGGCATGTGGACCTCGCCACAAAGCACTTTGAAATCAATCTTATTCTTAGAACACGCGTCTGCAATTTAATTAACCTGTACACGTAAATGGGATGGCCACTGTGCACATTTTAGTAAACAAATATTTATGTGCCCATTGGTCTTATCAATTTTCCTGTGATGTGTTAACCTTGAGTACAAGAAAAAGAAGTAGTGAAACGTATTGCCCTCTTGGGAGTCCCAGAGAGCTGTACCAGCGCTGTGGTCCCCGACCAAGGTCAGGAAACCTGTCTTTGCACAGTCATACGTTCCGACATACAGAACTGATATTTCAGAAGTAGACGTCAATGCAAAAGACTCCAGTATTGGCTCCTCTTGTTTGTTCCCTGGATTTTATTGGTTGCTAAATATCATAAGTAATGCTCCTGGAGATAGGGTCCATTATCCAGAATTTCTGGATATCAGATGCTTGGGTTAAGTAAAGCAAATATCTAATGACTATCTTTCTTTCTTTTTTTTTTTTTTCATTTTAATGTGATCTTTTGATATGAGTCCCGAGAAACCATGAAATTGGTCTTTTAGTTATTTGGATTTCAGGGTTGTGTTGCCAGGGTATGAAGATTTTGAGATCGGGGTTGAAAATGTACTCCTCTGAAAGTGGTAAAGTTGTGTACACATATGATATACATACGTAAGACATGGTGAAACTTTATTAATTTGTGACAATTTTGGAAAGTTTTAGTTATTTGGGATCCTTAAAAATTAACGTAGTGCAACTTCTTTTAAGCGAATAGAATGAGATATTTTCTGCTTTATCAGTGTCTTCTAAGCAAATGTGTTTGTTGTTTACAAGTAAAAAGCTGCTTTGGAAGTGTTTGAAAGGAGTTTATTCAGTAGGGTTAATACTGCTTATGGTTTATTTTCACTCTTCTAGTTGGGAGAGCAGGGTTCCCCCCCCCCTTGGAAAAATAGGAAATGTCTATCTTACCTGAAAAAACACACAATTTTTCAATTAACAGGGTATCTGGATCAAAACTTTGTTACATGTCTAGAAACATCTGGAGTAAGTGTAGTTTATAGTTATAAACACAGATATATATCATGGTTAAATTGAAGTATTTCGGGGAAAACCAGTCTAATTTCTCCAGACTAATTAAGTGCATCTACTCAGTTAATTAGTTGGTCTAAAGTTTCTTGACTCACAATTCAACAATGAGTTTTTCGTGAAATTGTTGGATATTTTTATCCCATCCTTTTTTTTTTTTTTTTAAATCTAGAATCATCCATAAATGTCCCAAGATGCAGCAAAGGGCAGAGAATGGCATGGTAGGTAAACAACAGAGGCTCTGAGGCCACATCTGGATTTGTTTGGACTCGTAAGAAGAGCGGCAACCTAGCCTACTGCACTCATGGTGAGGTAAGGTGATCCCAACCATAACTACGAAATAACCTTGGCCTCTCTTGAGGTAGATATTGGATGGATCCAATGTGGCGGCGTTGTTATTAATATTCTTATCCTTGATGTCATTGTAATTTTTTGATATAATTATATGAACTAAAATCACTCGTGCACAACTCCCTTGTGTGTGGGAAGCAGCCAGTAAGAAGCATGGAATGTTTATCTGTAGTACGGTTTTAGTTTCTCTCCTTACCCTCTTGGAGTTAGCTGCCCGAGTCTTGTTCAGTGTGACAGAGGATCATTCTAGAGGCTTGGAGGGAGCAACGAGGTACACTGCCTATGTTGTCAGAGGTACGAAGCGTCCTGTCACATTTCAGGGTGAAACTCATCTTCGACAAGATTTCCCCCACACCCCCCTCCACCTCCACCATTTCACAGCTTGTATTCCCAGAACACGAGTATCAAGATTTCATTTGCCTTGGAGCCCTTCCAGAAATTAACAGCGTTAAGAAGAACCATTCTATTAAGTCAGGATGGTGTCCAATAAAAGCAATGAATGATTGGAAAATGGACCGTTTTAATGCTGTTCAGTAAAACCATCGTGAATGTTCTTAATTATGCAATTCCATCCTTCCTGTGTAATTGGCTCATTTGATTTTCTTTCTTTTCTTTCTTTCTTTCTTTCTTTCTTTCTTTCTTTCTTTCTTTCTTTCTTCTTTTTTTTTTGCCTCTCATGGTATATTTTTTTTAAAAAAGATTTTATTTATTTATTCATGAGAGACACAGAGAGAGAGGCAGAGACACAGGCAGAGGGAGAAGCAGGCTCCACGCAGGGAGCCCGACGTGGGACTCAATCCCGGGTCTCCAGGATCATGCCCTGGGCTGAAGGCGGCACTAAACCGCTGAGCCACCCAAGCTGCTCCCTCTCATGGTATAGAATAATCTAAAGCAGGGGTCAGAGTCTTCTAATGTTGTTATATTTGACTAATATTTGAAGGTGTTGAGGAAAAATATGTAAGAGCATAATATGATTTGGACTCCCCTAGACAACCAACAAGTGAGCATAAAACCTCGTAGGACTGACAAGAACGGAAAAATAATTGTGCCCTTCAGAGCATCTAGACTCTGTTTGCAAATCTAGAGCACCCCATTTTTTAAAACCTTTATTCCTTTGGTTCTGAATAGTTAATACAATCACATGATTCAAAATTCAAGAGGTGCAAAAGGGCATATGGTGAAAAATCTTCCTCGTCGGCATCCAGAGCAAATAATGCTATCAGGTGTGCATGATGCTCTCAGAGCTATCTAATGCATATTCAAACAAATTGGTGTAAACGTTCAGTTGTTTTTCTCTTATTTGTATGCACGCTGGCATTATCTACTAGGGCTTTGTATTTGAACATTCAGTCCAGGTACTGGGGATACAGTAGCAAGCAAAGCCAAGTCCTTTTGAGAAGCTTACACTTTCATACTAGGAAGCAGGCAAAAAGCAATGAACTAGATGGTTTTAGATCATGAGTGTTTGACACTGACCTCCAGGGAAGGGGGTGCTGGTTAATTGAGGTCATAAAGGCTCACCGAAACGCAAGAATTAAAAAGAAAGACATCACTTTTTAACTTTTGCATTATTCTGGCTAAACATCTGGTTACACTCAACAATTTACTGCTGTGTAGCCCCACAAAATTGTGTGATTTGACACACAACTCACCAACATGCTGACCCTTCAGTGTAATGTGGTGACCCCAAATTTCAAATCTATGCATGCACATCGCTGCCTGATGATGCTCAAAACCACTGTGCTATCCCCATCTTGCATGATAAAAGCTACAGACAGGAGAGGCCCTAAGAAATTCACTCCCAGATAAAATGTTTTGTAGAGTGTCTACCAAGAGTCTGGGACCATAGCACTGACAGCTGCTTCTCATCTGTACTCACTGTTCCGATCGTATTTTCGTCATTCTACAAAACCAGCAATTAGATAGGGAGGCTAGACTCTTCCCTTATTGTGGTCAGTGTGCCAAGAAAATTGAAATGGAAGGAGAGGACAGACTGCTAAAATAAGAATTCTGAAGGACAGTTGGCATGACAGTGAGGCCAGTAGAATCCATAGACCAATCGTTTAAACCGAATATCTGGTTTAAAAAAAAAAAAAAGAAGAAGAATCTGTGCACATTTAGACATTTTCAAAAATCCTACATTCTGTCCACAAATATCTTGGATACTAACTATAACCGGTTACTGGGCTAACTTTTTCAATTTCCTTCCAGGTGTACAATAAAATGTAGATGTATCCCAAGATAGCTACTTGTCATTTTCCTACAGGTGTGTGAAAACATCTATTTCCATTTCTCTAAAATAATCGAGGAGTTCTCGGTTAGTGTAGATACGTTGGTTACTTCTAAGAGTGACAAAATACATACCAACCGAGGTTTGGATTTCTGCCAAATGCCGAAACTCCTGAAAGTGATTCATTATTTGATGGCACAGAAATTACTTTAGATCTCTATTGAAATTCTGTCCTCATTATGGGCATCAATTATCATCATATTGTAAAATAGATGTAAAAGTAGAAGGAGATTGGGTAAATTTTGAGGCAGCTCCTCCTCCTCTCCTCTCCCACCACCTGACATGTGCAGGGAGGGAGGGGGGAGTTGCCTTTTTTATGGATTCTCACAGCAACGTATCTATTTATATTTCTCATAGGAATGGAGGGAAAAAATCTCTTTCCTCCCACCCAGGTCTTAGTCCGTTCCGGCTGCTGTAACAAAACACCACAAACTCCAGTAGCTTAGAAACCATAGAAACGTATTCTCAGGATCCTAGAGGCTTGGAAGTTCAAGATCCTAGAGCTGAGCGATTCAGTGTCTAGTGAGGCCCACTTGCTGGTTCCCAGATGGCTCCTTCCTGCTGTGTCTTCACGTGGTTGGAAGGGGCTGGTGACCTCTCTGCTAGGTCTTAGGGGTGCGGCCTCCGGGAGGTGCCTACATCGGGAGCACAAACCGATACTCTTATTTGACTTGTCTCTGTTGACTCCACTTCAGTGGGCCCTTTCCCGTAAAGGCAAGTGGACTTTAATTTCATATTACTTTTGCATCTGCTGTGAGCTCCTACACCCACCTCCAGAGGGAGAGGGGCGGCCCCAACAGCTGCACAGATGCGGACGTGCAGGCATTAAATATTTCGTCCAGAGTCAGAGGAATGAAGGCCACCCTGGGGTCCCTGACGTTAACTAAGAGTTCCTTCTAGTGAATCAGATGGTCTTCCGGGAGCTGGGCCAGGAAAGTGAGCCCCTGGAGGATTTAGATTCCCCGAAGGTGTGATGCAATGCCCGCAGGTTCCGTCCAATGGCACAATTCCAAGTCCCTGTGAACGCGGCCAGGAGCAGGGAAACCTTCGTCAGTCCCTCCCCTCTTTGCAGGGCTCCCGCTGCTCAAGAGGAGGGCATCCTCCGTCCTCGGGCCCTCGTCCTGTGTCAGGGCCTCGCAGGGTGTCCGGGTGCCGGGAGTGGCCCCGGAGCTGACTCTGTATTCGTGTCTCTCCGTGGAGTGCTTTGGGCTACTGGCATCCGTGGACACGTTCTAGAATGTTCCCCAGGGCAGCAGCAGCAGGTTCTTCTCCCCGCCCCCACTCCGTGGAGCTGGCCCACAACCAAGTCCAAAATGAACATTTGTTTGCCAAACACGCACAGCTGTAATCAGCCTGCTGGTGGCTTGCTCATAGGCTGCCACCTGCTAGCTCCTTTTCCAGAGAAAAAGAGGCAAGAGAGAAGCTAACTAAGGACAAAGTTCAGGCGAAGATTGAGGATCTGTCCCCCTGTCTCCGCTGCCCTCCGCCAGACCCTCTGGTTCACGCCCCAGAGCGCTGGTTTGCAGAGCACTAGGGCAGAGATACCGCCTCATGGTTTTCAAATGGCAGAAAGCAACATGTTGGTTTCTTCTCAAAGGTTAAGGGTTGTTGGGTTTGTTTGTTTTTTTTTCTTTTTTTTTTTTGGCTGGGGGAGGGAGTTGTTTACAGAAGAATGGGTCAAACCACCCCTGTTGTGACAGTTATCCAGGCAAGGGAGGAACAGCCCCACTCTCATTCAGGATGATAAATGTTAGATGAGAAATGAGCCACCCTGGAGGTGGAGGAAGGGGAAAACTATCTGTGCTTGAAGTTTGACCGAACATAAAAATCCAAAGAAACTTCTGGAAAGTTTTCTTACAACATTACCAGTATTTTTTTTTTCACTTGCCTGCGGTCATTTCCTGTTATCTTATAATCCATCGTTTCCTAAGAGAAATTTCATAAAAGAAAGTCTTTTTTAATAGCCCGACTAAAGCTAGTGTGATGAAAACAATAAAAATTCCTGTTTGAGAGTGATTCTTTCTCTGTGTCTAGGACAACCAGGGGAATAAGAGAACATAATGTGCAGCAGCCCAGTGCTTACGATTGCCTAGGCCGAGTGAAATGTGAAGGTCCAGAGTTTCAGAAGCATCGTACCCAGTTTTAAACCCAAAAGGCTTGCTTCAATGGGGTCCTTCTGGAGTAGGAGCTTCACGTAGTTCATGCCACGCACCACGTGTTGGGATTTTCTTGAAGCTTACAGCGTCCATTCCACTTTTTTTACCCTGTCCTCAGATGCTGCTTCTTTTCCTCCCTTCTTCTCTTCAGGTTCTAGATTGTTCATGTTTTGCTTTGTTCGATGGGTAATTATTTTTGGTGGGAGAAAATGGAAAAAGCCAAGAGGACGATGGGGAGATAAAAATCTGGGTAGAAAGATGGACTTTTTAAAAACAATCCCTAATATCGTATGACATGAAGGAAGAATAAAGACTATTCTGAAAATCCTAAAATGTTAATATTTTGAACCACCTCTTCCAGGCTGACTGGTAGAGTCTCAGTCGTTTCTCAGCTCTGTGGACACGGAAAGCAGCACGTATCAGTAGGAATGTGACGATCCTGTGCAACAACCTGGCCAACCTCACTGCTTCGTTGAGTCCTTCCTGTTTTGAGGATTCTCTTCCTAAATTGGCAGCCACTGCTAGCTAACTGATTAAAAACAGAGGAGAAATCTCCAGTCTCTTTGAGTCAGCTGGAGATACTGTAGCAGACTAATTAGCTGAAGTTGCCTTCCAGAAGGTATGACACGCGGATGGGACTTTCTCTCTACAGCATAGTTCAAGACTCTTCTAAAGCTCTGTTTCTTAATTCCCGTGTTTAGTCGTGCAGGTGCTCTGTTGACTTTCCATTCCAGGCTTATTTTTGACTAACATTTCCAGGCATTTTCCATTCACAAGGGATGACTTGTCATTTTCAAAATACATCCTGGGTCTTCTTGCCCAAATATCTCTGCCCACCATTTCTCCTTTGTCGGGGAATGCCATAAAAATTCTGTTCCACTCAAATGTTATCTTTTATTAATTGAGATGTAATTGATATATAACATGGTATTAATCTCAGCCGTGCACATGATCTGATGTATGTACATATTGCAAATCTTTAACTTGGGAAACAATCCACAATCCTTTCAGATGGACACAACCCCTTGTCTTGGGTGCCACAAGCCTCTCGCGGCACTTATGCTCCCTGGCATGTTAGGCTTTAGCCAGTGGTGTGAGTGATTGTCTTCTGCTAAGCAGGGGGCTCCGAGAGAGGAAGTTCCACAGTAGCCTTACTCACCCTGGTATCTTCCACTCTTCCTATGATAGGGCATGCTGCACACACTCCACACATGTTTGTCAAATTAAATTGGACATGATAAAAATATTGTTAATGATCACGTAAGGATATTAAAAGTGCATAACACACCCATCCCCCCCAGCTTCCCTAATTGAAAAAAAAAAAAAAAAAGAGCATCGCACAGAAGTATACTGCAAGGAGAATGGGAAGATTAAAAACAAGGCCATTGGGGGACTCGAGAGACGCAGAAGGTAACTATCCCAAGAGAGAAAAAAATAAAGGAGAAACCAAAAAGAAGAAGAAAATGATAAGCTTTTCAATACATAATGTAAGCTTCTCTCTAGCCTTCCAATAGCTTTGGAATTTTTTTTTTTTTTTTTTTTTTTTTGAGGAGGAGGAGGAGGAGGAGGAGGAGGATTCATGGGCTGGACTATCTGGGTGAGAAGACCCACATCATCCCCCTTGATAACAGAATATTCCACAGAACCAGAAGAAGGCACCAGCTCTCAGGATCCCAACCGGCAATGGCGGGATAGCCAATCATAGAAAGGATCCAAGAGGCCAAAGGATCCATGACGCAGCACGCCTCATGCTTCTCAAGTACCTTCAATAAATGGTTTTACAGGCTGAGGAAGGCAAGGAATTTTTCAGAGTTGACTATCCACTATGTATAGATATTGTGATAGCTAATATTAAATTTATATTGTTAATTAATATTCATAATTATGATAATATCATATATAACATATAAATATTTACGGAGCCACAGAAGCAATGGATAGAAATCATGAAAAACATGGACACCGTTTCTTACCCCCTCCTTCCTGGAACTCTGCTGGGTACATTTCTCTTACGGTATTTTCTTTTAATCACGCTTCTTCTTATAAATTCTTAAGGTAAGGGAAGTGTATCTCACATATTCTGAGGCGTGCCAGGAAAGAAAATATGCCACCAACCAACATTCTAGATAATGAGTCACTTGGGAAAATCAATGACATTGTGCTTGCATGTAGGTGTTACATGTAAAAAAAAAAAATTATGAATTCTGCTCCTTTCATTGAAAATTAGGTGTATATTTTTATATCTCTCTAAAAGCAGCTGAGAGTGGGAATGAGTGCTTCCTACCACCAAAGTTAAGTGGCTTCAAAAGTCTCCAACTGCGGGGTTAGTGGTAGGACCCCCGTGCTTTGTTTAGTCCCGGGTATTATTCTCTGGTTTGAGCCTGAGGGAAAAAGACAAGCCAGGGCTGTCTGTTTTCACTGTGATTTGTTCCTTCATCTGACAGAGGCCCCGCTCAGTACCCGGCGTACAGTAGATGCTCAATAAATATTGGCTGTAGCCATGAATAAGTGGCAGGCATTTAATTAAGGAAGCAGAAATGTGAAGTTTATAAATGCCTGCACTTGTTGGGTTGCTCATAGGCTAGCTAGCCTCGGGAGGGGAAGCCTTGGGTCTTTAGCAATTAGATACCTCCTAGGAAAGGCTGTTGCTCGAAGGAAGTCGAAGATGGGCTATCACAGGAGCATTATTGTACCATCAAAAATCAGAGGAGATCCCTAACTTTTGCATTAAGAGCTTTTGTTTTTGTTTTGAGGGAAAGAGAGAGGGAGAGGAAGAGAGAGACTCTTAAGCAGGCTGCCTGCCCGGCGGGGAGACCTCTGTGGGGCTCAGTCTCCCCACCCTGGGGTACTGACCTGAGCCGAAATCAAGTCAGGTGCTGAACTGCCTGAGCCACCTAGGTGGCCCCACACAGTGGTTTTAAAGAGAAGTTACTGGAACGCACAAGAGGTTTCTGCTCTGGGACACAATCCATGCTACTGGGGAGGGCTCAAGGCCTATTTGCTAAACTCGTGGGTCTTTGGGAAAAATCTCCCTTTTCCTAGGTCACCTGAAATTTTCCAAGGCTTCTAACGTTTCCACCTTCAGTTGCTGTCACTTCAGATCAATGCAATGACATAAGAGACAAAGACAAACTTTGGAAAGTGTTATCTGGATACTTCAAACCGCAGCCTCCCCTATGTGAGTTAATTCTGGGAGAACTATGTCTTTTTGCCTGCGTGATCCAGACAAACGTCATTTCCTATACGGCTGCAGATACTGATTCTTTGCAGGCTTCCAGAAGCCTAGGGAGTGGAGGAGAGGAAGGCCTCCTATAAAAGTAGAGAAAGGCTTGTGAGCAGAGAGGGCAGGCTTATGGGAGTGTGTTTTCAATGGAAACACCAGAATTCAAGGCACGTAACCTTGCAGCTCCATTATTATAGTTGCTCAGTGAGAAAGCTCGTCTCCTTAGAATACGCTCTCGGAAGGACAAACATTATATGGTCTCATTCATTTGGGGAATGTAAAAAATAGTGAAGGGGAATAAAGGGGAAAGGAGAGCAAATGAGTGGGAAATATCAGTGAGGGAGACAGGACATGAGAGACTCCTAACTCTGGGAAACGAACTAGGGGTGGTGGAAAGGGAGGTGGGGGGGGATGGGGTGACTGGGTGGCGGGCACTGAGCGGGGCACTTGGCGGGATGAGCACTGGGTGTTATGCTATATGTTGGCAAATTGAACTCCAATAAAAAAAGAATACACTCTCAGCTTCCGGTTAGGTGATGCATTTTGTAGACAAGTAGCATTGAAAAGAAAATACCAGTTTCTTTGCCCTCAGCAAGTATTTCCTGGGTGGATCTTGGTGCTTCAGGCCTTCCACAGCAGACCCTCCAGGCTTTTCCTCCCCTTCATTCCATCCACCAATGATTCCATCTGCCACCATGATTGGATTCGTCGAACATACACCTGTTGGCCTCTAACGTGATTTAGCCAGCGTTCTGGGCAGGAGGCACAAAGGCACATGAAACAACCCTGCCCACTGGTAACTTCCAGTCTAGCGGCGAAGACCGCTGTGTTCCCGGGTGATTTCAGAACAGGAAGTGCCCTGGGAGAGGTGGGAGCCTGGGGCGCCCTCTCTACTACGCAGCTACAGATATTCGCCCAGACGTAGGTGTTGGCACATGCTTCGTGCGCCTCGCCTCTCTTTCTTTTCTCCCCAATTGTTTTCAGGCTCCTTGAAAGCAATGTCCGTGTGTTTGCTACTTCCCTACTTCCATCCTAGGTGACATTATTAGTAAATGCTGATCTAAATGACTCTGGATCCATTGGCAATGCGGTCACTTCTTAATGGCTTTTTTATTTTTAAGATTATTTATTTATTCATGAGAGACACAGAGAGAGGCAGAGACACAGGCAGAGGGAGATGCAGGCTCCATGCAGGAGCCCGATGAAGGACTCGATCCCGGGACCCCGGGGTCACACCCTGAGCCGAAGGCAGACGCTCAACCATTGAGTCACCCAGGTGTCCCTCTTATTGCCTTTTTATACAGTTTTTGCAGTTTAGTCTCTGAAGTCACTGGGAGATGGAGCAGGGGACCCCAAACTCATATGGGTGGAAAATTCGTCATCTGGCGTCGTGGGTGTACCTTCCCTGGAAGACCAGACTAATTTTCCGAGCGTTGTGGAGCCTTAATCCGGAGGTCCTATTGACTATTCATTACCACAAGGTTGCTCAAGTGGCGGAGAGCATGTGTGGTGTTTAATGTGATCTTAAACATTACTATCTGCGGTAAATCAGGAAGGGGGCACAAGCGCTAGAGTTGCTGTTTAATGATGTATGAAAAAGCTGCCTGGTAAAGTGCACCATTAAGAAAAGCTGCAACCAGCGCCGGACAACGACCTGATGATATATTGAGACCTCGTGGCCAAGGCCAGGTCTCCCACCTTGGAAAGTGATGAGCAGCCAGCTCATCCTTGCAGGATAAAGAAACTAAGGGAAATCCCCGAAGGCAGAGGAGTGGAGGGGATGTGGAGTGGGACAGGAGAGGGGCAGGGCTTGGGCCAGCATGGGCTCCTACGGCCTCTTCCCATCCCGACTGGCCACGGCTTATTTTAAAATCTCCTTTCTGGGACGCCCGGGTGGCCCAGCGGTTGGGCATCTGTCTTCAGCCCAGGGCGTGACCCCAGGGTCCCAGGATCGAGTCCCATGTTGGGCTCCCCGCAGGGAGCCTGCTTCTCCCTCTGCCTGGGTCTCTGCCTCTCTCTGTGTGTCTCATGAATAAATAAAAATAAAACCTCTTTTCTAAGCTTCGAAAACAAACAACACGAGCCAACAAATGTAATCTGTATTAATCAGAATGGCATAGAGTAAGCCAGTCTCGGATCCCTCAAAGGAACACCCAAAGCAAAATTACTATTACTACTAGTTTTCTGCTTTTACAAACACAGGCTAGTAATTGCAATGATATTTTTTGGTTTAAAGTGCCTGGTGGGTTATGAGACAGCAAACTTACCCGTTTAGTTCTAATAGGAGGCTTATTAATAAGCTTTAAGTTTAGAAATGATGGTGGATTTTATGTCTTCCCGGGAAGATTTTATTGGTTTAAAAAAAAAAAAAAAACACTCTTCAAGAATTATTAAGTCTGTACCCGCTTGTTTAGCAAAAAGAGAGGGTCGAGGTCCAGTCTTCGTTACTTCTATCTGGTTGGTCATACTTACTGTCTGGTGAGTCATACTCTTCGGGACTGCCAATAAGGAGTGTTTCCTGAGATGGATGGGGTTTAAGAATGCAGAGTATTCTCCTGACCTTACAAGGACACGTCTTTGACTCTTGCTGTTGCTTTGCGTAGATACAGCTATAGGCAGTTGACCTGCACCCAGTGAAGAGGTGCTTCCCCACCCTGAAACCTTCAAAACAGAGTTGGCGAGATTAGACGTAACTACACCCAGAACGGATATTTAGAAAGATGTGGTGGGAACGCCAATGCTTCCTTTTTCTAATTCCTTTTCCCAAATGGATTTTACCGATGAGAAATATACCAGCTTGGAGCAAAGGAGTCGGTCAGGGAAGTTGGAGGAGGTAAAACTGGCTCCGGCTCTGGGAGAGCCAACTTTGGAAGGAGGAGAAGGTAACAGAAGGTCATGCTAAGTGAACATAAGCCTGAGCAGGTGAGCAAAGAGAGGAGTGAGTGCTCCCGGTGGGCCCCGGAAACTGGAGCGGATCGTGAGCGCACGTTGAGGTTGTTTCTAGGAGAGGGAGGCATAGGTTAGCACGAGGTCGTGATCACCCGACGTGTCGGGCTAAGGACTTAACTTCCCTCCCAAAGCCCAAGCTATTACCTATCGCTGAGATGTTTCAGGACTCCACTGCTGGATGACAATGGCACGTTCAAAATTTTTTTTATGCCAGAGGTTGAACATGGACCCCTACTTTGAATATTTCTCCACAAGGCAGATGGAACATCGAAATCCTTGCACTTTTTGTCGCTGTGTATACCAAGTACACTTTTATTTATCTATTATCTGATTAGTTCTGATTTCCAAGTAGTCCTACCGTATATTAAATCTGGTCGAATCTGTTGGCAGAGATGGAAATGCATTTGAATGCTTCCTGCAAAGGGACTTTTTTTATTTTTTTTTTGGAAGTCTTGGGTAGAAACCCCAAGAGGAGAGGAGTAGGAAGGTATGGACTTCATTTTCTTTCTTTACTTTATACCGCAACTGAATATCCATTAATACGTGGGCCACGTAAAGGAAAACCCTGATTGTAAAGCATTCTGCGGAAGAGCAATTGTGCATGTTCCAGCAGAGCCGAAAAGACTCCAAACTCTAGTGTCCACTCTGTGTGAGACTCGGAAGCACAATCAGCCAAATCCTTATTTTGTTCTCCACCTCAGTCATCCCCACTTAGGATGTTTACTTTAAAGGAAGGGCTATTTTGGTTTACAGTTAATATCTAAATTGAGCCAAATGTTTGGAGCTTGGTATGTGAGAAAACAGCTGATGGGTATCAAAGGAGCTATGTGCACATATATTAGGTAATCGAAGTACTTGGGTTATTTCGCCCTTAAAAATAAATGGAAGCATTCATTTGGGGAATATAAAAATTAGTGAAAGGGAATAAAGGGAAAAGAGAGAAAATGAGTGAAAATATCAGTGAGGGTGACATGACATGAGAGACTCCTAACTCTGGGAAATGAACAAGGGGTGGTGGAAGGGGAGATGGGTGGGGGGTTGGGGTGACTGGGTGACGGGCACTGAGGGGGGCACTTGGCGGGATGAGCACAGGGCGTTATGCTATATGTTGGCAAATTGAACTCCAATAAAAAAATAAAAAAAAATAAATGGAAGCTTGTGTCCTTGACTCCTGCATAGGAATCAAGGGCACCCACAGTTGGGGAGCAGACTCCCGTCCCATAAAGCTGGCCGAGGTCCCACAGGCCCAGCCTGCGCTCGCTCCATGCCCTGTTCGCCACCCACGTCAGCCACCGATCTTGAGTATCTGACGCTCGCTCCCCGCGCGACGGTTGTCTGAGGATTGAGACTACTGAGGTATTTCCCCGGATGCCGATGGAAGCTACAAACAGTGGCTACTTTGTACCCCTGACAGCCCAAACCTGTCAGCCTGAAATCAGTGTTTCCCTGCCCCACTTTTCTCGCCAAACGCCCTTCTCTCTCCTCCCGTCGCCTTCACCTCCCTCCTCTTCACCTCTTTTCATTCCGTTCTTTTCTCCATGTGTGCCCGCCCCTTCCCATTACGGACTCCCCCCCAGAGGAGACACGGAATGGCCCCAGTGTTCCCAACACCGAGGGCCACTGGCCGCCCGTGGGGAGGGAGGACTGACTGCGACTCGCTCTCTACCCATAGGGACCTTCCTTCCTATCAGGCCATTGTCACATTCCCAGGTTTGCCTCTAGTGTTCTCCCGCTTCTCGATTCCCCCTAAATCCGTGGAGACCCCGGTCCCCACAGTACTTGGGCCTGAAGAGGGAGTGTTTGACCTTTACTCTCTTCCATAAAATCCTCAGCCTCCTAAGTGCCTGCGCTACATTTGGCCACAGCTGAGGCGACCATGACCTCCTCAAGTTTCACTGCGCCCTTTCCCGGTGTCTTTGCACCTTCTGCCAGTCTTCGGGAGGATGTTTTACAGCCTGCAGGTCGGCATGCACAGTCCAGTGTACCCTGGCTTCCAAGTTGGCACAAAACTCAAGGCGAGCGAGCAAGCATTCAGCGGCTACTTGGAAGGTCCCTACCAGCCGTGCTTCCCCTGAACCCCCCGTTTGGAGTGTTGATCCGGGCCGACTGTGGTCCACAGATGGCTCTCCACGCAGGAAGTCTTCACACTCAGAACCCTTCGCCTGCTGTCGCCACGTCTTTTCCTGTGGCCCGATTGCAGACAGCGCTCACACTTCACCGCAGGGCGGGTGACAGGCCATGTTTCAGTGTTCCGCAGGACACGAGACCTCAGCTGCTGCCCGGCCTCCAGGACCCCCAGGACACAGGCACGTGTCCTTTGGGGACAGTTCTGGCTCTTTCCTACTCATATTTTGCAGAGTCTCCTTTCCAGGGATCCCTTTAATAAATGAAATTAAATGTGTGTGAGTGGTTTTGACATATTTCAAAAGGTGGCCTGTATGCTTTGTTATATGTTTGTTTACATAGAAAAGACAAGTTTTAATCCTATTGTTTTGTCTCAGTGTTTTCTCAAAAAGGTCTTGGAATTTTCCACAAATGTATCTTATTTTTCCTAAAACAAACAAACAAACAAAGCATTTGCAAGCCCTGTGCTATACTATGTGCTTTATTTGAGTTCACCTCATCTGGTTAATCATCCTAATAACTCTATGGATACGGTGTTCTTTTTTTTCCATTTTACAAATGAGGAAACAAAAACTCAGAAGTTTAAGTAAAGTTGTTCAAAGTCACAGGACTCTCACACTGGGTACAGCAGAATTCCAGTCCTGCAGTTCTGATACAAAAACAAGTGAATGAAAAATAAATAAAAATAAAATAATAAATGAAATAAATGAATGAAATAATAAAAGATAAATGAAATAATAATATATGAAAATGAAATAATAATAAATGAAAAATAAATCATGTCCAAATAAATCATGCAGTCTCCCTACTGGAAAAATTAATCTCTGGATTGGATGCTTTTCCCTTTCCCTTTCCAAAGGAAGGAAGGGTGTGTTGGGTGACTGGGTGATGGGCACTGAGGGGGGCACTTGGCGGGATGAGCACTGGGTGTTATGCTATATGTTGGCAAATTGAACTCCAATAAAAAACATAATAATAAAAAAACGTGTGAAACAAAACAAAACAAGACAAAAACAAAAGGAAAAAGGAAGGAAGGAAGGAAGGAAGGAAGGAAGGAAGGAAGGAAGGAAGGAAAGAAAAGGGAGGAAGAAAGAAGGAAAGAAGAAATGAAAATGTCTACCCCATGGGGAGCATAGGTGAGTGTCAGGAAGGTGGAGGACTTCATATGGTTTCCTCTGTGTCTTTGCTCAAGGACACAGCAGGGCGAGGCAATGAGCAGGGCTTCCTGAACGTGAGAAGCTTCGGGGAGAAGCGTTTCCTCCCTGTAAATACAAGGTGATGTGAAAACTCAGGAATACGAGTGAGCTCAATCTCAACTAATCAACAAACACCAAGAATCAAGGGAGGGATGGGGGTCCTGACACCCTGAGAAGCGTTGAACAGAGCTGGCAAGGGTTCTACTCCAGCATCCCCTCTGTCCGCGAGCCCTCTCGGATGTCCCCTGACTGCCTCTCCCTGCTCCTCTGAATCTGTCCATGACGATCATCTCGCTCGGTGTTCAAAAGAACCATGTGATTGGTGCTCTTGCTACCACTTCCTCATCGATGAGGAAATTTGGGGTAAGCAAGATAGGTAACGCACCCATGCTCTCATGGTGTCCAAGCAGTAAGCCTGGAGAGGGGCTGCCCTGGGACATGAGGCTTTCAGTGTTACAACTAGGATAAAAAATAAATAAATAAAATAAAACTAGGATAATCCCAGGCACAGTAGGACTGTCAGTCACCCTAGAATAGAAGCTAGTCCTGCCTGACCTCCAACTTTTTTATGGTACTGGCCCCAACGATTTCCTTTCTAACTTGAAGTCAATGTTAAGTTCAATTTATGCAAAATAAGAAGGAGCATCAAACCAGTTCCGCGGACAGGGCCTCACATTATCTCTATCCATGCTCCACACACCCTTTCGATAAAAAGTGTAAGCAATATCTCAACACCTGTAAATTCATTTATAAATCACATATACAAATAAGTCATATATAAGGTAGATACAAAAAAAATGAGCACTTTAAAAGATGAGACTAAAAATAGTTGAAGTTTTAATACTGTCTTCTCCCTCCCCAGTAGAAGATCATATGAACATTCTTTGGCGTGTGCAGCCAGTTAGGAGACACCAGTCTAACTATTGATTTTTGATCCGAGTTTTCTAAAATGGATTATACAGTGACACTTTAGGGATTGTACAGTTAATCCCTCATTGAAATATTAT
This sequence comes from Canis lupus baileyi, assembly GCF_048164855.1. Lineage (NCBI taxonomy): Eukaryota > Metazoa > Chordata > Mammalia > Carnivora > Canidae > Canis > Canis lupus. Next base: position 69,566,607 of record NC_132848.1, on the reverse strand, counting down.
GCCTTTCTGAGCCAGCAGCCGTCTTTTCCAACCCTCAATTAATAATTTTTTGAAGCCAACTCCATTGATCTAATTGATAGACTTCATAATAAATAAACATGATTAGATTAGATTAGATTAGATTAGGGTTTTACAATATATTTTTGAAAACAGGCTCTGTTGTAAAATATTTCAAATACCCTTCTCTGTTTACTGTGTATATTACGTTCCGCCCAGCCAGCTATCCCTACAAGAATATCTGATGGGCTTATTATCTGCAACTGGGTTCACCTCTTAGCGGGTATTGAGCCAAGAGACACAATTAGGCCAAAGAATAGGAAAAGGAAGGGTTTTACTTCCAACAGGTAAAGGAGAACGCTGGGGATGTTCCCCAAAATGGTGTCTCCGTGAACAACAAAACTGGGGAAGATTTAGGCAAAGAATGCCTACCTATTCATGGAGGGGCTTGCACAATATGGAATTCTGGAACTGGGATTGGGGCAGGAGTCATTTTAAGGTCCAGGTCCAAGTCACCGGGGCCTGCAAGAGTCAACATCATCAGTTCTCTGGCTTTAGCTGGTTTGGTACCTGAGCGCTCGAAGGGGTTTAGATCCTGCGAAAGGGACTCAAGAATGTGCTTTGAAAATTTAGCGCTGGTCCGGCGCAGATCACAGAATGGCTGGGGGCCTCCGGTGACTTTTCTTAAGTCAGGAAAGCTATGCCTCGTCTATCTTTTTCTGGAGACCCCTAATTCTTTCTGCTTGCAGGGTCAGCCACCGACTGAGTGGCTTTTTTTTTTTAATATTTTATTTATTTATGACAGAGAGAGAGAGAGAGAAAGGCAGAGACACAGGCAGAGGGAGAAGCAGGCTCCATGCACCGGGAGCCCGATGTGGGATTCGATCCCGGGTCTCCAGGATCATGCCCTGGGCCAAAGGCAGGCACCAAACCGCTGCACCACCCAGGGATCCCCGACTGAGTGGCTTTTTATTCAAGCTAAATGTATTATCCCTCTACGAAAAATTCTTTATATGAATTTTATGCAACATTTCTTGAGGGTGTTTAGGAATACCTGTAGGAATCATTAGAAGGATAGAGTCACATCAGGAGGAGAAAGTTTTTGGAGACAATACCAAAATCTCACTTTCTGAACCTTCTGGGGTACCTACTCATTTATTGGTGACCTGGGCCAGGTTGAGGCAGGCCGTCTGTTCTCAGACACAGTGAGATGAGTTCAAATCCTTGCACAGCACGTGGAGGAGAGATGGGTCACTGTCCAAAGCCAAGAACTCAGGGTATAATCCCTGTTCTGCTATTTATAAGTGGTGTGAATGAGGGCAAGGCCCTTCTGGACCTCAGTCTCAACAGCAGGGAACTCTCTTTGACATTGTCACCTTGAGCTCCTCTCTGGTTCTAGGGTCTGTGCTCTGAGTAGCACAGGGTCGTTGTATGTTGTACGTTGTTAATTAGCACAGGATGGGAGCCTGAATTATGTCTCGTGTTGTCTACGCCTATGTGAGGCTTGTGCCAACTGACTCCATCTTTAAATTTGGGTTTAATCTCACAAACAACTTCCTTTTTTATACAATGAATCCCTGGTGCACATGCGTCTCTACATAGGAATTTTTAGAGCCTTTCCCATGGGCAAGTCCTGGTTTGCCTGCCTAGCTCTGAATTAAATTAATAATTACCCAAATATAATGATCTGTATATTAATCCTTGAATCATAGGATTGAAAAAAAAGGCCTTATATTTTCCTACATACAAGAGGCTCTGTGTCTAGTATGGGCTCTGTTCAGCTTCAGCCAAATACCCTCCTCCTCTTCCAAAGGTAACACTAAATGTCATGACCTCCATCAAGCCTACCCGGATTTATCTGATGACACCCAACATCTCCCAGGCATTGGACCTCTTGAGCGCAATCTTTCATCCCTTGGGGTATCATTCTTTTGAGATATTGCTGCTCTTCCCCTAATATCACATGCCTTTGCTTATTGGTCTAGATTTGCCCTCACTCTTACATTTTTATCTCTCTCTCTTTCTCTCTCTTCCCCCTAACTTCTCACAGATAAACAGGTATCTAGTTCCTCTAGTTTTAGAATCTGAATTCCTTCTTAGGATTATTATAAAGGACATAGTTCATGTATTTTCTTAAATGCATCAGTGTGGTATGTTTTTCCCTATAAATTGATAATGCCTTGCACTGAAGGCCCCTGCAGGGCTATGCCTCTATAAAGCCACCCATTATGGCAAAACCTACCTGCCTGACCCCCTCCGGACCACTGAGCACCAATCTATGACCCATCCTTAACCCCAAACTAGGAAATCCAAGCCTCTTTCCTGTACACGTCAAGGGACGTGAGGTGAGGCTGGAGTGTAACTCCCACGAAGTGGGTGTTTTGAAAATGAACAATACAAGGGGTTGCTGAGATATCTATGCAGCTCCCAGACCCCAGAGCAAGAGGATGGAAAGCCAAGGATGGCCAGCTTCCTAAAATGATAATAAACTTACAAAGTGCTGCCTTTGGGAAAAGCTGCCTGAGGCCCTTCCTCCGTGTGCTCAACGAGAGGGGATCTTGAGAAATGGTTCTGGAGGCCGGGCCGGGCGTAGTTCTCATTCTCTAGAATCTTCAGAAGTCGAGCAGCTGCAATACAGAGGTCCTTGGTTCTGTTCATTTACCCACTCCAGGAATTGGGCAGCCAATGATGAGAGCTGTGCCTTGTCACTCATTCTAGTCAAAGCAGGTGCTTATAGTTTTAAATGAACTCTACAGAAAAGCAACAGAAAGACCAGCAAACTATGGTCCTTTTTCATTTGCTTTAAGCAACAGCATCATGTAGGCGAGCGTAGAAAAGGCAGAAACTGCCAGGCCCAATGGGGACCAAATTCAGGATCGGCTACCACTTATTGAGTACCTACTGTGTACCAGGACTGGGGAAGCCCGCTGAGATAGAATCATTCTCCAGTAAAACGGGAGCTATAATTCCCCCTGAGAGTTGCACTAAGGGCGAAGTGACTTATTTCACACAGTTATTTGTCACCTTATCTATGGCAGCAATTGCTGTGCCCTCGTTTCCTCCTCACAAAAGGCTAGTGAGGTAACAGGCGCCCAACAACTCAGGGTATCATTTGTCTTCCCACCTTCAAGGTCTCGTGTGCGGAAAATAATAATAATGCTCCTGAATTCATAACCCGTTATAATTTGCATAATCTGTTCACATATATTTTTTGCTTTAATATTCAAATCTCACCTTTGAAGTAAGAATTGGTCTCGCCATTTTAGAGAGGAATCTTTGAGCTGGAGAGTCCTCATATGACTGGTTCAAGGTCTCACAATTAAGATGGCTCTCAACCCTATCAAGACTCCTTGGTGGCTTTGGACCGAAAAGGCAGTGTCGTAAAGGTTATCATTGTAATGGCCCTAAGTTAGCCTCCTGCTCCTGACTCAAAATATCTTTCCCTTCACCTGACATGGCCCTGCAATCCTTCCCACTAAGGTTACACATCTGAGGTAAGGCATTGGGTTTCCAAGCTGTCCTTGTGAAATAAGCTAATATTTCCCTGAGATGCGCAGCAGAATCAACCAGTACCTCTCACCTTCTTGCATACCGCAGGTTGACATGTCACACAGATGTGGCTGTATTAGGTTCCTGTGGCTGTTGTAACAAATAACCATAAACCCGGTGGCTTACAACAGGAATTTATTATCTCACGGTTCTGGAGGCCAGAAATTAGAAACCAGTGTGACCAAACTGAAATCAAAATGTCAGCAGGGCCCTATTTCTTCTGCAGTTGTGGGGAGAAACCGTCCCTGCCCTCTTCCATCCTCTGGTGGCTGCCAGCATTCCCGGGCGGGTAGCCCAGCCTCTGCCTCCATGTGCACATGGCCTCCTGCGCCTCTGTGTCCCTGCGCGTCGATCTTCAATCTCTCTCCATCCCCCTAACACGTGTCTCCGTTCAGGGCCCAGCAGGAGATAGTCCAGGGAAAGCGCTTCCTCTCAAGATCTTAATCACATCTTTTGCCTGTTAAGAAACAAAACTCAGCTGACTAAATGTGAAGGTCTCACTGGCTTTATTAAGCGATTCACGAATTGGACCGTGTCCCATCTAGCAAGTAGAGGTGCTCTAAGGAGTTGTGCACAACGGTCCGTTGTGCACAACATTTTCTAGGTAGAAGGGTGGGCAAGGAGGTTCTTAGCAGAAGAAAAGACAAGACTGAACAAAAAAAAGAAAATAAGAGAAAGGATTGTTTTAGGCCAGAACATCTTCTTTGGGTGGGGGTGGGGGTGGGGGTGCAGTAGAGTTTTTTTTGTTATCATGCAGATGACTTCATTAGTGCCGATCAAGAAATTTCAGATTGATTTATGTTACAGGTCACATTCCTGGGATCAGTTGGAACTGTAGATAAGTCTTGGTTTGCTGTCGCGGGGGGCAAATGACTCCAATTTAGGCTTGCTTTTCCTTTTTTTTAACATGCCACATGCAGTCATCTGCCTCGTAAGATCATTCCGGGAAGTAGGACATTCAGCCCACTCTCATGACTCAGTGAAATGCCTCCTTCGGGGAAGAGAGTGACAGTGGAACCCAAAACCTGGGCCATTAGCCAGAGTCACGGTCCACTTTCTCAGGACCTAAATCCACACTCTAAGGCTGGGTCCTTCTCACTTCCGATGGCCCTGCTGAGAGCCCAGCCCCTAAAAGTGAACAGTAAATATTATAGATTATAAGAAGTTCTCTCCTGGATGCCTCTCTCTACCTACCAACCGTCCCCATTTCTCTACTTCCAGAACTTTTCTTCTCCCCATCCTTCCAGGCCCAACTGTCACTCTTGATCATGAGGTCATTCCTGATCTTCATGGCTGAAAATAATGTCTTCCACTTTTGATTTTAGAGCATTTGATGTGATTCTTTTATGTGGCTGCTTTATGACGCAGATCACTTTTTAGCTCGCGTCACAGTGACTGACATGTAATTTGTCTCTCTGAGCTCGAACTCATCCCTCCCCAGGACCACCGGGATAGCCTTCTGAGCGCCACCTTCATCCCTCCTCACCCGCAGCTGGTTCTCCATGAAAGCAACCAGAGTGATCTTCATAAAATAAACATCAGCTCATACTATTTCCCTGATAAAGGCTCTCGATGGCTTCCTGTCACACTCAGAAAAAAATCCGAATTCCTTACTGTGGCCTGCAAGCCCTGCAACAACTGTAAACTTGCCCCAAACCCTCAAGCAGCCGATGCCACCTTCAACTGCTGTCCCCCAGTGCCCTGCCTTTGTTGAATTACAAGGTGCCCTGTCCTAGTAGACCAGCTGCAACCCAGTGGTGGTCTGGTAGACCCATTACCCGAAGGCACCCTGGCCCCGGGCTCACGCAGCCTGTGCCAGAATATACACCTTCCTTGGCAGGTACAGCTCAAGCTGGATCCTGTCCCCGGTTGGGCCCTGTCCGCTAAACACCTCTCTGCAGGCCATGACCTGCACCTCCTGGTGTGGATAAATTCCTTGCCCTGATTCTAAAGATGGAGTATATGCAAGTAGAAAAGCAATCATACTAACGTGTGAAGGGGGAAGCTTATAAGGATGTTCATGGCAGCGTTGTTTGCAATGGCAAAAAAAACTGCAAATGAACTAATTACCTAAATAGTTATTACTAAGAAATTACTGAATTGTGTTAAGTCTAACTTCGGAAAGCTAAGCAAATGTTAAAGAGCAAGACGCTTATAGCCTAGGGCTGGAGGACTGGGGGGAAATGAGAAGTGACTGCTGATGGTTACGGGGTTTTCTTGAGGGGGGGAGGGTGATGAAAATGTTCTGAAATCGGTTAACTGTCGTGATCATTGCATAACTCTGCATAGACAAAAAAACGCGGTCGATTGTTCACTCTAAATGGCCGAACCGTGTGCTATGTGAATCACATCTCAGCCGCACTGGTAGGGTGTACGACAGAGCTCCGTCGACCAACAGAAAGGTAACCATGCAATTACTTTTCATTTCAAATAAAAAGGAGTTTCAGGGCAATTTAGATATGGGGTATATTTTCAGGTTTGGAAAACAAGGTATTTACTGTGCACACATACGCCAATACATTCCTGCCTACAGACGTGCATGCAGCGGATTGATTAAGAGGGAGGATGGGGTGAAACTGCTGCCCTGGACGGTAAACTCTGGGTAGTTGGGTTGGTGGAGAACTTGACAGAGGATTTCAGTTTTTATTCCTAACCAGTTAGGAATATTTCAACTGCGAGTTTGTGAATACCTGACAAGCCCAGAGCAAAGGGAGGTGAGTTTTCCCATCCTGGGCTGGAGGCAGACTGCTGCCTGCCTGCCTGGACTCCAAGGCTTGACGCTGCAGGGACTGGCATCTCTGGGAGGCCGGTGGCTTCCCTGGCAGCCTGTTACGTGATGGCATCAGAGTTAAAAGTTCTTAGGTTTTCTCCTGGTCCCTGACACATTTTTCCTTTTGTCTTATCACCAAAATTATGTCACATGGCCAGTTCCGGTTTCAAGCGAAGCTGGAAAAGTATTTTTTCTCTTCCAGAGACAGGCACTAAGAGAGATGGAGGATAGGAGTAAATTGCTGGGTTGGCCAACCCACAGTATTGACCCCACTGTACCCCAACTGGTATGCTTTGCATTTTGTCATTTTTTTTTTGTAGCTAAAATAACAAAAGTAATAATAAACTAAATCCCACCACACAAAGGTAGGCAATATTACTGTTTTGGTGTCTATCTTTTCTGATTTCTCTCCTTCTTTGTCTCACTGTATACACATATATGTGTGAATATGTGTCTATATGCAGAGGTGTATATGTAATTTTACAGAAGCATCATTATTCCATACTTCATATTTCTTAACCTACTTTATTCATTAAAAAAATATATCATGACATCTAATGCCAATGGATACGGACAAGAGCATCCTTTTCATTGTCACATTGCCATTTTATCATTTTTAGTTAACCAATTCCCTGTTAACAGACATTCATGTTGTTTCAGACTTTTCCCTATTTTTAGCAAACTGCAGCACACATCTCTGTCTACCTAGTTGGACACTATAGTACTAGTATCTGTCTCCCTTGGATAAAGTGACATTATTATTGAGACTTCGGAAAGAAAATCTACCAATGATATGGGATACTTAAAGTGATCATAAATAAAATCAGGATTTCTCCTCTCTTCCTTCTCTCTTACAATAATAAAAACATTTGAAGAAGGCTATGGTGAAGTATTTTAAAACATCAAAAACGTTTCCAAAAAATACCTTCAATATTCCCTTTAGGTCAGGGAAAAGCTAAAACCGTGAATTCGAGAGAGAAATCAAGATACTGAGGAGATACTAAATCTCCTTCTTGATACTCAATTCTTGGATTTAAAAATAAAAGTCCATTTCTTTCGTTGTTTTAAAAAGGAGAATTTTCATGTTATTTATACTGAGAAGGAAAGATTACATTAAGGTTTGACACAAATTGACAAAAGCCAGATGATGCACACTGAACACTATCCCTCCACCCAAATTCAGGCCAAGATGGTTTTAACAGAAGGACCGGGCTCCAGTCAATTAAATTATATCTTTAAATGATACGGTGGTGACTTTGTGGGCGGGTCGAAACCGTATCTAGCGTCACATTCTTCCACTGCAGAGACTCAAAACATTTTTATGAACGCACTAACGGAGGATGATGGGAAAGACCTCTCCAAGGTCATGGCTGGGGAGAATAAGGAGATTCTGGCAAACTTGACCCAGAGAACGATCCCGCGGCTGCAAAAGCAGGTAAAAGGGAGATGGAAAACCCACCTTGCCAATAGCCTGCCCAGATGCGTCTGCATTTCCCTGTTCGCCGATACCCTGGAAGTGGGCAGAAGTAGGAGGAAATGGAGTGCCTGTAAGGAATCCGCGTGTATGCCTACATCCTGACTACCCTCGTGAGCAGCACGCACCATTTGTTCTCCAAGCGAGTCATTCTGAAAGTGTCATTCATGTTTGAACTTGCTGTTACCCAGTGCCATGGTCCACAGACCCATCTTGGCCAGTTGCCTTCTAAACCTCTATTATTTGTAAGGGACCCAGCCAGATTTATCAGAGTTTCCTCTTCAAGAGCTCCACCAGCTTCCATTGCTTCGGTCCTCAATCCCTACTGGCCCCACCTCCACCTCCCCAACCCCCCCCCCCCACCACCTGCACCCAGGACTGAGGACCGCAGGGTCCTACCTAGGATCCTGCCAAGGTGGCAGATCTAAGAGCAGTGGAAGAGCCCTCTTATCAGACACGGTAAAACCACTTGCTAATTAGTTCACCCAAGGTGGGTTCAAGTGGTGAATGATTTGAAGTGATGCTCCACGGAAACATTCACCTCCATGCACATTCACTCTATGTCTCTTGATGCAGGATGGAGGCCACTTCCTTCTGTCTGAATTCTCTGTGGAGTTCTGAGGCACCTTTCTTACATAAACCACATCCAGGATCTCCAGCTTGGGGTTTCTCTGGGAAAACTGATCGATACTCGCAAAGCCATCTGACTGCCAAAGAGCTGTCCACATTTTTTACAGCTTTTTCTGATCTTTCATAGTTGTCTCACGCACCCCTATTCCAAAAGCCTGCTCTTTAAAAAGTTCACCTATTTCAAGCCGTTCTAAAGCACTCAGCTTAATTTTTCGGAGATACAATCTTTCCCACCTTCAAATTTGGGCTGGCGTTGGAATATGATGTTACGTGACATAATTACGTTACCAAGTTAACAACACGGGTGGGCTTGGAAGCGAACTTCGGATGCGATTGGCTCTTGGTGAACCTTCAGCTCCAGGTCCAGGAGCCACTGACGTTGCTCTGCAGTGAGTTTGTGTGGTGAGGAGAGCGCGGTGGCTGATCGGATGGGTCTAGCCTGACAAAGCGGCCAGAGGGAGGCTGGGGGGAGAAGGCTGCCCTACATCTCTCGAGCTATACCCTCCAGAGCCTGAACGATTTGTGATAACTGGCAGAGATACCCAGGGCTTAGCTGCTTCGGGCAAAACCCAAAATACTAAATATTAATAAAAACTCATGGTGGGACCAAGGGTAGGTGGGGGTGATGTTAAAAAATGTTCAAGAATCGTTGGCCAGCGTAGCCTGGGCGTTGGTGCAGTTAGAATACACGCGGGCCATCAACACCCTGTAAGGACACACCGGGCCTCCTGGGCCTTCTCGCTGGGGACTAGTTCCGACCATGGGCCAGTTGGCACGGCAGGCCTCAGTCACTTGTAAATGAGGGAGGTCGGCCAAGCAAGGCTCTACAGTTCCTTCCGACTCGGAAACTCCTTACTGAGCTATAGTTGGCTCTAATTAATGTCCTCCTTTGGGATTCATCAATTCTCCGATCCAGTTGTTTCTTCTCTCTTTGGGTGGGTGCTTTCCGAATTGCCATTGAGACGCAGACTCTCACAGGCCAACGAAAAGACACCAGCGAGGGAGGCTCTCATGCTAAGATTAACATTGACTATAAACACATACACATGCAACATTAAAAGAAAGCCACACACCAGGTCTACCTTCACGTCCGCACACCCTCCTTCCGGAATCTCCAGGGGTCTGTGTTCTGCATGTTTCGTTTTGTTTTTAACCTGAGGATGATGCTTGTTTTTATGCCTTGCTTAGTTTACACAGATTGGAACATGTTTTCCACGTGCAGCTCCTTGTTTGCCAACAAGCCCAGCTGTTGGGGGGCACCGAAGATCACCCAATTACAGAAAACAATCTTGAATACCTTTTCATGTCTCCCTCTCCTACACTAGACGAGCTTTTCCGACAACTGCAATTCTAAGGGCCTCCTTCATTTTACCGGAAACATTTACTCCCTTATTGCATTTCTTTTTTCTTCCCCCCCCCCTTTCCAACTCCTCCTAGAGGAGTTTATCATAAAGCAGATGGGGGGCCCTTTTCAGTTGCCTCTGACTTACAGACCCAGGGGGAGCCAAGGCCATCTGATGAGACTTCTATTTTCAACTCCCTCTACAGGGAGACAGGACACCACAGATTTGGACACTTGCGGGGGGCGGGAGGGGGCACGGGGGGAAAACACACACCCAAGAAAACCACACCAAAAACCTCTCCAAACTACTTTACAGTGTTAGCCCGGGCTCCCGTATGCCAAGTCCCAGCCCATAATAAATTTTATTGCAATGTTATAAACTCCTGAAAAGAGGAACTTGGAAGAGAAGTGCTGACACAAGCTGCCAGGCTCGCGGCACTACATTCTTGTGGGCTCTGTCCTGACATAAGCACGCATCTAGGGCGAGACCCAAAATACTAAATGCCGAAATAATGTTTTGCCCATCAGATAGATTCCTTTTTCCTCTTAAATGAATTCTAATAAAATAAAAAAAACTAGGGAGTCTTATCAGAGAGGAACGGGCACTCTTGCAGACGATGTGTCACTTGGTGTGGAGGCTCCCAGGTTGGAGCTCGATCAGTTTTCTCAGCCAAAGTTAAATTCATCTTGCAAATAAAGCCGCCCTTTTTTGGGGGGGGGCGGGGGGAGGGGTGTGATTATTCATGTAAATGACAGCTTTATGTACTATAATTACAGTCATTAATGAAGGCACAATTACTTTATCATACATTATCAGGATCAAAGGAGGTCTCTTAAGAGTCCGTTGTCAGCATATAGAGTCAATACAGAAATTAGACCAAATACGAACTGGAAAATTTTGCTTAAATGATGCCCTAGAGGTTAAAGAAACAAGGAGTTGAAGTTGCAGAGTGAGAAAATGTAAAAGGCACACTAGAGGTCACTGTTGCTACTTGAGCTGAAGTTATATCCTGTCTATCCACCTATTTATCTACCTACCTACCTACCTACCTATCTACCCGCTTTTGGTAGCCTGGGTGCATATTGGAAAATCTCAAAAAAGATCACTTACCCTCATTAAATTCCTAAAAATCTATCATGATATTTTTCCCCCTCTGTCATATGTTGACTATCTAAGAGAGAAGTTAACAAGAAATCTTGATTTCAAGGATTTCCTTCATGATCATACCCAATGCTTCATCTCTGATGAAAAATCTTACGCCCGTGTCGTGCATTTTAAAAAGCACTTCCCAACAATCCCTTCACTTAGATCCAGAAGTAAAAGTAACTGAAGAATTCTGCTTGGGGGCAGCCCCAGTGGCTCAGTTTAGTGCTGCCTTGAACCCAGGGCGTGATCCTGGAGACCCGGGATCGAGTCTCATGTCAGGCTCCCTGCATGGAAACTGCTTCTCCCTCTGCCATTCTCTCTCTCTCTCTCTCTCTCTCTCTCTCTCTCTCTGTGACTCTAATAAATGAATAAAATCTTAAAAAAAAAAAAAAGAATTCTGCTTGGTATTCCTGTCGGTGACAGGGGGAAAGGATTCCTTCGCTTAGCATTGTGCAAAAATGTGAGATTGTCAAACAGGGACAACGTACTGAGTCCCATCCTCGAGGCTGTAGAGAGAGGGAGTCTCTCAGGTATGGCGCGTCTGTGAAAAGTCTTGGAACGGGTCACGGTAATTGTGAGCAAAATGTCCCAATTGTACATACATAAAAGGAAATTATTTTAGAAAAAAACAACCCCTGTCTCAGGTGGGCACTGCAAGCATAATGAGTCTAACAGAAAGAACTCCCTTTTTTGCAGTCTTCCCAAGAGTCAGGTTCTGTGTGTCTCCCACCAAGTCTGCCGGCGCTCAATAAATGCATGTTGTTGCGCGAGGGAAGCTCCTCCATCCCAGAGGCCCAAAGCCTCGCTCCTCACTACGTTAACAGAAGAGGTGAAGGCCGCATGGTCTATTCCAGCAAGACTATCGCATCACAGCCGAGGAAAGGATTCCGAATTTTTTCTTAGAATATTGGCCTTCGACGTGGTGCTGGGAATAGGAGCATCAACCAAAGCACGCGGCCTATTCAACGCTAGGCCTTGACACGTCTGCAGAGAGATGTTCCCCCGACTCCCCGGCTTTCTGCTCTTTGCACATGAAACACACCTCTGCCCGTTTGATAACGCAAGGCCTCCCCAAAGGGGAAAAGAAAAAAAAAAAGAGAGAGAACTGCCAAGTGCGTTTCCTCTTCCGAACCTCCACGTTGCCCTGCATTGCGTTATTTGCTGTGTCCATGCGGCTCAGAGTCCTGGGAGTAATTAAGGTTCAAAGGCTTGGGTAATAACTCCTCGGTAAATGAGTGCTTGCTACAGAGTTTCGTGGGCATGGGTAAAATAGAATTTGAATTTAATTGGAGAATTTTAAGGCAGGATTCCATATTTTTAATAGTATTTTCCTGGTATCCTCTGTGAAACCAGTGGCGGGGGGCGGGGGGCCTCCCCGGGGGGCTCACAACCTCAGCGGGGAGCAGACGTCAGTGTCCGCCCGTGACCGTGACGGTGCAGTGCCGAGGAGGAGGAGGCCTATACCCACTGCAGGGCTCCCCCGCTGCCCAGCCAGGGTGAGCTCGGGCAGGTTCTTGACCTTTCTGAGCCTAATTTCTCACTTGTGAGAAGGAGATCATAATTTCTGCCTGGGCAGGCAGGATTACATAAATTAATGGTTGCAAAGTGCTCGGCATAGGGCTTGGCACCGGGAAGCTCTCTGTAAATGTCAGTCGTGCGCGCTGTCACAGGGCAACTGCAGCGGCCTCCCTGGCGCTCAGCAAGGGGACACAGGAGCTCTGCTTACATCCACATGCAGGCTTGAGACGACAACTACAGCATAAAATAATAAATAAATAACACTTGAAGTCAACAGCTTGTTGTTTGGGAGGAAAAAAAAAAACAAAAAACAAGTTTTAACTAACAGTTGTGTTTTTGTTTTTCCAAACGGTTTCGTGTGTACAAATCCAAACGTGGACTTTAAGGAAAACAGAGCACTTTACTATCATTACAGAACTATTACCGTAATTTCTCTGGTTAAGAAAATTACGTACATTTTGTTAACCAAAAGAAGAAAGGACATTAAATGTGCCTGTGTTTTGCGCAGCATAACTATTTTTCGAAAATGCTCTGTAATCCACGGGCTGGAGGGTGGACCGGGGTTCATTGAAGTCAGCCGCATGCGACGGCTCACGAGGTTGAAAGCCGCTGCCCTCCCTGGTTCTGGTTGCAATTATAATATGCAATACATTTTGTTTTAAATGGAGGCTTTTGTAATGAAATTTGGAAGCCCACGTCATTTCCCGTTGCTTACTACAAAAAGAGGATTTGAGGGCAGACAATAAAGGAAATGGCAGGGAACTATTATGCGACCTTGGGCAAGTCGCTCCAGTGGTGAGGCCTTGTCCTCGGGCTCACAGGCGCACGCGCGTGCACACACACACACACACACACACACGCCCTTAGTCTTGAAATTCTTTTGCAAAAAGTGGAATGGAGATTTGGCAATTCTATGGTTATTCTGCATAATGGATATTTGATCAACTCGAATGACTAATTGTCACCAGATTTTCTCACTAACCGAGAAGGTGCAGCAGCCTGGGTTGTAGGAGGTAGCCCGGGTGGGGGATGAGGGGCCTGTGTCCCCCCGAGGGCACCCGGCGGTCCGCAGGCCAGCGCCAGGAGCGGGGAGCCCCAGGGCCCGTCCCCGGATTGCCCTGCAGACCAGGCTCACGCGCCTCGCGGCCACACCCTGGAGCATCCCCCCTGCGGCGACTGTATTTCATGAACGCCCTGGCCCTGGCTCAGCCACACACGGCGTGGGCCGAAGGACGGTGCCCGCCTAGGCTGGGCGGCCGGCAGCAGCTGGGGGCGCAGGGCGGGGTGCGGGGTAGCAGGTGCCTGGGGGGGGCGGGTGGCAGCAGGTGCCGGGGGGGGGGTGGGGGCAACAGGTGCCTGTGGGGGGGATGGGGGGCAAGGGGTCAGCAGGTGCCTGTGGGGGTCAGGGGTCAGCAGGTGCCTGCGGGGGAGGTGGGGGTCAGGTGGTCAGCAGGTGCCTGCGGGGGGCGGGCAGGTGAGAGCCTCACCTGCATCCAGGCCGCAGCAGGTGCGGGGCCCTTGGGCGGCCCAGCATGCTTTCCCCTGGGCTGGGCCACCGCGAGTCACGGAGATCACAGCTGGGGCAGCCCCGCGGGGCCAGGGGGGACACCTTCTGGAGGCTTCCCCAGTGTGCACAGCAGGGGTAAGGGCAGGGGCAGGTGGCCCAGAGAGGGCCCGGGGCTGGGCGACCGTGTGCTCTTGTCCACCCGTCCCTGTCCGTCCTGGGCCTGCACCCCGGTGGGCCCTGCCCTTGCTGTTCCGGGGGCCCAGCAGGTTGTGTCCCCTCCGGGCGGGAGGCTCGAGCAGGCCCTGGGCCCCCGGATCCGGGCGCAATGCGGGCCCTCGGGGCACCGGCCACCTAAGGACCTGCCGGGCCACTAAGGCCCGGGGACCGCCCGGAGCCTGTCGCGAAGCCTGGGCCGCAGCAGCTCCAGGCCTGCCAGTCCGCATTGTGACCCCCTTCCTGGGGCGTGGGTTTTGGTTTTTTCCCTCCCTTTGCACGTGATTGTGTGACACCTGTCACCAGCCATCATCAGCTTTGGCCTTAATGAGGCCTGAGCCCTGGGCTGGGCAGGGAGCCTGCCGGTGGCTTCTGGATGGTTCCCTCCCACTAAGGGACACCAGGGGAGGGTGGCATGTGTCCCCGGCTGCTAGGCCCAGCCGAGCCTGAGAGCCCGGGGCCACAGAGAAATTCCTGATAGCCCGGGCGAGCCTCGGCGACGGGGTCCTCACCGTGACCACACCTGCCGCGGGAGCGCTGGCTCACCTGGCTCGCGACTCGGGTCACCACGGGGCGGCCACTGGTGAAGCCATGGGACAGCAGGCGGGGGGCAGCTCGCGGCGTCGGTCTGGGCCCACACACGCCGCCCGGGCCGGGAAAGAACCCGAGGATGCGGGAAGTTCGCGCTGGGCCCGGTGTCCTTGTGTGTCCTTGTGTGTCCTTGTGACCCTAGGAGCACAGGACTGTCCTCGAGGTGCCTTAGAACCCTGCCAAGCGGGGCGCTGGGACCCCATACTTACAGGCTCCCCAGGGCACAAAGGAAGCCACATCACACGTCAGGAACCGAACTCACTCACCTTATGCTTCGCGTGTGTCGTGCCGCACATACAAAAATGTATCCGTGATAAAGAGACGAGCAACTTGAAATACATACAGACTCCAGGAAAAAAGAAGTCGTACTGCACAAAACTGTCTTTGTATAAATGCTGAATAAGATAGGAGCAGGGATATTTATAGTCCTGCCGATGACTTAATACTCCCCGCACTAGGAGTCCATCCATCCTTCCAACTGGCTGCAGAGGCGCTTGAAACCCATAAAGCGTATTTGTGTCCAAGCAGGGAGTGGATCCAGGCCCCACGTAGCCGACCTGAGATGTGCTGGCCCGGGGAGCTTAACTGATGTCAAATGTAAACCACTTTTCAAAAGCATGTTATCGGGTCCACACCAGACTATCCATTTTGATAATCTCATTCCATTTTTCATTTTATTGTTGAAAGGAGAAATAGATTAATGAGAGTCCAAATCCCCCTAGAAGGAAAACCTTCCTTATATGGCGTGTCTGAAGAGAGATTTGGAAAAATTACTTACTCTGCCTTTGTTTTGCCAAGTAAAGTAACATTTAGACCATTTATATTTGAGGAATTCTTAACCCAGGTCAGCGTAGCCTACTAGATTATATCTCGCGGGAAAGAAATGAAGAAGAAATAAAGATGATCCTGGTGATGATGATGACGATGACGATGATGATGATGTGTTAGGTCAGTTAGAAGGCTTCTAGACCTTGGTCGGCGTATGATGGAGATCTGCGGGCAAACCCCACGATCCATTGCAGGTATAACAGGAAAAGAGGAACAACAACAACAAAAAAGGGCCCCAAATTACATTTGCAAATGGTGCACCGGGTGAAAGGAACATTTCGCCTGAAGAAAATTTTAAGTGTTCAGCTCCCGAACATCCTGTATTCTTTCCAGTATGTCACAAAGCCTTCCAGAGAATGGTAATCAGAATCGTAGCTTGGTACAGACAGAAGAGAACAGAAGGCGCCTTAGAAATCATCTTGTCACATTGGGGACATCATTTTACAGATGAGTAACCGGAGCCCATAAAGGTGGTCTCGGCCATTGCAAAGACCTTGCTTCCGTCCGTCTTTTAGTACAACGGCCCCATGATACTGTGGCAGCTCCAGGAAGGAAACGCCAGGGTTGGGGAACTCTTTCTCCACTCAAGGTTGGAACAAGAGCCCAAGCTTTTCTCGACCCGTAGGCCAGAGGACTGTCCTTGAAGGCACAGTGGGCTTTATTTTGAATAATCCCGTCTTGTCACCCAACTGGAAGGCAGCTCTGCTTGGATGCTCAGTGGAGATGAGTGAACCATTGCTTCTGACCGGATGGTCCTGCCTTCAGTTGAAGTTCCAGTAGACCACATTCCCGCCCTAACCAAGTTTACCGCTCATGGGTCATTCTCTAACTTTACCACCTCCAAACCCCAAGCTGATTCTCAGAGGTTGGCGCCGCCATTGATAACCCAAGCTTTCAGCAAGGTAAGCCCCCCATTTGGCTAATAACAGAGCTCACCCGGCTGATAACAGGCTGATAACTGGATCCTGCCCAACCCGTGCCTGCCCCGCCAACCGCCACCACCACCGTCCCCAAGCCATCCCGATGCCAGGCTGCTGTCTGCTGAATCAGGAACTGCTGGTATAGACAGACCGTCGAAGTCAGAGGAGCTCCGAAGAAAGAGACTGTATTGTCTCTGGAAGAGAGACTAGATCAGACCCAGCCCCACTGTTCACCATGAGTACATGGGGCACCGTCTCCATGGGTGAAGGGCTCACCCCACTAGATGGATCACGTTGGACACGTCGTATGAGCAATGTCGTTCTTCGGCGTCTCTGATGACCGCCTTTACAGCCACCAGTCTGTCACCCGTATTCCCACAAGACCTGGGGAGGACGGCTGGTGCTTTATTGGTTCCTGGAAGTTAAATGGAAGCACCTTGCACCAACAGGAGCAGAGAACATGGTCCATCCCTTGTCCTCCAGCCTCAGCCCCCTGGCTTGGGTTGCTCAAGGCCCAGCTGGCTGGGCCCAACCCTGGAGGGGAGCTGGGGGGGCCCTCCCGGGTGGGAAAGCACAGGTCACGAGGCTGAAATGCGGCCCAGAGGGAAGGCAGCGCTTTGGGTGGAAGGGACTCAGTGTGCTCCCGGTGGGGGGACAGCCCTGCCCTGCAGCTCAGGAGTCGGGGTGTCCCTGAAGCTCTCCCACTACGCTGCCCCCCAGCAACGCGAGGCCGCACGGTGACACACACGCCCCGGCAGAAGGGGATTCATTAAGGCCCTGTGCTGACGGTCCCCTCTGAGCTCATGCCACCCCCCCACCCCCGCCAGGGCCACACATCACCCTGAGAGAGAGCAGACGCAGCTGGGGAGCTGTCTAGACCTGCCGCGATTAGGAAGGACTCCGCTGCCTTAATGCTGAGTGTGTTTTCTTATGTCAGTATTGTCTCCTAGTTTTAGCATGACTGAATTGTCAAGGGTTTCGTGTTTTGTTTTGGTCTTTTTTTTTTTTTGGCCTTGCCTGTGAAGACACAAGTCGTCGTCTTTTCCTGGTTTCCATTATATCCCATTGTGTGGCCGTGCACGGAGTCAACATTTGTTTTTTTTTTGTTTTGTTTTGTTTTTTGTTTTGTTTTTTAAGTTGGTGTGTTTTCCATCGAAGGCCACTCAATATCTGTGATGCACAAACATGTGTTTCGGCGCTTTGGAAAACATTGTTAGAAGTAAAATGCTTTATGGCAATCACAGGCGGGTAGTACCAAGGTGTGTGTGTAGCTCATCACGCGGGCTTTGTATTCAGAGGAAAACATCTCTACGGTGATTGTACGTGTCCCGCCAGCCACTCGCAGAGTGAAACATCTCTGCCATTAAAATAGCATTTTTATTTTGTCAAGACACTAAAAGCAACTGGAAGCCAGTGTTGATTGATCACTTGCCAATTTTCGATTTTTAGATCAAAGCTACTTTGGACTTAGTAGGTGTGAGCTTCCCTAATAATCCAGAGTCATTCTATTTGCATTTTACATGCATTGAAAACGACTCCTTTCTCCCTTTTAGCAAACAAACAAACAAAATGATTGAAGAAGCATTTGCTCTCCAGTTGAAAAACATTGTACCTCAGGACAATCTGTTGGAGCTGAATGATTGTCCCCTTGATATAATGGTTCTTAATGAAAATTGGGAGGGCTTTTCTGCTCTAAAAGCTGCAGGGTGGTTGGGTGGGGAGGGCACAGGGCAGCAATCAGCATAAAACCCATCCTGAGAGGCGCTCACATGTACTCGGTCTCCAACCCTCAGAGTTTGCTCCTCAATTATCGTAGACAGTCCCTCCTTATTAATTGTTTTGGTTGCCCTCCCTCTCCCTAAAATAAGAGGAATAGTCACTTCCACACAAAATGCAGGAGGTTGCTTGAAGGACAGGACCAGCCTTGGTGCCTGAGCCCCCTAAGACTGAAAAGTTCCAAGCTCATAATTCTTTGTCATTATCAATATTATTTTTGAAATTTGCAAGTACGAACACCAATTAATTGGCCAAGAGTCTAGCTATTTAATTAAAGCTTGATGAGTTATAGGATCTGTGGGGCTGGTAAGCGTGTACTGCTTGGGCTGTGCTGTCAGAGGCACCCGAGGAAGCAGTCAGGCTAAGGCACGCATCTTAATGCCTACTTCACTTGCCCAAGCTGGATTTCATTTCCGTGCGATTTTATTTATCACATACGGTTGTTTAGACGAGTCCTTGAGTCACTATAAAGGCATGGAGAGCTCTGCTCACAGCCCAGCCTGTACCTAAAGGCCATGGCGACGAGGAGAGATTCAGAGGTGAGTGAAAAGACCTCACTTTCACAGACTTGCTCTAGTAGAGGAAATAGAGAACAAAGAAGCGTCATATGGTGTAAATACATAGAAACACTCCTTTGTGTCTGTATTAAAATAAATAGCCCAGAGGAGGGAGTAGCTGATTTCATTTTCTGGAGAAGTCAACGAAAAGGTAAACCTAAGCAAGATCTTAAAAATGTAAATAGTAGCACGCTAAGGACCCAAGAGGAAGATGACTTGTATACTAGGAATAATATCTACAAGAACATGGGAGAGTGAAACCAGAGAGAGAGAAACAGGAGGAGAGAGAGAGAGAGAGAGAGAGAGAGAGAAGTGCGAGCAGTTCACTGTTACCTGAACGCAAGGAGGAAGGAGTGGGGCATGAGGCCGACCACGCTGTCAGGGCTAAATCATGGAAAGCCTTCGACGAAGTACTAAGAAACTCGGCTTCTGTTGTGAGGGTACCGGGGAACCACGGGTGACGTTAGGGCTTTAGAACGATGACTCCAGTGGCACTTTGGAGGCTGGGTGATGGATTTGAAGAGAAAGAGAGAAGGATCAATATGGCTACTTGGGGAGGCCATTGTATAGTCCAAACAAAAGACGATGTAGGGCTTAGCTGGAGAAGTAGAGACAGAGAGGAGAAGACAGATGTGACAACTGTTAGAAAAGGGGGCTTCATAGGTTGGATTGGGAGAGTCGGGGACGGGGATGAGCCCTGATGACTTCTGATCCTGGGCAACGAAGCCCAGTGCAGCAGTCAAGGAAGGGCGGTATGCACTGATGCAGCTCTGGTGTGTTTGTTTGTTTGTTTGTTTGTTTGTTTTTTGGAAAGATGTTATTTATTTATTCATGAGAGACACAGAGACAGAGGCAGAGACACAGGCAGAGGGAGAAGCAGGCTCCATGCAGGGAGCCCGATGAGGGACTCGATCCCGGGACCCAGGGGTCACGCCCTGAGCTGAAGGCAGACGCTCCACCGCTGAGCCCCCCAGGTGCCCCCGATGCAGGTACTAAAGGCAGTCTTAAAATTGTTTTCAATTACTCATCACTAGAAATGACAATTTTTTTCAACAAACATCCAGATTCTGTTCTATTTTATTCCGGGGATAGGGAAGTGGCAATGTCTCTAAAGCACAACTACACTTAGCAGATGCCTGGAAAAAAATTGGTAACTCGCTAGGAGGCCTATGAGAGCAGACCAGAAATGCAGTCGGCAGAGCTGGGCCAGAACTGGCCGTGGCCAAAACAACCAGTTGGAATGGGGAAAGTCCAGGAAATCATCCAGTTCCGTGGCCTATGGGAGACGGCCTCCTGCTAACTCCACATCTACCGGAAAGACAGACATACACACGCAGAGGTGCATGCAAACGAATCAGAACAATTTAAGGGTATTTTCACAGAAATGACTCTATATTTTGACTATACACGCCATGTTCATGGAAACCAGGATGATCTCCATATGGGAGGAACCCACTTATTTCCAGAGCAAGCATTTGTTTCGCGGATATAGTCTGAAATGCTAGCGTTTGTTAGAGGAGAATTTGCTACTGGATATTTCTCAAATTTCTGCCCGTTCTATCTCTGCTGTCGTCCCAGGGATCTTAGCCTTTGGCCACACAATCATTATCCGAAAATAATATGTACCCCTAGCTCTGCACTGTGTTGTATTTTACACGGTTACATCATTTACTCCTCACAGCAACGTAGGGCTTGAACCTGCTATTACCCCAATTTTCAGATAAAGAAACAGAAGCCGAGAGGTTAAATAAATGCCTTGCCCGAGACTGCATAGCCAGCCAGTGTGTGGACATACTTCAATCCCAAGAAGTCTGGCACCTTATCCAAGTGGCCGTAGTCGCTTTCCATCACTTGAGGTGACAGATGAACCAGACCCTCTTGTACACAAGACCTAATGTGACCATTCTGATCATTATTTTTGATCATTTTTTATCATTTTATGACCTCAGAGTCTGAATCTGTAGCCCTGGGATCCTCTAACAGCCAGGAAAACCGAAAGCCATGAAGCGGAACTTCCCCGGCCTGGTGACTTTACCACTGAGATCCGGCCAAACTGCATGAACTGTCAAGTCTACAACCAGGACTTCCATCTTCGCCTAACACCTGCCTCTCTCTGTCTCTCTCTCTCTCTCTGTTGAAATATAATTAGCTGCTCTTCCTGGGAGAGACTGTAAAACTGAATGCAATTAAACAAGAAGAGAGACAGCAGATTTTATAGCAAAAAAAAAAAAAAAGTGATTTGGAAAGCCAACTCGATGGATGCATATTCAACAGCAGCAATTTCAGAAGAAGGCACACCTTGCTTATTCTGCAGTGAGGTCCCGGGTCGTGACCGGCAGCCAGCACAGCCCTTTGCACGTGCCTGGGACCCTGGCCTCATCCACTGGCGTTCACAAAATGGTTTTGGCTGGCATAGGGCGTTTCCAGAGCAGCGTTCTCTGGCTGCGGTTTCAGGGTAGCCGGGGACTCCCATGAGCACATGCCATGTGGTCCCCGATGCCCACCGGGCTGCCTGGTGCGGTGCCCAGTGCGTGTTGTAGATGCTCGTGGAGCCCGAGCCTGTGCAGCGTGAGGCTGGGAGCCTCACTTTTGCCGGATCCTCTAGCTGTGAAGTGACCGCGCTCACACCCGCCCTACTTCCCTTGGGACAGCGCAGTGGGACTCGGAAAGGGCCGCAAACCATTGCGGGTTGTCCCGGTTGGGCCTGTGCAAAGCCTATCACGTCGACCACGCGCGGAAGGCAGCGGCTGAAGAAATACTGGTCCCCGAGTGCAAGTCCAGGGGAGGACCCGGTGGCTCCGTGCAATGACTCATCGCTTCCCCACAGCTGGAGGTGGGACCTGGTGCTGTCCGAAAGGTAGGCCACGAGGTGACCCGTGGCCCAGTCCCTGAGAATCGGATTTAGAAGTGCCCCCCGAGGATATCAAAACTGAATTTCAGAAAAAAAAAAAAAAAAAAACGTTAATCAAGGCAGATGTTCGAGCAAGACTGTAGCTGAGCAAACGCAGGCTTGGGGGCGGCGGGGTGGACAGGGAAGAAATGGGAAGAAAATTAAAGCTAAGTGTTAGCCTCATGCTAGAAGGGACCAGCCCGGAGATGCTCTGGGTTTTATGGAGCAGGCAAGGCTGCTTCAACTTAGCACTCTTTATTTGGAAAGTGGAAAGGTTCGCTACACCAGTGCTCTTTCCAGCACGGCCTGCGTGTTTTTGGCTGCACCTCGAGGCCTGCTGTGGGTTGACGGATGTCCAGGTGTGGAAAAGGATGTTAGCCATTTGTTTGCACTGTGGATTTATTTCTTTGCACTTTCTTTGCCCCTCCTGATTAAAATAGTAAACATTATTGTACTCAAAGCTTCAACAGTCCCCTGGATGGGAGGGTGTTATGAATTAATAATTAGAAATAGAACTCCCTTAATATGCCTCTTCCTCACAGCACGTGTTTCAAACGGAAAGCCCGTGCGCTGTAAGGCTCAGAGGCATGTAAAAGGCAACCCGACGTTGGACCCGAAACCCGACAAACTCTCGCAAAAAGCAACCGTCTAACAGGGGGTAAAAAAAAAAAGAGAGAGGATTTTTGAAAATTGGGGAAAAAAAGTATTCTGAATCCCGAGCGCAGTGTCTGCCCAGGTTAAAGGAAAGCCTGTCCTGGGTGCTCGGAGCTAGGTTGCTGAGCAGCCATCTGCGCAGGCCCGCTGCTGGGGGTCATGCCCCCGCTCAGGAAATCTGGACGGGCGCGCGGTGTCAGCCCTGGCGTGATGGGCAATCATCAATCATCCATTGTCAGTTATTTCTGTCCCAGTGCGTAAGCCTTCATTTAAAGCACGAAGGAAGAATGTTGCCAGACCACAGGAACAAGCCCTGAGCTGTTTGCAGGTGCTGCTCTTCCCAGCTGCCAATTAAACCCCTGACATTTCCACATTGGCCACGAGGCGTAGCATATGCTTTCCACATACCGGCTCTTCACAGCGAAGTCGTCCGTCTCAGGTTATCAAGGCCTGCGTCTGACTCTTTTCTCAGGCGTGCAACAAGAGGCTTTGGGAAAGTAGCTCGCTTCAGAAAGGGAAGGGAAGGAAGCGCAGGACAACGCCAGTGACCCGAAGTACTGAGACCCGCACGTAGCATTTTCTGGCACCTGGGAAAGTGGCCGGCGCCGTCCACAGGGGACGTCTTGCCCGACGCCGAAATCCTATGTGGTGCGGCCTCCCTGAAAGATTCGACTTTTGGCAAATTTTTTTTTCTCCCCTACCTCTCTTTCTGAAATGTTTTCTTGGTTTTCTTTTTATTTTTTATTTTTATTTATGATAGTCACAGAGAGAGAGAGAGAGAGAGGCAGAGACACAGGCAGAGGGAGAAGCAGGCTCCATGCACCTGGAGCCCGACGTGGGATTCGATTCCGGGTCTCCAGGATCGCGCCCTGGGCCAAAGGTGGGCGCCAAACCGCTGTGTCACCCAGGAATCCCTTGGTTTTCGATAACCAAAGGCACGACCCTGAGACCCTGACCTCAGCTGGAACCGAGTCCAATGCCTACCCGACTGAGCCACCCGGTGGGGGCCCCACTGGAGACTTTTTAGTTAGTCTAGAATATAAGTCCATGGGGATCCCTGGGTGGTGCAGCGGTTTAGCGCCTGCCTTTGGCCCAGGGCACGATCCCAGAGACCCGGGATCGAATCCCCCGTCAGGCTCCCGGTGCATGG
This sequence comes from Canis lupus baileyi, assembly GCF_048164855.1. Classification (NCBI taxonomy): domain Eukaryota; kingdom Metazoa; phylum Chordata; class Mammalia; order Carnivora; family Canidae; genus Canis; species Canis lupus. The sequence continues at coordinate 69,543,094 of NC_132848.1, read as the reverse complement.
AGCCTGCTTCTCCCTCTGCCTGTGTCTCTGCCTCTCTCTCTCTCTCTCTCTCTCTGTGACTATCATAAATAAATAAAAATTAAAAAAAAAAGATTCTAAAAAAAAAGAAAAGAAAATGAAGATGTGTTCTGTATGGCTTTATGCTGTTTCGTGAAAAACTGGATCAAAATGATCCGTGTTTTTTTTTTTTTTCTAGGCCCAGCGACAGACTTTTTGATAAGAGACTGCCTCCCCCTTCCTTCCATCTCCTGTTCATCTGTCAGAACTAAACCACTCGCTTCCACTGTCTTTGAAATCCTCGATTCCCACTGATTTCAGAGACATCTGTGCAGGAAGGCAAATCTGACAAAGCCAAGATCTCTCTGCCTTGTTTTTTCACGGTGGGAATTTTACATTATTATTACTATTATTATTATTATTATTTACATTATTCTCTCACTTGTTTGATGGAGGCTCAACCAATTTCCATTTTAAACGGGACAGGAAAAAAAATTAAAAAAAAACAAACGGGACAGGAAATCTGTTACTGCCATCTATGTGATGAAGGGCTACTCAAAGAGCTATCTCCTAATACATTTTTTTTAAAAGATGTTATTTATTTATTCATGAGCGACCCAGAGAGAGGCAGTGACACGGGCAGAGGGAGAAGCATCCTCCCTGTGGGGAGCCCGATGTGGGACTCGATCCCAGGACCCTGGGGGTCACGGCCTGGGCCCAAGGCAGACGGTCCACCGCTGAGCCCCCCGGGCGCCCCGCTATCTCCTAATAAAAAATGCTTTTGCCCTGTCCAAGAGTGTGATAATAAGAGCTGCCCTACGGACGTACTGAAAGGTGCAAATCTTAAGGAGAGAGCGTGTTAACAATATATCAAGAATACAGAGATGAAAAGAAAAATCCGATGGCTCGTAGCATCTTGAGGCCTTGGGCCACGTGAACGCTCGTCCCCGAACCGGACTGAAGGTGCTGTGGGTGCCATCAGCTTTGGGCTGCTTGGGTGGGGAGAGGACCGTGAGCTTTGGGATGCAAGCGAGACGGAAGGGCAGGCCTTGCCTTCGTTCCGCTGCCGCTCCCCAGCACCAGGTGGGCCACTGCCCTCACTGGCCCCGGGAGCCCAGGTGCCTCTGGTGGTAGTGACGGTGACACTAGTCACGGCGATGGCAGCGACGGCGCTGATGGCCGCGGAAGGCAGCTCCGAAGGATAGCTGAGAGCGCAGGTTCTGCAGCTCGCCGGCCACGGTTCGAATCCTGGCCCTGCCCCGACGAGCTGTGCACTGAGGAGGCTGGTGACTGAGACCTGCCCTTGGCATGTGGAGCGCTGGCGGCCGTCCCCAGCGGTGGGCACCGTGGGAAGTGCCCCTGGAACAACACACAATGTGAATGGGGACTCTTACGGTGTAGACTCTGTCGTTATTCCCATTTGCCCGGCGGGCAAACTGAGGCTCTGGGAGGCCTGCGATGTCGCAGATCCTAGCGTGGGTTGGTGCGACGTGCAGACCAGTGGCCTCCCGGGGTAGGTGGCATTTCTCGGCCCTACGGCCCTGGCAGCGGCAAGGAGGCAGGGCTCAGGCAAAGGGAGACCGTGTTCTGGGGCCTGTGGACTGCGAGACTCTCGGAGCGTCAGGGCAGCAGCATCACCTGAGGACGAGGGAGGTAAGCATCCCCCCGAGTCAGAGGGTCAGGTCGTCGCCGCCCCACGTGCCCCCGAATGAATGAACTCGTTCATTTCTTCGGCAGATGTGGCCCCTGCACGAGGGACAGAGCCTCCTGGGTGGCCGCTCAACACGTAAGACCATGTGTTTTGCGTAATTTTGTCAGAGGAGGAGGCCCCCGACACCCTTGGGGAAGGCTACCCCTGAGAAGGGGCCGGCGTTTTCCTGGCAAGTGGCGGTAATTTGGGAAAAGCTGGGGCTCCCCCCACCCTGGTCCTGGGCTGAGGCCCAACGAGCTGGCCAGGACGAGGCCGGGCTGACGTCCCGGGCTGGGCTCAGCCGCGCGCTCGCGTCCCCCGTCCTCTTCCTCCAGCCCGGCTGCTGTGGTTCTTGGCGCCCTCGACGGGACGACGCCGTGTGTCAAATGTCTCCCCAACTGAAACACACAAGGCCTTTCATTTCCTTCCCGCCTACTCAGGTTATTTCGGCTCCACACATGCAAAGCAGAGCCTCATGCAAGAAATTAATCACATCAGAGCAAAGTAGCTACTGAAAAATTGCCAAACACCATAAACATGGGTCAGAATGGAGTCCGACCATTCGCGCAGAGAATAATTGAAGCTATGGATTCACTCGGGGTAACTAAGCAACTTTTCATTATGAATTATAAAGCTTTTCAAACATAAAATGATATCTGAGAGGAGTGCATTACCTAAAAGGTTTCGATAAGCAATGAAAGGAGCTTTAAAATATGCAGCAGGGATCAATCATCCAGCCGTATAGCGTTACTTATACTTTGTGGCGTCACCTACATTCCTTGATAAACAATGTCCCATAACCTCTGAGCATTCCCATTATTTTCGTCAGCACCCAGACATGAGAAGTGACAAAAATGTCAGATGATGTTTTATTTACTAATATAAAACAAGTTCTCGTGGAAGTAGACATTCTACGACGACGGAGGTTTATGAAGCACATTTCCCAGCACCAAAAATGATTCACGTTTGTCCAAGAAAGATAAAAAGCCTGCTGTTAGTGATGAATTTTAATTGGAATGTTACTCATCACGGGCATGAATTTCTTTCATTTGGGAGATGACATGTCCTGCTTCTCTGGTTGAAGGACAGTTGAGTCTCCCTGAAAAAGGACAAGTGGGGCGCCAAGGCACACCTTTCGGCGTCCAGGAAGGTAGACATGCCTTCAGATCATCCTGGCGTCACGTGCCCAAAACACGTGTCCTGACGTCTTTTCCAGTTGTCACTTTGCAGGGGAGACGTTTCCATCGCTTCCACGTGAAATCGGACCCAGCATTCAGACTCAGGTGCAGCACACTTCTGTCTGCCTCTCCAATGTTTATGAAAAAAACAAAAAAAAACAAAAACAAACAAAAAAAACCAACGACCTCAAATGAAATGGGAGCATCAGTTGGGAAACTCATGCTCTACCCCAGATGCAGCAGGAAGGAGATGAAGCAGCACGGAAATCACTGACAGATACAGACTCTCTCTGTTTTGACGGAAGGGGCTCTGCGATGTGGTCCATCCAGCGCTGACCGACGGGACGGAGAAGACGAAGGGAACCGGTACAAGGTCAGGAAAAGTGGAGTTGAAGAGGGTGAGGGGCAAGGAGACCCGCAAGGTCAGAGGGTGGGGGAAGGGCGGGTGGACGAAGTTCCAGGGCCTCGTGTCCTTTGCAAAAAAGAAAGTCACTTACCCACCTTTATGTGATTCAGGAAACACTGTGGTTCAGGAAGCTTTAAGCTAATGCAGTGGCCTTGGGAGGGGGGGACACTGCCTCTCCTGAGTAGGACGGATGGGGGCTGCAGCCGGCCCCCTCGGAACTCGATATAAAAATCCCGATTTGCGTCGTGGAGCCGTGGCCAGCCTGCTTCGCGGGGCAGGTACAAAGCCGTCGATGCTCTACAGATACACAAATGGATTACTTCAATTACCAAGATCAGTTTTCCAGAATAGAGTGAAACGTATGGAAATGTATCTCAAAAGGTCGTTTGAAATTAGCCCAAGGGACCAGCCGAAGGCCCTGCATTCCGGAGAGCACCTCGCGGCCCGGGGAAGTCTGCGTCCCCTGCACCCTCGCCTCCAGAAGGTCTGAGGCTCAAGGCACCCAGCTGGGACCTGGTACAACCACCACCAAGGGCTGCCCGGTGGCCCGGCGGTTGGGCAACTGCCTTCGGCCCAGGGCCTGATCCTGGAGGCCTGGGATCGAGTCCTGTGTCGGGCTCCCTGCAGGGAGCCTGCTTCTCCCTCTGCCTGGGTCTCTGCCTCTCTCTCTCTGTGTGTCTCTCATGAATAAATAAATAAAATCTTAAAAAAAAAAAAGAAACAAAACACCAGCACCACCACCAAATGGCATTGCTCCCGCTGCTCGCGTGGCTCACTAAGCTCACCTGCGACGGCTCTTAGTGCAGAACCAGGTTGGCTTCTGTAGGTAGAAGGGTCAGATCTGGGATCCCTGGGTGGCGCAGCGGTTTGGCGCCTGCCTTTGGCCCAGGGCACGATCCTGGAGACCCGGGATCGAATGCCACGTCGGGCTCCCTGTGCATGGAGCCTGCTTCTCCCTCTGCCTGTGTCTCTGCCTCTCTCTCTCTCTCTCTGTGCGTGTGACTATCATAAATAAATAAAAATAAAAAAAAATTAAAAAAAAAAAGAGAAGGGTCAGATCTACTCAAGCTTTGTTGCTTGGTTTTGGGGAGTCTCTCCCCCACCCCAGGTAAATAGATGTCATTTGGACTGCGGCTTTCCTTTCGGATTGTGACCTGCCACGCACGTGTCTGGATGTGCCACAGAGAAGGCGTCAACCTACAGACTCTGGTCTGCTCAGATGCGATTCCCTTTTACGTGCATTTACCCCATTATCCACGTTATCGCTCCTGAAAATACGCAAGACTGCGTGAGGACGTTTTGCTCTCTTACAACCCTTCAGATTGCTTGGATGATTTTCTTTACGTGTTTTCGACTTACCTACCGGCAAAGCCTCGCTTCATTCTGCTCTAGTCTAATTGATTTGACAGGCCTGGGAGCTTGGTCCTGCGTCCGCACTGCTTACTCATGTCTTCGGATTGCCCTGTAGGGAGGGCGAAGCGCGTCGAGGCGTGGGTAGCCCACGGAGGGCTGGAGAGGGCCTGACCCAGGGCAGCCTAACAAAAATGACATTTTCTAGAACGTCGTCTATTTCAACGGCTCTCGAAGAAGAAAACTATACCCATTCCCCCCCCCCCTCCGCTTAGGTTTTACGGTGGGCTCTGGGGACTGCGATTCACCCTAACTGTCCCCGAAGTCTTTGCTAAAGAAATGACAGGGGCACCGCATCTTGCCAAGCTAAGCCCTCGGTCCGCCACGGCAAACGCGGGGATGGCTCAGGTCGGTAAAGACCTGCAGACATAACCGGGAACGTCCCAGATATTTTGCGAAGGGCCGGGTTGAACTGCAGGGCTGATAAATGCAACCAGGGAGAAAGGCTTTTCCTTTTTGGTTAACTTTGAAAATCTCCTCAGACAGCAAACTCTTGATAGGGGGCAAAGATTCTTACAAGGTTGGTACAGGTGGGTAATTAAAAAAAATAGGAGTGAATTTATCTGCATACATTATTTAAATACCTAAAGCATTTCTCCGCTTTAATGATAAATTACGATCAGTAAAATCTGTTGGCTGCCTTCAAGCTAACTAATGGATCACTAATCAGCAACAGTCGAATCATCCTAACTAAGGTGGAATAAATATCTTCAAGGAAGCTGCAGCTGATTTTTTCAGTCTAAACCTATAAAGATGCTTCCGTAGACGCGTCTGTATCCTTGAGCTACATATGCATACATGAATATGTGCATACACGTGTTCAAATTGCACATGTTAGAACCTTGTTCTTTGACACCTTCTTGTTCACCCACCACTGCTCTATTGTGGGGGAAAGAGTGTCCCTGCAACTAATTAATCCTTAAAGAGATTGGCTGCTACATCTCATTGTTAGCAATACATTTTTAATTGTTCATTTTACTCAAGCACCATTTGAACACAAGTCAATTTGCAATTTCATTAGAGAACAGAAAAGGCCTGGGGTCTATTCCTGGTTTAAAAAAATAAAATAAAATAAAATAAAATAAAAGGATAAAAAGCAGGCAAAATTTCATAATGTTAATCCTCTAATTAATCAAGCAAGAATTAATGTGTCCTGCTACTTGAGCATAAGTCGGCTTGCCAGGAAGTGTACTTTGTCATACCTACCCTCCGGAGAAACCTCTTTACAGGCTTTGTGGCCAAATACCCCGGCAACTAATGATGAGCTTTGAAGCAACATTCACAGACCATTTGCTTTGATGACATTTGGAGGCTTTTCTCCCCTCGTTCCCATTCTGTTGTAAGTAGAGTACACATGCCATACAGCCTTTGAGAACTAATCAATACAGTAAGATTTGTCAGGTCGCAGCTGACTAGTATTACGTCTTTAAACTCTTTTCTTAGCTGACTTGTCGTACACATTTTTAAGTCGAACCTTATGAAGGGGGTTGGGTGGATTATCCTCAACCATACTCACAGGCGCACTGGTGTGACATGGCTCTTTCTTCCATATTTTAACATCAAAAGCCCATAATCTGTGTAAGTTAACCTTCCATAAAACTAAAATTATATGGTCATCATACATAATCTGATGATTGATTACAGCTGTCAGAAAGGTCACAAATTGTAAATGTTTACTGCAGTTGCACCAGGAAAATTATTACATACTTTTAAAAAATCCATCTAGAGAAAAATAGACAGCTTACATTCATAGGTTGCAGAACGGAGGCATATATGTTTTCTTTGTGACTTTTAGCTCTCTTAAAATCAATGTTAAAACCCTTAGGTCTGATTTTTCATTTCAATGTCTTTGTGTAATGTGCCTCAACCATACCTCATCTAATTTAATAAGATGCAAGCTAAGGAAGTACTTAAGTTACTTATCAAGGGTTTCAGATGACACATTATTATTGTATTCAAAAGTCAATATTTGCTAATCATGTTAGTACAGGAACTGTTCCAGGCCTACAATTCTTAAATTGCAGAGATATTTAAGATTAATTAAACCTATCTCCCATGGTCCTCTCTCTTCACCTCCGTGGAAGGAGTAAATCAATGACATCCTCTGCAAGCCCAGGGGCCGGAGCTTCCAGTCTGAGAGCCGCGAACATCCCTAAGCCTCCGTTTGCACCCGCGCTCCCGGGTTGAGCTTGGCCATTTCTCCACAGTTTAAGGAACCTTGGCATGTCCTGAGGGCAAAGTTCACCGATTTGCTTGACGTCATGAGAGGGGTGTGGCCGTTCCTGAACCCTATAACACGGACTCCGACGTATTTTCCAGTCAAGGAGAATGCTGAAATATCAGCCTATTGTCTGACTTCTTGCTTCTTTTCATATGAAAGCTCGTGGATAAACTTGCAGCCAAGTGGAAGGGGCCCTCGCGCCTTTGCAAGCCGGGCACAAGGAGAACGAGCGCCTGGGTCCATGCCCCGAAGGGGTTATGCTCCAAGGACACGGTTCCAGTGAACCCCTGGCCTCGTGCTTATAGCCGGGAGCAGAGACAGCCGGTTGCTAAAGGTCAAGGCTCCCTAACTTTTAGACGGTAAACTCCTCACACAAGAGCCATTTCTAACCTAATGTTACGTACGGAGCCTAGGACCTGGCTGAGACTAAGTGATAAATAAAACTTTGAAGTCTTATGAACATGTACCGACCAGGAGAGAACTGGAAACCGTAGCACTTCAGTGATGACTTAGAGTAGCTGCTAGGTCAGGTCCCTCGAGGGCAGACGAGGGCATTAACCCGACGTGCCACCCAGCATATATTTACAGGTAGTTAGTGAAAACCGTAATGCTATGCAAACCGAGTATCTGGAACGTGAATCAATAGAGACCAGCTAATTAGGTTATAAATGCATTGATTTTATTTTTAATACGTCCTCAAATAGAGTCTGTGAGTAAGCATTCTGAAATGGGGCTCTTAAAAGGAGGGAAGCGACAATCAGATTATTCTCTGCCACTCTCCAATCAATCCAGAAGAGGTAGGTAAAATACTCTGATGCATATTCTATATAATCAGAATGACACATCCTATTAATATTCCAATTACTGTTGAACTATTAGCAGTGCCTGAGTCTGGTGTCTTAGAGCCTCATACCAGTAATCCGGGAACTTCATGTCTTTTGTATTCATTCAATTTAAAATGAGACAATTTTCCCTTTAAAGCACTTTTATTAAACATTATTTTATGCATGGATTTAACATCCTAATTGATTTAGGTGGACTCTCAGAATGAGTTGCTAACTCCTTTTGTTCTTTTCTCCACTGAAAGAGGCCAGCAGCTGTGATCTTATTTATAAATTTAAATGCCAAATTTTAGCATAGTGAGTTACTATTAAAATAATAGTTATTCGTGTTCATAAAAAAATCTCTATTCATACTGTAAAAACCAGGAATCCAATAATTTAATAAGCTAGTCTAGAGTAAGAATGGGCCAAAATTGTCAGTCTCATCTTACAACACATAAAAATCATAAAATCATAGACATGAAAGTTATTTTGTAAAAAGCACTGAGATGTTTCCCATCTTCTAAATATTGTCCCAACCTAAAATTTGTTTTTCTGAAACTCATCTAGGAATATAGTCAGTACCATAGATCAAATATAGTTTCATAAGCTAATTACCAAACTACTAGTTGAAAAAGTCAAACTTGCCATCATTTTGTCAACATTTTAGGATGTTTGCTTTACCTTAAAATTGATTGTGATTAAATAAGCTTGTGTGATGATATAGTGTAGGTCCACCTCTGCTTTCTTATATCATGCGGCTGCTGCTGGCCATAAATATCACCTGGCACTCACTGCTGGTGCCTTGGCACAGCCTGAGAGGAGTGGAGAGAGAAAAAGCTGGATGGATTTGAGAGATATTTTGGGGTAAAGCCTAAAAGATTAATAGTCGAACTAGGGAGATAAGTAAAATGGGGGAATCAAGGAGGATATTAGACTTACCGCTTGAGAAATTGAGTAGCTAGCTATTTCCAAAGATGGAAAATGCTGGGGAGATGGGCTTGAATTTGGAGGCTGTATTTCTCTTTGGACATGGTAAGTTCCAGATACACAGATGGAGATGCCAAGGGTGCAGTTGGATATTTAAATCTGAAGCTCAGAAGTAAGGTCTTAACTAAACAAGTCAACTTAAGCATTGTCAGCACATAGATGGCATTTAAAGCTATGAGAATGGATAGGCTAGGGGCACTGGTTGGCTCAGTTGGTTAGGTATCCGACTCTTGATTTCAGGTCAGGTCATGATCTGAGGGTCGTGGGATTGAGTGCCCAGCGTCAAGCTCCATGCTCAAGCAGAGAGTCTGCTGGAGATTGTTTCCCTCTCCCTGCCCCTCCCGTCACTTGTGTGCACTCGCACTGCCAGTCTCTCTCTAAAATAAATAAATAAATCTTAAGGAAAAAAAAAAAAAAGGAAAAGAAAGTGGATGGGCTTACTCAATGCATGAATACATAGAGAAAAGAGGGACTGAACCCTGAAAAATCAACATTAAAAAGATAGGCCGTGAGTAGCCTCTGTGTAGGGGTCAGAGACCACATTCCAGAAGATTTGATTGAATAATCCAGCATGAGATGTGAAAGGCACTACTTTCCTCATACCCTAATAAAAAACTGTGCCGAATTAAGATATTTGCTTGTGAAGGATCACTTCATTGTTCTTGTTTTTTTTTTTAATCAAAATTTCAATATAGAAAGCTAAGTAACTGATTTGAAAATGAGTATAATAAGAGGATAGAAAGAAAAAAAAGAGGCCGAGGGACATGCTAGCCATATTCCTGAATCAGAACCTTTGCAGCTACTGTTCTTTGTGCTCCTAGGACATGTCCCCTTTAGAAATTTATATGCCTCACTCCCTCACCTCTGGATGTTTATGCAAATGTCATCCATTCAGTGAGGACTCCATTGACTTATTTAAAAGACACCAATCCCATTCCTATCACTATCTATCTTCCTTCTGTTTTGTTTTTCTGCATAGAATTTATCACCATATGGTAGAGATTTACTTGTTTATTTGCTTATTTTCTGTCTCTTCTCAATAGACTATAAGCCCTAGGAAGTCAAGAATTTTGTTTCACTGCTGTGAACACAACACCCGCTTGTCCCAATACTTGACACATAGTAGGTTCTCACTATTTATTTATTTATTTATTTATTTATTTATTTATTTATTTATTTTATTAATGAATGCATGAAAGAACAAACCAGCAAGAGAGAATAAAGGGAATGGCCAAAGAAGTAGGAGGAAAACCTGGAGGTATCTTAGAAACTAAAAGAAAAAAAAAATGTTCGGAAATGGAATATGTCAGTTATGTTAAATGCTGCGGAAGGGTAAAGGAAGATGGTACAGCAACACATGCGTGACACTTGGCATCATGAGAGTAACGGATGTTGAGCAGTTTCAGTACAGTGGTGAGGGCAGGAGTCAGAACGATTAGGGTTGAGGAGATAATAGGAGATACGGAAGCAGAAATGGAATCATTAGGTAACCGATTTGAGAAGTTTTGCTGTGAAGAAAAGTATTGGGATAAGGCAGTTTAACGAAGAAGCATATGAGATGAAGGAAGGATGCATTATTAATTTTTGCTCTGGAATTTTAGTGGTGTATGGATCATTTCCTGCCACAATATTGCTGCTTAACAAACAACCATAAAGCCTTAGTGGCATTCCACAACACACATTTTTTTTACTTTGCTGGACTACTTACTTAGCGAAGTGGCCTTGCTTTATGTCTAGATTTTGGCTGGTTGTTGGCTGACGTAGGCTGGCTTCAGCTGGGACTACTCAAGTATGTTCCCCGTGTCTCTCATTCTTAGAAAGCAGATGACCCTCCTATTGATTACCAGCCTAGTCTAGGTATGTCCTCAAAGTGACAGCTGAGGCACAACACATACATGGACATAGGCAAGTCCACTTGAGCCCTGGGCTCAGAACTGGCACACTGTCACTTTGTCTTCATTCATTCTGTTGACTACAGCAAGTCAAGAGGCCAGCTAGATTCAAAGGGGAGGTATTCCAATTACTATTGCTATGAAACAAACCGCCCCAAAACTTAGCAACATAAAATAACTATTTTATTATCCTTAATAATTTCACTGGGTCAGGAATTCAGACAGGGTACAGTGGGGTTGGCTTCTGCTCCATGATACCTGGAGCCCCAGTTGGTAAGATACAAAGACTAGGGGCTGGAATCGTCTGGAGGCACCTTTACTTGTGTTTGATAGTGATGTTGCTTGTCAACTAGGACTGCAGCTGGAGCTGTTGGCTGGAACACTAGCGTGTGGCTTCTCCATGTGGGCTGGGCTTTCTCACAGCTTAGTAGACTAATTGATTCTCACATGGCAGCTTAGGACTCTGAAGGCTGATGTCCCAGTGTACAAGGCATAAAGCATGTCTTCTTTTATTACCTAGTCTCAGAAGTCATGCAGTGTCGCTCACTTCTGACTCTCACTTCATTGGCTACAAATGAATTCTCAGCCCTTCTCCAGGTTCAAGTAGAGGGGAATTATAACTCTACCACTTTATGGGGAAGTGGTAAATTTAGGAGATGGGTACAGGCACATTTATGAGTGTGGGAGGAGGAGGAAGAAGAAAGATGCAGTAGTTTACTTCCAAATATTAGTTGTACTTTGGTTTGGCTTGGCCCTGTTTACTCATTCTAAGAGCAGCCAACACAGATTAGAAGATTCTTCACCCTACAAGAAAAGAAAATGTATTTTTAACGTAAAACTGGAAACTTCAGGATAAAAAATTTGTCCAAATTGAGTCCACGCATTTGATTTTGAGGTTTAAGTCCCCGAACATTCTTAGGCATAGCTGCTGAGAAAACTTCTTTACATGTAAAAGCCACAACAAAGAGAGTATAAATCCAAGTGTCACCAAGCATGTATTATAGGGGTTGGTTCTCAACGTTTGGCTCGGTGATGCCCAGGGCCTTCTCCTGAGATATTTCTAGGGTGGCTTTGGTGTCCAGAAACTTCAGTATAGCAATACCTTACAGATCATGCTGATTGCCAATTAGTTTGCAAAAGCCTATAAGATATTTCAAGTCTTTGAGTTATTTGATTATTCAAATTAATTTCAGCCACAGACATTTATTTATACAGGATTTCTCTTATTATTTCATTTGTTATATTTAGTTATAACATGTCATTATGTCAACAAATCTCCTCTTGAATATGCTAAACCTAAGCACCTAGCAAATACATGAAACTTTTAAAAGTAGATTTTGCTTTCCCTTGTGGGTTTTCCGGGCTAAAGCATTGAAAATAAGCTTGCATCTGTTGTTAATATATGCTATATATTTATGGTCTCTAAAACCGAATACAACTTTATACCATACAGTAAATGCAGTACAATGACTTATATATCCAGTCATCCCTTCCCCGTCTTCATCTGTAGGGGGATATATTCCAAGACCCCCAGTGGATGCTTGAAACCATAGATTATACCAAACCCCATATATACTATGATTTTCCCTATACATACATACTTATGATAACATTTAACTTGAATTAGGCACAGTAAGAGATTAACAATAACTAATAAAACAGAACATTTATAATAACACACGCCAATAAAAGTTATGTGACTGTGGTGTGTCTCTCTCTCAAAATATTGTACTATGCTCACCTTTCTTTTTGTGATGATGTGAGATAACATACATCTAAAAACAATTTGCTGAATTTTTTTTTTTTTTTAATGATAGGCACGCAGTGAGAGAGAGAGAGAGAGAGGCAGAGACACAGGCAGAGGGAGAAGCAGGCTCCATGCACCGGGAGCCCGACGTGGGATTCGATCCCGGGTCTCTAGGATCGTACCCTGGGCCAAAAGCAGGTGCCAAACCGCTGCGCCACCCAGGGATCCCAATTTGCTTATTTTTAAAAAAGAAAAGAGTTTCAATTCTTTCGTGTTACATATTGGACTTAAATGAAAAAACAGATGCTAAATTATTGACAAAATACACTATTTGAATAAAGGTGGTATTTTTTTCATGAATAGCGAGAGGAGTGTTTGAGTAAATATCATCAAATATTATTAATATTTATGAAGCATTTTGTAGTTCAGAAAAAGTTTTTGGATGATTCTCTGTATAGTCTTCCATTGTGTGTAAGGCAGGCATTATTGCTTTATATTCATTCTACAGATGTGGAAACAGGACCATGATATTTAAATGGCTTTCACAAAGTCAGAAAATGGCAGAGCTATCATTTGAACCCTGTTTCTATTGCATCTCACTAAACGGATTATGTGTGTATACAAAGATATGCCTAAATTTATACATGTTTATGTCCATGTATCAGTGACATAGATCAATTTCATGTAATTCATAATCACACATCTAATTGTGTGTGTCTATAGAAATGAAAATGCCAGGAGTTATTTAGATTTTAAGCAAAATCATTCACATTTTTATAGATAAAAATGTATACTTATTCCTACATTTTTCCATCTACCCATCAAGTTTTCATTTAATATCTAAAAATGTGTTTGCATTTGATACACATTTTGATGAAGAGATATTTAAAAAATTATAGCTGATAAAGATGCCTTTAGATTTTTGAAAGTCAAGCAATCATAGAACCTCAGTGTTCAAACCTGGCATTTTACCCATTTTGCTGTCAGAGCTAAACAGATTCAACAGTTAAAATTTCATGAAAATTAATGAGGAGGAGCCACAACAGAGAAAATAGTGTTTATATATTAACCACCTTTGACCTGAACAAAGTTGATTTGCTAAAAGTCTAACATAGAAGACTCATCTGTAGACTCAAGGACAAAGAACTTAAGAAAAAACCCAACTGGGCAGGCATTTACCAGATGGCATGTGGGCATAGGTGGAAAGGAGCTGATAGATGTGGGTGAAGCAGAGTGGGTCTCCCCGATTAGCTGCTTTCTAATATGGACCCAATAGAAGGACAGGGCAAGAAGGAAAGAAAGTCAACAATACCAAACCATAAGAGCTGAGACCTAAACTCACAAAAGGCAAAAATACTTTTTTTTTCTCCAAAAGAATCTTTTTTTTTTTTAAGATTTTATTTATTTATTCATAGAGACACACACACAGAGAGAGAGGCAGAGAGAGAGGCGCGCTCCATGCAGGGAGCCTGACGTGAGACTCGATCCCGGGTCTCCAGGATCATGCCCCAGGCTGCAGGCGGCGCTAAACCACTGTGCCACTGGGGCTGCCTCCAAAAGAATCTTGATATCTGAGGAGTAAAGTCCAAAAAGGACTTAGAGCAATTCATTAATGTCTTGAACCCATGACCAAGTTAATGTACCTTTGTCCTACCACACCCCTAGGATTCTAAGAAGCTACTCATTGTAAGACAAAAGAACAATTTAGTAACAATCTTTTAGGAGAAAAACACTATATTAAACACACATGATGAATCTAGGACACAGTCCGGTTGCAGAAATGTGAAAATGGGCGTGTGTTGAGGGGATGGTACATTTTAAAACCAAGGAAATAAACGTTTGACGTGAACCACTTAGGTTAAGAGAAAGATGTAGTTAGTGAATAGTACTCAGACAATAACAAGGTTTAGCAGAGCGCAGACTCTCGGTGAGGAACAATTAAACAAACAGTTAAATAATCTCACATACAAGTGCTTAAACAAGCAAACAATCACAGACTGTCTTGATCACTGCTCAGTGCACAGAGCATGAGTCAGAAGACATTATTTCAGCACCGTTGAAGGAAGAAGCCATGTTGTGCTCAATTCTGGTTGATTTATTGCAAATAAGGATATCAGAGAAAATGAGGAGTTTATGGCAGAAGGCAGATAAAGTTATTCAGTCACTCAAGGAAATTAATTATAGAGGAAAAGCTCAAAACTAGGTGCATCTGAGATGACCTCATTGAGGGAAGCAAGGATGACAGGTGTTGTAAGAGTGGATACCCCGAAGGGATCGACATTTATAACAACTAGATAGGGAAGTACAAAATCCCCAAGAGAGACAAGCATGAGCAAAATTTAGTTGATACGTCTCATCCACTCGTTGATATTAGTTAATATTGGAAAAAAGGAGTTCTGAGGAGTTATCAAGATGAATACAAACTGTCCAAATAGGGACCTGAATAAGACTTCTGAGGGAGAAAAATAAATCCTTAGGAAGGTATATCTTTTATGAATTTACTTTATCTAGGATTTTGCTGACCCTGAATGAACACTACAAGAGGGAAAAAAAAAATGTACCCCTATCTTGTCTGGAACTGGTGTGTGAATTTAAGCTCTAAGTTTTAATATCAGGCAAAGCTTTTTCTTTCTTTATTCTTGTGATTAAAATATGAGGTGAAACTAAAGCTAAGTAGTGTGTTATAACTGCTGTCCAGATGCCACATTCCAGTGACCACACGCCACACTTTACGATGCTCAGAAACCTTTGCGATGAGACCTGTGTGAGATCCTCAGGTGTCTGCTCCGTCTCTCTCACTTAACTTGCTTGTGTCTGATCACAAGGATCTGAGCTTTTAGCAGAGGAGAACAGGAGGAAAAAAGTGCTCAAACTTTATAAAGACAGAATGCAGATTTCTAGCTAAAGTAAATATGTTCCTTTGACATAAAATGTTGATCAGGATGTCTCTTCAGAATATTCCTGCACTAGCCTTGGCATTCAAGAGGCATATTTGGATTCTATTAAAAAGAACCCTCAAGAAAGCCCAGAATTTACGTAGGAAAAAAAAAAAAAAAAACTAGCAAAACATGCATGCCCTTAAGCCTCACCATACTGTAATTGCCAGTAAGGTCATATTAACAGTAATGGCCGATATCCTTGCAGTTAGAAAGGCTTTTCTTAGAACAATATTACATTCAGAAACCTTAATGAGAGGAACACATATTCTATTTCCTAAAAATCGTAAACTTCTATATAATCAAAGGTAGTATTAACAGTCAAGAGAAAAAAAAAAAGCCAAAATATAGGTTTAAGCCTATGTAAAAAGTTGACATAAAAGGCTACTATCTTAATATACAGAAACTCTTGGAAACCAAAAAGAAGATTGAAAATTGCAAGAGAAATGGACAAGTAATAGATATAAAGCAGATGTTCAACTACTAATCAAAGCAATGTAAAATGAAATTACAAAATAATATGTTTTGCCTTTAGTAACATGAGTTGTTAGTAATCTGAGCTGAGCAGGGTGTGGGGGAATGACAAACTCTCTTGGATGAGAAATGAGATTTTAAATTGAGACATTTTTTTAGAGGGCGACTTAAGAAGATAAATAAAAAATGTAAGTGTATACATTTTGCCTCAGCAATTCCCCTCCAATGAAACAATTAGACAAGTACACAAAATTTGTGTGTACCTATGCGGAAATTCTGTAATAAGAAAATAATACAGAGAGATCGAAGATGACCTTAATGTTTTTCAGTCAAGCTGGGTTAAATAAAGAATGGTAGAGTTATGAAATGGAATACGGCAAAGCCATCAAAAGGATAAAAAAGATGATTATGTCTATCTTTCCTGAATGCAAGCATGGTGGGACATTAGGGAATTGAGTAACATAACTTTCTACATTAATGTACGAAAAGATCACGTATCTATAAAAGTTTGTTACAGATTGAATCCTGCCCCCCCACAAAGGAGATCCAAGCAATGTGGCCATGGAGGCAGGGATTATAATGATGCTGCCAAAAGCCAAGGAATGCCAGCGGCCACTAGAAGCTAGACCAGGCAAGGAACGGTTCTTCCCTAGAGACTCCAGAGGATCAGAGGCCTGCAGACATCTTCATGACAGTCCAGTGAACCTGCTTTCAGACCTCTGGCCTTCAGCACTGTGACAGAATAAATCTCTGTTGTTTTCAGCAAATCTCTGGTAATTTGTTGCAGCAGGCACTGGAAACTAATATAGATTTGGTACTGAGAAGGAGATGCGACCGGAACACGTGCACAAAAATGTGGAAGTGGCTTTGGAATCGAGTGGTAGGTAGTGACTGGAAGAATTTTGAAGTGCATGATAGAAAAAACCTAGATTAAACAGGCCATTGGTGGAGAAAGGAATATTCAAGATGCTCCCGGTGAGGGCTAAGAAGGAAGTGAGGAGCATGATAGAGAAAGCCTGTGTTGTCTTATGCATATGGTGCCATATGCAAGATGTTGGTAGAAATGTGGATGTTGAAGCTGCTGCTGGTGAGGGATCAGGAGGGGATGAAGACCATGATTTTGAAAACAGGAGGAAAGGGGATCCTTGTTATGTAGCGGGAGAAAAATCTAGCTGAGTTGTAGTCCATGAAGTTATATGGACTTGTAAGTGATGACCTATGGGTATTTACTTGGGGAGACTTCTAAGCAAAATGTTCAACGTTCAGGCTGGCTTCGTTTTGCTGTTTATGATAAAACGGGAAAATGAAGAGATAAATTAAGGGAAAACTGTTAAGAGGGAACCAGGACTTGACAATTTTGGAAATTCTCAGTCTATCCAGACTGCAAAAGACACCGTTAGGAGATTCACTGCTGGGAATATGTGTTCTGACAAGGAGGCCACGGCTGTAGCTAGCTGGACAAGATTTGCAGAAGAGGTTAGGCATGTGTGACTTATGAATACCTTCAGCCGTCTCAGCAGAAGTGAGAGCTAGAGACGGGGAAAGATCCAGGAAAGATCTTTGAAAGACCACCGTGTCTAACGGCGTGACTCTCATGATACGTATAGGAGACTGACAGAGTTCTTGGAAATGTTATGCCAACACTGCCAGTTGTTATGCAGACTTAGCCCAAAGTGGACCAAAAGGCACAGAGAAAAGATGAAATGAAGTAAGGCTGTTGGACTCCTGCAAATTCTACAGGCAGGAAACAGGATGATAAACCCACTCATCTTCAGGTACATATTACTACCCTTCCAATAAAGGGAAGAGTGACTGAGGGCAAAACATTGAGCTCAGAGGGTGAAGCCCTAGAAACAGGTACGGTTTTACATGCATGTATTTTTACATAAATAGCATCTGATCTCATTTTATTTCTCTTTTGTATTCAGCACTATGATTTTAAAATTGAACCCCAATGTACACATCTAGTGGGTTGCTCTCATCTCCCAGTCCTTCCAGTGGGTATTCTTGTATACGTCTCTTGAGACAGTCGGATTAGTTCTCTATGGCAGCACAAGGTAGGATTGTAATTCCTGACCCCCTGGAGGTCAGGTGGGCCACGTGCCTAGTTCTAGCCAATGAATTGTATAAAGAGCAACGTGTGTCATTTCTGGGCTAGAGGATTTATTTATTTATTTATTTATTTATTTATTTATTTATTTATTTATTTATTTATTTTATTTATTTATTTTTTTTTTTTTTAGAGGATTTATTTAATCACCCGTTCAGGACTCCTGAAGACATGCCTTTCTCCCTCTGGCTCAGGGATAAGCAATGTTCAAAAAAGGCTGCTTTGTCAGCATGTGTACCAGAGGGCCTGGATGAGGGAAGAGGCCTCTGCCAATGTGTGATGGACACATAGTATGAACAAGAAACGAGCTTATGTTTATTCAGACCGCAGAGATTTAGGGATTCATTGTCTCACAACACAACTGAGCTTATCCTGACAGATCTTCTAAGGTACTATGTGAGAATCTATCTGGGGTACACAGCCAGGAGCAGAACTGGCTAACTTAGCTAAGTACTGACAGCTCTCCAAGATGGTCACCTTGGTCTACACTCCTCCCTACATGCCCCATCCCTGTGAACATTTCACATTTTCTAGCTTTTAATTTTTGTGAGACTAATTGGTATAAATGGATATCTCATTGTTTGTTTCTTTATTTGCATTTCTCTCATAAAAGATTTAAGCAACTGCTATGCTCTTTAGCCTTTGGGATTTTGTTATCTCTACATTTTTGTTGTTGTTGTTCACATCGCTTGTCCATTTTTCTATCACAGTTGCACAGTTGTATTTCCCTTGTTGATTTTACAGGACTTCCTTTTATTGTTTAAATAATAACCAAGGAATATGAGAATGATCAAGGTCAGTTAGAAATTAAAAATATCTTCTCCCATCCTGCTATTTATCTACTTACTCTTTCCATCATGACCTTAACTGCATAAAATTTCTTAATTTGGATGTAATCAAATGCATTAATTTTTTTGCACTTTGGAAATTTTGCTTAGGAAATCCTTTCCCACTGTTAAGTTACAAGCATATTTTTTTTATATACACTATTCTGAAGGCTGGAATGCTAAAATGTTGACATGTTAAATGTTTGAATGATATAATTTCTGAGAGTCTTGTTTTTGTTTTCAATGTTTGTTAAGTGCTCACTATGTTCCAAGTATGGTGCAAAGTGTTTCTTTTATTTAATTCTTGTACCATTGCTTTGAGAAAGTTACCATTAGGAAATCTATTTTACAGATAAGCAAACTGTACCTCAGAGAGGCTATGTAAATTTCCCAAGGTCATACAGTGACTAAAAAGTGAAAGAACTTGGATTCCAACCGGGTGGTCTGACTCCAGAATGTTCTTGTTCATGGGCATAGGATAGTATGAGTTCAAGATTCAACTGATTGACTTCTCTTTATTGAGCATCTATGTGTGTGTTGCACACTAAGCAAGCCCTACCCTTGGGAAAAGTTGTCATTTCTTAGATGTATCTGTGTGTGTGTGTGTGTGTGTGTGTGTATGTGATTTTGAATATTGTTTTAAATATTTTCAAAATACATACTTTAAAAAAAAAAAGTAAATAGATTTCCTTTTTAATTACACCATAACATTTTTTTAAAAACACTTATGCCAGATGTTATGCTAGATGCTGGAATGTAGCAATGAACAAGGAAGGGAGGTCTCTGTGTTCCTGGAATTTAGAGGAAGAGACAGACAGTGAATCCCTAAATGACCTCAGCCAAGCAAAGAGATGGGGTAAGAATATCCCAGGCAGTAGGAATAGCATGGGCATTAGGCAGGAAAGGTATGCATTTATTCCTGTAGCAAATCCCTGTAGATCACAGGGTTGTCTCTTTGAAGAGGAAATAGAGAAAGTGTTGAGTTCTCATAGGATTTAACAAAATCCCACAAGTTCTTACTCAACATACCCCATTTTAGTGATTAGTTTCGTGAGGTCAATCTCTTAGAATAGAGGACTATAAAATATTCCTTTGTTATAACACTATAGTTTGTCATCATGGGATTATTTTAATTAAAGTACTTGAATAAGCCTTAATTGTTAAGTATTTAATTAAAGTATTTGATTCATATCAAATTAGAGAAATCAGATTTCCCTAATATTCTTCAAACACACACACAAACACACATTCACACACTCACACTGATACATCTCACACCCATACACAGGCAGTAACACACCCTTACACACATGCTCCCAAGCATTCCTTCATGCACATTCACATATTCTCATGCATATTCATGTGCAGTAGAACACCCTCATACTCAATCATATAGATGCAAACTTGTCTCATCTCACATAAACCCACACATTCAAAGGGAGGGTATGCAACTCATCTATTCAATATCTTAACAAATACTTATTGATTATTTGTCAAGTGCCAAGCCCTAGAGATACAATAAAAAAACAGGATTCATCTCTGCTTTCATGGGGCTGACCTTCTAGAGGAAAGTACAGAGACTCAACAAGACAACAAAAAATGCAGATTAGGAGCCCAGGTTGCAATGAACACTATGCAATGAACACAATGAACACTATGGAGAAAATAAGCCAGGTGATGAGACAATAGTTACCGGAAGTAGCAACCATATTTAGGGTAGATGGAGAAGCCTTCTCTGGGAGACGACATTTGAACTGAGGCCTGAATGACTAATGAGCCAATCATTCGGAAGAAGGGAGAAAGAAATAGTGCAGGCTGAGAGAAGAACAGGTGCCCTGAGAAAGATTTAGTGTAGACAAGGAACCAGAATGTGGTCCTATGGCTGAACTTTAAAGAGCCAAGAGGTAGTGGAATAAGAGCTAGGAAGGGACATGGGAGTTAAATCAAGCAGCTCTTATAAACTACTGGGCTGTATGGAGATTTATTCTAAGAACAAACAAACAATGGATAGTGTGTAAGTACCCCTACTTGAAAAGATTTGTAGTTTTATAGGTTCTTTCTTTCTGGCCACAATTTGAGTAATGGACTAGACAGGACAAAGGTAGAAGCTAAGGACCCATGGAGAGGTGGATATAGTCGGCCAGAGAAGAATGATGATGGTGGTATGGGCATGAGTGGTCACAGTGGACCTGAGGGGAAGGTCATGGATTTAGGATGTATATTGGGAGTAGGAAAGCCAGGACTTTGTCAAAGCTTTGGTGAGGTGATGAGATAGGGTGGGGTTAAGGAAGCTTTTCGGGCCTTCTGCTTGAGCATCTGAGAACATTGTGGTTACCGGCCTTTATTTAATCATTGTCTGTGTCATAGTAATGGTTTCTGTTATCCAGGGCTTCCTGTGTGCCAGGTATGTGCTTATTAGGTATTATTTTATTTATTCTTTACAACATCTGTATAAAGTAGGTCCTGTTATTATCTCTGTCCTAGAAATGAGGAAACTAAGGCTCACTGAATTTCACTTCCTCCATTCCAAGGACTTGTAATTGTTGGAACCAGAATTTAAATGCAAAAACTCTGAATCCAGAGTCACCTGGGAGAGACATTGAGTAACCATTACTTCAGGAACCTATTACTCTACATCTGAATTGCCAAGATCTTTATAGCTAGTTTCTCTTTTGTCCTCAAGTTGACTCAAATGGTGATCAGTTCACTGCAATGTATATCCTTGCCCTAAAGATGGAAAACTATTGAACTGCTGACCATTCATTTTTCTATTCATGCTGGGAAAAAAGGTAGTGCAGGTGAATTAGAATTATAAATGGAGAAACGCCTGGGTGGCTTAGTGTTTGAGCTTCTGCCTTAGCTCAGGTCGTTATCCTGGGGTCTTGGGATCAAGTCACTGTCCTCCTCTCCCCCATCAGGCTCCCCGCAGGGGGCCTGCTTCTCCCTCTGCCTGTGTCTCTGCCTCTCTCTCTCTGTGTCTCTTGTGAATAAATAAAATCTTTAAAAAAAAAAGATAAATGGAAATGAAGTTTGAGGATGATATTTGGATTTTGTCTCCAATTACTATAAATAAGAGATTTAGTCATATAAAATTGTATCTCTATCAAATGAATAATTTCAGAGATAAGGGCTTTGGGTATAATTTTTCCCCCATTACTAATTAGGGTTGGGAGCACACTGTGGGCATGAATCAGAACTTATTATTAAATATATTTCTCCTGTTTAATTGGATTATTCCTTTTCTGATACTTCTAGGGCTCTCTCCTCATCCATTCAGCAGTGTACATATCCTTGACTCATGATCCTCCTCTCTTCACACTTACTCCCAATGTCATCTGTTTCTGTGACTTCAGTTCTTACTACCTGGCCAGTCCTGACCTTCTATGCCCTTGACCTCTCTCAGAGTTCTGTGTAGCGTTTCTTGTCCATTGGCTCTGGGCAGAAGGGAGAGAGAAGGAAGAGTACACTCTAGAGAGCAAAGTGGCGAGAGATGGTGAAAAAGATGACGACGATGACGATTACTAGGTATAAAGGGACACAAGCCAGGTTCAAGGTCCTACTGAAGACGTTTAGACCTTATCTGCACAATCCATACAAGACCTGTGAGCTTGGAGACAAATCTACACTCAGAGTTTGAACACTGACCTGTTACTTTTTATAGATCGATAGCATCCACTCTTCTGTGCTCAAGTGAATATATGTCATTGAACACAAACTACATAAAGCCCCTCATCCCTGTATCCGACACCCTAAATAAAGTCCCATCCCTTATATATGAGGACGAAAAGCATAATCTAACCAGAGACAGTCCTGGGAGGCCAGAGAAGCCACAGAGGTTGTTTAGCTAGATGGTATAGAGGACAAAACAGGAGAAGAAATCCTAACCCAATAGCACTGTTCAGAAGATTCCTAAACAAAATAGGTTTAGGTGCTAATCTAGCCTAGAGGAAAGAATGTATTTTCGATGTCTGACCCGCCCAACTCCCACCCCTATACCATGATGTCTCAGCAAGTAAAACAAGCAGCAGAAGCATGAGGTGAGATACAGATGGAGGTAAAAACAGGGGGAGAAAGAAGAGGTGAAAGACACTGATCAATTAATCCTCTCATTTTTCAAATCAGAGTAAACCTTAGCATTCAGTGATGATGAATCAATGCTGCTGACAGATACATCATGTTAGGATCTCAACAATCTAATTCTTACATCAACAGAAAAGGCAGGTAATTACCACATTATCAAAAGGCTTTAAAAAACACAGGAGGGAATGCCACACAAGTACTAGAGCTGCATTATCTGACTCATCCTGTTAAGACTTAGCACCATATTCTGAACTGATCAGCACTCCTAGAGAGGGTAGCAAACTAGGTTAAAATCCTGCAGGGCAGTTCTTCTAAACTTTTGATGAGAAAAACAAAAAAATATGAAGGGTCATGTCAGTTGTGGAAAGACAGGTCTTAGGACATGTCCAGTTGTGAGATAAGGGTAGACGAAGAAAGCATTGCATTGTTCCTCATAATGAAATGGGAAGAATTTTTAATTTTCAGGGACATGAGAGAGGGACAGCTCATCTCTGGGCAGTCCAGAGATGAAAGGAGAAGGAGGAAGATAACGTTCAAGGAAAAGTCACAAAATGACGAATTCTCAATAGCACAGATAGCCAAAGGACGTTCAAGAACCTCAGTGTCTAATATTAACCTCATCTGTTGTGCTGTAATTCAGTATAACTACCCACCAGGTCAATGATAAAAGTCTATTGCACATAACTATCTTGGTAACTGCTTTGTTTAAACCATGTCTTAGAGAATTTAAAAGGGGGTTCTGATCTCTGTTGAGTCAAACTAAAGAAAGAGAGCTTCCACAAGAGGTCAGGGATCAGTGATGTAAAAATTCAGCAGAAGGCAAAAACTAGATGTGACTATAAGAAATAAGTTGCAGAGGATCCTCAAAGAGACACACTGAATGTCCCACCACAGGCAGATGGAGACTCAAATTACTTGAATTTAACATTAAAATTCCTAAGGCGAGGAGTGCCTGGGTGACTCAGTTAAGCATCTGACTTCTGATTTCAGCTCAGGTCCTGGTCTCAGGATTGTGAGCCTGAGCTCTGGGTTGGGCTCAGCACTGGGCATGGAGTGCTTGGGATTCTCTCCCTTGCTCTCCCCCCCACCCCTTCCTCTCTTAAACAACAACAACAACAACAACAACAACAACAACAATGGGTCAGCCCGGGTGGCTCAGAGGTTTAGCGTCACCTTCAGCCCAGGATGTGATCCTGGGGACCCGAGATTGAGTCCCACATCGGGTTCCCTGCGTGGAGCCTGCTTCTCTCTCTGCCTGTGTCTCTGCCTCTCTCTCTGTGTCTTTTATGAATGGATAAATAAAAAAAAAATTTCAAAAAAACAAAAAACAACAACTTGTTGCAAGGCTAGAAGACAAGGCTTACCTCTGAGTTATATGGCATGCATCAAAAAATTGTTTAATCTCTTCCCATTACTTAGAACAGCCTGAAAGGGAAATGAATTAAATACCCAACAATAGATGATTAAGAAAAAAAAAAACAATAATGCATCTGCTAGATAGAAAATTAGGTAGTCAATAAAATAATATTTACAAAGGATTTAAAATAAAATGATAAAAGTTTTGGTATGTTAAGATGAAAATGAATAATATCAATTGTATATGGGTATGACTGGAACTCTGCATTACCTGAATTCATTCTAGGAGCACAGAGAAGACTTGATTCTAAGAAATTTATTAATGTACTTCCACCACTTAATACATCAAAGAAGGAAAATGCATTCATTTCCATAGACACTAAAAATACAGCATCCATGCTTCATTTTTGTAATTCATTAACATAATAATAGACGGATACTTCCTTAACATGATTTTCCACCTAAGACCAAAGCCAGGATCTTGTTTAATGTTGGATAACTAGATACATCCCTATTAAAGTCTAGGAACAATTTAATATTGTTCAAGCTGTACTAACTAGCCAATGCAATAGGCTAGAAAACTAGCAAATATATATAACCTAGGTATATGTCCATAAAGAACTGATTAAGTCAATGATAGAACAGGCACACAGTAGAAAACCAGGAGCCATCTGCAAATAGGACACTTATATATTGTTAAAATAAAAACGTAAGGGTATAGAGCATGTAAAACACTGTACAGAGGCAGGCTTCCATCTGTATAGGGGGAAAAAGCAAGTTTGTATATACACAGACTGTTTAGAAAAGAAGATTTGAAACAGATAATAAGGAGAGGGGTAGGAATCTAGAGGTCTGGGATGGGAAGGAAATTTTTCACATAAATACATTTTTACTTTTTGGATTTTTGATTTGCAAGTATTTCTTTCCTCATTAAAAGAAACTAAGAATTACAAGAAATAAAAACTTCATAGATCAAAAAATAACAGGAAACTAAACATCCAATAATAGGAAGCTACTCAAACTATGGCAAATGTGCTTTATGGGATTTAAGGCAGCCATTAAAAATTATACTTATAAAATTAAAATTGAATGAGAAGATATACTATATTGCTCAGTGAATATTTGTGGAGTGAAATGATGAATCCCAAATGTGAGGAGAAATAGCATAAAAATTGTGGATACTGAATAATCGTTATGTATATACAGGAAGAGAGGGAGAGAGAAATGTGAGAAGAAAGAAAAATATAATAACGATATCTTCTGCTTGGTGGTATTATAGTGTACAATGAAAAAAAAAAACCCAGTTCCTTCTATTTTTCTGATTTTCAGAAATTTATATAATAAATGTGCCTTGTTTTAAAATGAAAAAGATTGCTTTGATTTTAAATTTTAATTTTAATTTGTTTTAATTTAGGAAGCAAGATGCTCTATATTCTTTTCAGAGAAAATGTGAATAGCCAGCAAATTACTCCCCTAAGGTGGTTTAAGCAGACCCTGCCGTGTGGGCACACCTTAAACTCTACTGTTGATTTTGAGTTTTACTTTGCAAAATAAATAGTGAGCTAAGAGTGAAACACTGATACAATTGAATTTGATCTGATTTATTCTAAAAGCAGAGACTTGCCTGAGGCAAAATTCTTTAGGAAAACATTCCAACAGCTCAAAGAAGGTTGTAAGCCTGTACTTAAATCAGGTAAATTTTCATTCATAAAATTATTTCCTGCTCCTATTAGAGCATTGTAAAAAAAAAAAAAAAGGTAGAAGCTGTTGCCCTTGGACTTTAAATTTAGTATGTATATACTTTGTAGGAAATAAGTGACCATGTGAAAAATGTCTACAGCGTTCAGTTGATGTTTGTTAATGGTGATAAGTTTTAGTGAATTTATTTGAAGTCAGTTGGAATCATCACTGGAAATCAAGACTTAGTGAAGTCAGGGATTTTATCATCTAACACCTATTTAGATATTTTAGAGACCAAGCTATCCGTCTATGATGTATAAATGTGTTGTTCGTTTGAGTGCTTACTAGTAATTGATCATTGTTACCTCAAATACCAAACCTCCTATTCTACTCAAACCCTTTGCCCATTTTTTACAAGAGTGGTGGTCATCTTTTTTTTTTTTTTTATATTCAAGAGAGTGAACTAATTTTTCTTTTGCTAATTTTCAAAACACAAAATATTTCCTCCCCTGCATTTGAATTATTGTGTTTTTAAAATATGTTTCCAACATTTTGAGAGGAGTGCGAAAATTTAAAGCTCAATGGCTTCTTATTCCTTCTCACATTAATTGTTTAGTAAATCTTTCAATAACCTCAGGAATCTATGTTTCCCCCGACACACCCATATTTCTTGGGCGACATACCTGTGCCTCTGGCTACAATACCACGGCATACCACTTCAGTCCCACTTCATTTCTTGGCTCGTTATGTTCTTCCCAACGCCTTGTCTTCTGTTCTTGGCCTGGATTGTTCTGATTCAGGCATCTCGTGAGGTGGCAAACTGTCAGCTGATGCTGCTGTCATCTCAAGACTTGACTGGTATTGAAGACTCTTCTTATGAGCTCCTCACGTGGTCGTTGTCTGTTAGCCAAGGCCTCCATTTCTCCCTGTGTAAGCTTCTCCATAAGCTGTCACTTATTATTGTCACTTATGATTATGTCGCTGCTGGCCTCCTCTAGAATTATGAATGAGAGAGAAGGAGAGCCACAGGATGTGAATACCAGGAGTGGGGACTACTGGGAGTCACCTTTACAAGATTGGGGATGAGTCTATTTGAGGAGAGTGGTTACTAAACACGGCATGCTGATTAAAATGGCCTGAGGAGCTATTAAAAAAATACAGATGCCTAGGTGATATCCCCAGATGGACACTGGTATTCATTTAGACGCTTTTCAGGTGATTCCAATGAGCAGCCAGTAGCTTAGGATATTTCCTGCCGCAGTTGTAAAATTAAGAGGAACCTATTTTGAATTGTGGGGTATTTTGTTGTTGTTGTTGTTCATTATCCTGCAATTCCACCAAACAAAACATTCTTATTTTTTTAACATTTGCTATTTTCGGTACAGTTCTCTTAATTAAAAATATTGGGAGAAGATCACGTGACTATAACTCCATTACTGAATCCAGTTTTTTTCACATATATAGTTTTTACTTCACACTCTGTCCAAAATAGAAATATACATAACTGCTTTTCCAATTAAATCACTAAATATAATTTTAAAAATTGCCCAAGAGTCATGACAACCAAGTGAAATGGTTAGAATTGCAGGTTATAAGATTATTTCCAACAGATAAAATTCACAGTCTGAAGATAGTTTTCAATGAGATCTGTCAGGGAAGGAAGTGTCTTATTTCACTTGAAGTCCTTAAATCTTTTCCCTTCTTTTACCCTGTCCATGAGGTTTTAAATTCTCTAGCAGTTCTACTTCCAAAGGTTCCCCATAATCCCTCCAAACCGCCACCCTCCCATCCTAACCCCCAACCGCAATCCACAATCCTGAAAAGGATGGAGCGAAAAAGGCCTTTCTGATACAAAAGAGTTTTTCAAAGACATGGCTTCTGTGACTTGAGACATTACAAGGAAGAAATTCTTTACTGCCTGGTTAGAAAAACCAACTGTTTTCAATTGCTTAATTTAATGGTATTAGCCTTGTTCTTTTGCCACTCTAATTCCCATCCTCTAACTTGAAGAAATAAGTTGTGAGCTCATTTACGTCCTAAGAATAAGATGCTTCTTCTGTGGTAGCAGACGCTCTTTTGAAAAGGTTAAGTAATTCAAATCAGAGGCTAAAGTTTAGGACGATGATTCTCAAATGTGGTGCACATCCTTTACATTTTTTTTGTAAAGTACTTATCTGGGACATACACCAGACCGAGTCAGCATCTTACAGTATAAAATTTGCGCTGATGAACACTGAAGAAGGCAAAGATGGAATTAGACTTTGCTCAATCAACATCTTGGCACTCAGGGGTACGTCTGAAATCCTTCTCCCAGCATAAATAGATTAGACTAACAAATAAAAAAGTACATGGCTGTTGAAAGTAAAACAAGGAAAGGTAAAATTGCAGCATTTGAAGACAAAATATAAGTATGGTTATCATTACTGTTCCTGATTAACAGATGAAATAATGCAGAATTATAGACAGCTGATAATAGTGCTTAATAATAGACCAACACAGAACGGACCCAGAACCTTTTGCCCTATCATCATGTAAAAAAAAAAAGAAATTGGATCCCCATCCTAAAAACTTAAAAGCCAAATTTTACCCTATCAGTGAAAATGAACAGGACTTAACATACACTGTGTATCCTAATCTTACTCCTGGCTTCGTGTCAAACTGTGTTGCAATTTCCTCTCATATTAGGCCAGATTCTTTTGATTACAAGTTATAGAGAGCATAATTTAAACAAAAATACTTTATATGCTTCCCCTAAAATAATATTTTAGCAATTTTATTCTTCTTCCCACTGAATTTATAAAATAGAACACTCTGCAATAAATTGTTTACATAATTGCCCAAACGTTATTATTCAAGATGCAATGGAGTCAAAATAGCACTATAGCTTGCAAACAGACCCAGAAAGCAGAAAGCAAGGGTTTTAATTGTTCATTCAACTGTTGAATGAAAATCTGAGTTTGGCAAAAGAGTTCTAGGAATAGTGATGCAAAATATAGAAAAGTACATACTTTAAATCTGCACCCTGCAGAGAGGTTTTTCCCCAAATAGCTGAAATACAACTTTGCTACCATTAAACATAGCTATCACGTTACCTAATTTCATTGATAATGTATTTTAGGTCTAAACATTTGACTGGGTAGGAAAAATGAGAGGAAACAAGTATGACTTAAATAATTAGAAGTCAGAGATATAACTGAGAGTTTCTGAAGCGGGCAAAACCAAACAATGCAAATGGAGTTGTTTGAAAACTGTATTTCCCAAAATATGCTTTAATAATCCAATAAATTGAAATAAGCCAAGGGAGATAAATAACCTCTATAGTGTTGAATATAATATCTCAAATGAGCTGGCATCAAAGATGAAGATGATGTTATAAAGTAAACATTTCCCCATTTTCTTCCTGGCCATCACCCAAAGCAGCATAGAGAAAGAGATAAAGTAACATAAGCTACCCCCAACCTTTTTTTTCTGCAAAACAAATACTAAACAATAAACTAAAAGCTAAGTGTAGAATGCCCCATAAGAATGCAGGGATGCATGTAAAAAGAACAAAGGGGAAGAATATTGTAGCTTCAAATTTAAGAAGGAATCAGCAAAACCCACTTCTTAACAATAAGGGGCACTCTCTGAAACGCAAAATCCAATGCCTTGTTTGCAGCAATGGAAATAGCATCCGTGTGCTGGAGGCAGGAAGTACTCTGGATCCGGCTTACTTCTGGGAATCAAAAGGATGGCAACAAATGAGGAATCATGTAAACTGGCTGTATTTGTGGGAAGTATTTGCACAAAGTTGAGTGCAGAGATTTGGCATTGTGAAAAACCTCCTTAGTGCCTATCCTCATTGACTTGGCAAAGTTAGACAAAATTTAAGATACACAAAATTCTGGGTCCTCAAGATGATTCTAGCTAACTGGGAAGATAGCCATCAACTCTCCCATATTCCAGACTCCTGAAAATAACTGATCCTGGAGAAATGTATTTGCTTTAAAAATGAGTAATGGAAAAAAAAAAAAAAAAAAAAAGGAAGCATCACCAGCGTCACACAAATATACTGCAAGAAAAAGAAGAAAACAAACAAGAGGAAACAAGAGCATCTTCCAAAGAATATTAGGCAGAAAGAAATGATCTATTGTGGCAACAGAAATTTAAAAATCTCAATCAAGCAATACTTCCTATGAAGAAAGCATGAAAAAGATATTTTAAAGCTCAGAGATCATAAGATATAGGAGGAAATAAATTGTAGTGCAACTATAAAGTGAAAGAAAAAAAATAACAAAACCATCCCCCAAATAAAGGCAAAATACAAAGAAGCGCAATAGAGAAAAGATTGCAGAAAATAATAAAATTAAGACAGACAAAAGAAAAGTAAGTAAAACATATAAAGTACAAAAAAAGAGGTAAAATGGAAGAGGCAAACTGACTCAAGGTTTGCATAACATCCAAAAATGGAAAAGAACAAATAATTTACAATATAGTGTATTTCATGGAAATAAAATATTTGGATTAATGTAGTGAAACAAAGCCTTGTCAAAGAAATATATATTCAAAATAAAACAATAAAACATTTCCTAGCAAGCCGATAGGATTTCAGTGAAAAAGAAATGAGTACTGGGTGACCAGGCAATAATCTCAATTACTTTTAAGGTATGGGGTATGGGTGGGGGATCAAGCTGGGCTCAGACCTTTCTGTAGAAAAATCCAAAGCTAGAGATTCCAAAGGAATTATATAACATCCTCAAGAAAAGAGGGAGGAGTGGGTAACGCTGAGAATTTGACACCTAGCCAAACTATGATTAAAAAATAAAGCATTACACAAGAAGAACTCAGAAAATACTAAAGCTATAAGAGCTAAGAAAATATTCCCATGGGCCCAGCTTAAGTAATCTACTAGAATAAGAAAAACTATGGAAAAAACTATTGATATTGAGCATTTATTCTATTAACAGTGAAGACTGAAAAAAAAAAAAAAAGGATCAGAGTAACAAGAGTATAAATGTCACAAACCCTAGCAGTGTACAAATAATGCAACTAACAAAAGATGGAAAGAGCAAGGGCAAGGAAGGTGAGAATTTCCAATTTCCTCATCTTTAATGGCTGTAGATCAAAGCACATCAGTAAATGCTCACAAATCACTAACACAGATATAATTACATACATAGATATTAATAACGTGAAGATAATATAATCAAGAAAAAGCAAATGATGGAGGGGAAGGAAGGGAAAAGAAAAAAGGAAATATAGTAACTATTATTGCTTATCCTAAAAATGTAGGCATGTTTAAAGAATGGAGAAATAGGGGATTAAGAAATTAATCCTATGTGATGCCAGGTTCTTATAAAAAGTATTCATTAGAACAAAAATTTAATAAACCTAATTATCAGAAAAAAATGAAAAATATATGTATGGGAGGGGGAAAAGGTTACAATTGAAAGGCTTTTTTTTTTTCTAACAAGTATAAAAAGAAAAAGCAAAACAAAATGACAGCTGAATCAAATATATTTACATCATAATAAATATAAATAAATTACCGCAACCATTAAGAGAAAGTGAAATCTATACAAACCTATGCAAAAGACATACCTGAAACAAAGTGATTCAGAGAGAAAAATAGAACCATGGGCAAAATTTTACCAAGCCAATACAAGTAAACAAAAAGTGACGGTCACAATTTCTTTTTTTTGGGGGGGTGGGTCGGGGGGAGTGTCATTGATTTTGAGGGGGGTTGGTCACAAAACTTTTTAATACCAGACAAGATTGAATTTGAACTCCAAATCACTATGTGAGACAAAAAAAGTTTATAAAACAAAGAGGGTAAAATTAAAAACTAGAATATACTAGTTATGAATCTATAGCATATACCAAATAACTTGGATATACTAGTTAAAGGACAGAAACTATTGAGAAAGAGTTCTGCTTTTCTTTAGGATACAGGAAGTCACAAGAGAAAGCTCCTCTCATCCTAAAAATGAGATACAGCTGGAAACGTAAAAACAACAACAACACTTTTCGTGAACCTATCCGAGAGCTGAGTTACGTGGCAACGGATTGAACTGAATGTTTAAAAAGTCCCCAGTTCCTCTAAGGACTGCTGGAACACACAAACGGCTTCACACAAAGGGCAGTGAACAAGAAGACCACCTGGCTTCCATAAGAGCAGGTAAGAAAACATCTTGCTAACTGTGCTCTGTTTGTGTTATTGGTTCTTTGTTGGGTTATTTTTTTCCTTCTCTACCTGCCTTCTTTTGGATTAATTGGATATGTTAGTAATGTTCACCTACCTTCACTATTGGCTTCTTACTTTTACCTTTTTTACTTTTAGTTGTTGCTCTGGGTTTTGCAATATAGATCCTTACTATCACATTTTACCTATGTGGCTTGTACCACTTACGTTGTAAGAAATTTATAACGGTATACTTAACATTTCTTCCCCTTCATACTCTATATAAATTGTTGAATTATATTTTAATTCTACCTATTTCGTAATCCTTACAACACCTTGTTACTATTTTGCTTGAGACATTCAATTATCTTTTTGTGAATTTTTCTGAAATTACCTAAGAAGAAAGAAAATCTAAATGGCCAATTACCATAAAATAAATATGGTTGTCAAGTAGCTATTCCTCCATAGTACCAGACTGAGGGTTTTCAGAAATTAATTCTAAAAGAAAAATATGAACATATATTACTTAAATTATTCTAGAGTGTAGTAAAAAAAAAAAAAGCGATTTTCCAAATGCTTTTTATAAGGTGGTAAGGTCATCGATATCAATGTGTAAAATAGATTTCACATACACAAAAGAAAACTAGCAGTCAACTAACTAAACTGAAAAAATCCTAAACAAAATATTAGCAAGCAGAATCCATTAGCACATTCCAAGAATTATATAAGAATATAGCTGAGTAGGATCGGATTATTTTAGTACTACAAAGATGATTTAAGATTAGGACACCTAATAATTTAATATAAAATTAAAAACAAAAACAAGAGAGAAAGCTCACAGGGTCACTATATTAATTAGGTGACACATTCACTGGCTATAAGAAATATTTCAAATAATAGTGGCTTAAACAAAATGAAAGTTTACTTCTCTATTGGAAGTAGGAAATAGAAAGCTTACTTCTCTGGAATAGACTGAACATAAGCAGTTTAGAAATGATATAGTGGCACCCTAGTGTTGAGGTGCTTATGGTCTCAATTAAACTTAGAGGGGTAATAGACATTAGGCTATATCAAATAGTATCTGCCATAGATACTATTAATTATCCCCATTAATGATAATAATAAGACTTTTTTAATTAAAAAGCAGCAACATTTGATTTTTAAAAAATAGGTAAATGATAGGATAAAAATAATAAAAACTATTAGCAAAATATGCGTCTCATTCTAAAAGCCTGAAATATAGCTAGAAAAAAAAATACTACAAGCATCCTTATTAAAATCAGGACTATTCAACAATTTTCTTACAGATATTAGCCATTACAAATAAAAGTACATGAATGAGAGAAATAAAATTCATTAAGGACAAAAAGAACTTTGACGGGATGAGCACTGGGTGTTATACTATATGTTGGCAAATCAAACTCCAATAAAAAAAAATACAAAAAAAAAAAAGGATGAAAAGAACTTATCAGCTGTTTTGGTTATCTATTGATGCATAGACCCTACACCTAAGAATTATGGACTTAAAATAATAGCATTTACTACTGCTCATGATTATGTGGGTTAATTAGGCAGTTCTTTACTCTCTACAGTAATTCAAACTTAATATTTTAAATCAATCTAATTAGTATGCAATCTAATATAAGATTCTAATATTAGATAATGTTCAACAATTTGGAGAAACATTTTCAATACTGAGTAAATCTTAATCTGTAGGTCCTTGAAAGGTTTTGCTCACATGTTCCCTCTGACGTGGTTCTCTAAGGAAGAAAAGTAGGACCAAAAAGAAAAAAAGGTAGGACAATATTTAGTTTGTCCTCATTTAACTAAATGATGGATATGTTTCAAATCCAAGATTTCTGTGGTTAAGTTTTTAGACGACTTTTTCAACCGGTTTCACAAAGTAGTATTATGACTCATACATATAGAGTTCCAGACACAGTGCAGAAGCAGGAGGCTGATTGAAAGCCCAGCATCAGAGAAATGAAAATGATATAGATGTATAACCAAGGTGGATGTGGCGGGAAAAATGGAGAGCTTGTACATGTGAACTTTCATCGTGAAGTTTCTGGGCACGTTAAAGTATTTTCTGGCTGTCACATGACACCATTTGGTTCGACTGTTTGTTGTTATTTTAAAGCTTACTTCATCAATTTTAGAACGTTTTCCAGGCACATAGAACTATTTCTATGTTTTATCCCATAACGTACTTAAAGTATTTGGTTCTCTTTGATGTTGACTATATCCAACTTGGAAGCTAAACTATGAGTTATGTGAGATTTCAATAATACTTTCCTAAGGTAATCCACACCTTTCATCAGCAGTCTTCTGTCTTCTCTTAAATATTAGAGACTACATCCAACATTTTAAAAAGAGGCAACTGTGTTTGTGACATCATATAGGTGCCTGGTATTATCTCTTCCTATCTCAGAAAACAAAGGACAGTAAGTCTAGAGTAATGAATGATAAGACAGTTTTTTGAGGGGGGAAGGGCCAACTCAAGAAAATAAAAATGTTACTTTTTTGTCTGCCCCACATTTCTTCCTTTTGGAAACTTCCTGTCTTGCATGTCAGGTGATTCTGGTATGATTGTCAATTAAGGGGCCACTTCTGTGCCCCAAAGTTTGCATGTATCCAAGCAAGGATAATTAGAGCTCTTGTTTGGTGATTGAGATGGAAACTGGGAGATGGGGGGTGGCCTATCTCCTTGTATAAGTTGAGGAAAAGCATGTAAAAGGAATGTTAAGATTCATTTTTCTCACTATGGGAGAGCTTGGCAAAGGATAAAGTCAACAGAGAGGGACCCACAGGGACACAGAGAGGGATACAGAGGTAAATGTAGAGTGATAGAGTAACCCCAAGACAACTTTCATGGATTATAACAAAAATAACTTAAATAATGGGGTGCACTATTTAAT
The DNA here is from genome assembly GCF_048164855.1 of Canis lupus baileyi. Classification (NCBI taxonomy): domain Eukaryota; kingdom Metazoa; phylum Chordata; class Mammalia; order Carnivora; family Canidae; genus Canis; species Canis lupus. Next base: position 69,508,201 of record NC_132848.1, on the reverse strand, counting down.
TTTATCAAACTATTTTCAACTGTTTTGGAAATAAACCTGTTTGCAGGATCCAGCTTTAAACCTAAAATATTAAATACCACACATCAACAGTCTTTATACCTTGTTTTGTCTACCACACTTACTAAAATTATACTTATGCACCTCCTGTTAGCATTACCATTCTTTTCCTTTTTTTTTTTTTTTTTAATGGAGTGGGGAGGGGAAGAAGGCGAGGGAGAGAGAATCTTAAGCAAGCTCCATGCCCAGCGTGGAGCCCATCTCGGGGCTCAGTGTCACAACCCTGAGATCATGACCTGAGCTGAAATCAGGAGTCCAGTGCTTAACTGACTGAGCCACCCAGGTGCTCCTAGCATAACCATTCTTATGAAATGGTGTCTGTGTAGTGATTTGAATTATATTTTGCCCATATTTTACAAAATTTAGTGGAAAACTGAATAATGAATGTGCTAATATTAATGGGTTTAGATAATTTTAGTTGGGAAACAAACCTCTTTTTAAATTGGCTTAAATTTCCAGGACTTCAATTTCATATATATATATACATATATACCTATACAATGAAGCTTATAGGTTATGCTATCTCAAATAATGGCAATAAATTGTGTGATTATTTCTAATATTTCTAAAGCAAAGAATAGATCTATAATCAGCTTTGTGTGTGTCTTTATGTGTGTGTTTGTGAATACACATCTACACAAAAGTTAAATTAGGAAGGGATTAGTTTGACAAAAAGGATCTTCATTAAAGAATCCCACAATTCCTATAAGTGATAGTCATCTATTATGTACTATACATATTATGTGATACTAATTTATATATAATCTTTCCAGGAACCATCTATTATATGAAGTTATATAATTGAAACCTCCTGATTAAAATTTTACTATTAAATTGAAGGATTATGATTCTTAAAATATATTAACAATAATAGTACACAAACATAAAATCTATTCAAATAAACCTATTCTCTTTAGAAATATAGAACCTTGAGAGGATCTTAGGCATCTCATTTAATCCCTTCATTTTCATATTGAGTACCCAGATGTCTAGAGAAATTTAGTTGACAATTAATGACAAAACCAGTAGTAGAACGTTGCATTTCTAGCTAGTTCAGAAGTTAAAATATAGATTTCTATATCTAAATGTTTTGTGTTATTTTGGGCCTTGTGAAATATGACAATCCATGTATTATTTTTACATAGAGTGGGAACTTATGAAAAAATCTGTATACTACTTCTATTCTATTTCAAGTATCTAAAATTGACAGTTCTTCCTCCAATATACAAAAAACTCCTAACAGTCCCTCTCCCTTCACCCTATAGGTAAAAACTAAAAACTCTGGACAGAATGAAAAGTTCAGCAACATAAGTGCTCTAAAGAATTGACAAAAGCAGACATATTTAGGAGCAAAACTAAAAGTTGGGAGAAATAGTGCAATGTGGCTAAAATACTGAGAGAAAGTCTGCTTTTTGTCCAGAGGAACTAAAAGAAGGAGCCATGACAAGCAGAGTTGTGTGTATAAGAGAGAAAACAGAAAGAAGAGAGTCAAATAAGGCAAATCCAAAAATTGGGGGAGAAGCAGTCTGCCCAAATTGCTGGTTAACCCTAGAACCACACATGTGCTGAGCTGATTGAAGGGAGTGTGAATTGGGGAGTGTGAATTGAGATCTGAGTTGCTATTCACCATAGGCAAGGCAGAAGGTTCTGTTTAAACTTAACCAAACTAACCACTTGCTAAAGCAAAAACATGGAGGTTCATCAGAGGAATATAACCAAATTCAGAGTCTCTACAACATAATCGTGTATACTGCACAATATAATGAGCGGTATACAACCCAAAACCATTTGATACATGAAGATCCAAGAAATGTGATCCATTCTCTAGGGAAGAGATAATCAGCAGAGACCAATTGTAAGATGATCACTATGTTAGAATAATCAAAGATTTTAAAGCATTTACTAAAACTATGCTCAATAATACTAATGAAACTATGCCTGTAATGAATAAAATATGAAAATTAGCAGAGGAACTACAAAAAAAAAGAATCAAATGGAAATGGTAGAACTAAAAAATGCAATATCTGAAATTTTAGAAATTCATATGATGGGTTACATAAAGATGACAGTGGAAGAACTCAGTTAAAGAGAGAGGAGAAAAAAAGGTAGAAATAAAGTATAAAGAGCCTTGGGTACTTGTAGTATAGTATCAAAGGGGTAATCAGAATTCCAGAAGGAGAAAAAGAGAATGAGGCAGAAGAAAATTTGAATAATGACCAAAAACTTTCCAAATTTAGTGGAAGTCATAAATTTATAATCCAGGCATTTCAGTGATCTGAAACAAGTGTAAAGAAAACCAAGCCTAGAGACAACTTAGTCAAACTGCTTATGACCAAAGCCAAAATACCCCACAGTTTTTGACCATGCAAAGTTTATTCTTAATGTTACTGATTTAAAAGACGTAACTAATTCTGAAAAAAATATTTGAAAACTTTGTCTTGAGTTCCCCCCCCCCCAAGTTTCTATTACATAGTTATGTACAACCTTAGAAAAGTTTAGGAAATTTCAGGACATCTGGGTGGCTCAATGGTTGAGCATCTGCCTTTGGCTCAGGGCATGATCCCAGGGTCCTGGGATCGAGTCCTACATCAGGCTTCCTGCAGGAAGCCTGCTTCTCCCTCTGCCTGTGTCTCTGCCTCTCTGTGTGTCTGTCATGAATAAATAAAACCTTAAAAAAAAGTTTAGGAAATTTTGTAAAATAAGTTGTGTCAATAGAATTGTTACAGAAAACTGAGGAAAAGTTTAAGTAATGCACTTACTTAAAAGTAACAATTTACTAAAATATACAAAAGTAAAAAAGAAACTCATCAAAGTTATTTTTATTTTAGTGTTTTGGAACATAGAATTTATATTCCAGTCTTTTGAATATAGCCAAATTGCTTACATTTATTGTATATTTGAATCAAATATATTTAAAAATAGACCGTTTAAGCAGTGAAAGTTCGAGAACCTTATAAGGTGTATAAACACTTTTCTATATTTCCTTACTCTAAACAGAAAATAGGGTCAGCCCTACAGCATCATCTAGTGCAAAATTAAGTAGGACGAGGTTGGGAAGATCTGTGTTCTAGTACTGGTTCTAGCCATGAATATAGCATTAACGGAGTCTCTTAACCTCACTTGTGTTTCAATATCCTCATAAATACCATGTTGATTTCATATTTTTTATGATAAACAATAGAGTACTGACTAAGAGAGTGAACTTTGTGCCAGACTGGTTTGAATTCTGGCTCTCCCACTTATTAGCTATGTGGTCTTGAACAACATAGCCACTTTATGTTTCCTTATGTTTATGTATTCCCTTATCTACAAAATGAAGCAATATCCCCTTCATAGGAGTGTTGAATTAAATGAAATAATGCATATTAAGCTCTGATGTCAGCGCCCAATAAGTATTAGCAATTAGTTGTTTTTTAAAATGACCCTGAAATGTGAGGTACAAATGAAAGCACTAATTAAGTGAATAATAAATACAATTCCTTTTTGCATATTAGAAATTCTAGGGCAGGAACATACTGAGGGTATGACTAAGAAAACAGAGAAGCTCTGTAATGGAAACAGAAACAATAATGAATCAGATATTGTTTCATGTATAGGTGACAATTGACAAAAACAAATCTTGACACATTAAAAAAAATCAATATCTTATGTTTATTTTTGATTCAAGGATACGTAGAAGTATTCAAATCGCTAGTTGAGTACGTCTACCTGGTAATTTTTTTCTCTACATTTTTTTTTCAAACATTTTGTTATAAACGAAAGTAAGCTATATTTCTTCAACTCTGCCCCTCAAAGATGTCTTTTCTTTTGAACCACTACTAACACTTTCAACATCACAAAAAGTGCATTGGTAGAAGGTGTAATTTATTAAGTAAAGGGTATCAATGAGTTACTTGAACAAGTTTATTAGTGAAGGACATACCCATATGTGCTGAAAACGTAGAGAGAGCCCGGAACTGTGGTTCTAAGTACACCATTGCCAAGTCCTGGAAATGTTATTTCAATAGCTTTGGCAATAATTATAGCTTAGAAATGTGGGGTATTAATTTCCAAGAGTTTAAAGCACAGTTGTCCCTACGGCTTAAATTTTCCTTCTGGTGTACCAGGATGTAAAGATAATGATGTGCTTGTTTCATATCTTAAAGCTATAAAATGCACATTTCAAATGTATATTTTTTCTCTATATGTAATATACTTTACTCAAATATTTCACCTATTTTACTAGCTGCCTCATATCTTTTTCTTGGCAATTATTTTAAATACTGCTTAAAAAAATCGAACAGTTACAATGCTAGGCAGTCAGGCAAGTAATTAGTTGGTGTTTTTAAGACTAAATTTTATTTTAAAATATTCTTAAATGTGGTCATGTGAAAATACCCCTTATTTTAAAGCTCATTTTCATTGTTCCTCCCTTAGCCTTTTCTATTTCTCGCATGTCTTTTGGGAGATGCACAGCTGAAACTGCACTAAACCATAAAGAAATCTGAGGTTACTAAATAATGTCAAGGAGTTTTCTCCATCTGTTTCATTCTGCCTTACAGAGTACTCACAGACTAGGAGTTTTAAATGGAACAGGAGATCTTCAGCACTTAAACGACATTGTCTGTATTTGCATTTAGAATATACTACTAAATCCTTCATACGAAAGAAGGGAATGTTTTCTATTAAACATTTAAAATTTTCTTTCATTTAGTGTTAAGTCCAATTGTATTAAAAACAGAAGGAAACAAAACCAAGAAGCCCTATAAAACACCATAAACCAGCAAAAGAATGGATAAATTTTAAAATAATGGTGGGGTGCCTGGGTGGCTGTCGGTTAAAGCACCTGACTCTTGGTCTTGGCTTAGGTCTCAGTATCAGGGTGGTGAGTTCAAGCCCTGTGTTGGGTTCCACGAGAATAATAGTTACCATCCAAAGAGTAGAACATAATTATCATTGCAGAAAGATCGTGAGATATGGAGTCAGCCAGAACTGATCTTAAAACTGGCTATAGCTCAGGATAAAAAACTGGACTCCCAAATCCTTAGCTCTGATCTGGGAATGATGTCAACTGGGCAGTTGTGACAATGATTGGTCATGTGTCAGAATCTACATCTGTTATTTGGGTAGTTATTGGTGGACTGAGTTAGCTATAAAGTTTGTACTTTATGCAAGTACTCACAGTTAATATACTGTGTTAACAGAATTTGAACTATATTGTTGGGGGACTGGTGTTATGTAACTGAAACCCATGCATGTCAAAATGTGCTAAGACTTTTTTTTTTTTGCCTACTAGACTTTATGCTATTGTCATATATTTAACTTTTGTGTTCTAAACTGCACATTATTTTTGTATGAGCAATTATCTTGTAAAACATTTAAATAATTTAAAAAATCTTACATATCACCCTATATGTTCATCATTTCTAGTGTTCATCATTCCCTCATGTAAACCCACATTTTCATCTAATATCATTTTCTGTCAGCTTGAATAAAAGACATCCTTTAGAGACACCTGGGTGGCTCAGTGGTTGAACATCTGCCTTCGGCTCAGGGCATGATCCTGGGTCCAGGGATCAAGTCCCGCGTCAGGCTCCCTGTGAGGAGCCTGCTTCTCCCTCTGTCTGTGCCTCCGCTTCTCTCCCTGTATCTCTAATGAATAAACAAAATCTTAAAAAGACATCCTTTAATATTTCTTCTCATGACAGTAATTCTTTCAAATCGTATAGATCTATATATCTATAGAAATCTTTATCTCATTTTTGCCTTTGAAGGACATTTTGCTGGGTATAGAATTCTAGGTAGGCAGGTTTTTCCTTTCAGTGCTTTAAAGATATTTCTCCACTGTCTTCTCAGATTTCCTGATGAAAATTCTTATGTTATATTCATTTTTGTTCCTTTATCTTTATTGCTTTTATTTTATACAGGTTATGATGTGGCTTTGTAGTTTAATATTCCTTGTGCTTCAAGTTCATTGAATTTCTTGGATTTGCAGATTAATACTTTCCATAAAATCTGAAAATTGTTAGGTCATTATTTTATTCAAACATCTTGTATATTCTCCTCCTACTTCCTCCTTCAGATTCTAATTAGCCATACACTACGCTACTTGAAGTTGTTCTACAACTCACAGTTCATTAACTTTTTTTTCATTTTGAGTAATTCCTATTGATATGTCAAGCTAATTAATCTTCTGCAATAAGTTGCCATTAATCCTACGTAGTGTTTTCATCTCAGATATTGTAGCTTTCATCTCTAAAAGTCTGAATTTAGTCTTAATATCCTCCATGTTTCTACTTAACTTTTTGAACACATGTAATACCTGTGACTGTTTTAACATCCTCATCTGTTAATTTTAACATCTACATCAGATCCAGGTTCGCTTCAATTGATTCTCATTATGGGTTGTGCTTTTGCTTCTTTGCATGCCTAGTGATCTTTAATTAGACAGTCATTGTTAATTTTAGCTCATAACTGCTGGGCATTTTTTTCTTTAAATATTTTTATACTTTGCCCTAGGACACAGTTATGTGGGAATGGTTTGGTCCTTTATGACCTTGCGTTTATTTGTTGGGGGTGGGCCCAGGGCAGTACGACCTAGGGCAAATTGTTCCCTACCACTCAGACAAGTTACTACCCAGTGACCTTGGTTGGTGAGAACTGGCATTGTTACTAGACCCTTGTGAGCACCACTCAATGTTTGTTCCCTCATCCTTTCCGATGTCTCTTTCTCCAGCCTCCATAAGTGCTGATCAGTACTGACTTTAATTCTCAAGGGGGATCATCTGCAGATCTCTGATTCAGTCTTCTCATAGGTAATCTGTGCTGTGAACTCTGGCTAACTGTCTCCCTAGACTCTTCAGCTTCATTTTCTCACTCACAGTCTCTACTAGGTTCTTCCTCAATTCTGCTGCCTTGCATCATGGTCTGGAAACTCCCTCAAGGCAGGAAGCCGGGAAAATCATAGTGCTCCATCTGCTTTTCTCATTCTCGGGTTGTCTTGAAATCTACTTTTCCAGGTAGTTTGTTCTTTGATTCTTTAAGCAAGAAGAGTATATGCAGTCCTTATGATTCCGCCTTAGCTCAAAACAGAAGTTAGAGCTGTCTTTTAAGAAACTACCACTTCTTGAGTTTTTGTGTAGTATCAGAGAATATAATTATCTGAAAACACTATTAAAATACTTTTCCTTTTCCCAATTACAATCTGTGTGAGCTTGGACTTAACAATAACATATTGTAACAAATTAAATGCAGAATACCAGTCTTCCATATAGTGTGAATCTAACCAGAAACATTAATTTTATTACTTGGATCAGAGTTTTACTAGCAGCTTGAGGTATGCCATTTCATCTTAGCCTAGGCAATTAAGCTTTCCCTAATAGATTTAAAACCGGAACACCCAGAAGTTACTAAAATAGCGAAGTAAAATGAAGACATTTTAAATAGCTATACATTTTATGTATTTCTCTACTCTAGTGGTTGAATGAAAAAGGTGATCTTTCTGTGGATTCACCTAATCAGTACATACCCACCTGCTCATGTACACATAAAGTAGGAGTCATCTGTAAGTAGCAACTGCGACTGGAAAATAATTCTCCTGAGCTGTACAGTCAAGCTATAGAATTCTAGTGAGTCTTCTGGCACACTTGCCCAAAATGTTACAGTTCCTCCCTGTACATACAATTTCCATAGACAAATGGTTCTTATGAATAGTTTCCAAGAATGACAGTATGGCCAACAATTAAGATCATGATATTTGAAAAAAAAAAAAAAAAAAAGATCATGATATTTGAAATTACACTGCTTGGGTTCGAACTCTAGCTCCAACTACTTTCTAACTGTGTGACCTTGAGAACATCACTTAATATGCTTACTTCAGCTTCTTTTTTTGTAAAAAGGTGGTAAGAAGTGTTATTTACATAGTTGTTTTGAGAAGAAAATTAGTTACGGGAATTTCTTAAAATCATGCATGGTAAAGAAAACATTTAGCAACTTATATAAGTTTAGCAATTACAGTTTCTTTTCAATCCTGTTGGCTATTAGCCAATGAACTTTAAAAGCACACATATCTGAAATCGACCCCTAGATGTATTCATCTATAAAATCTAAAGAAGGTACAACAACACAATTTATTGTTTTGTTTTTGAGTCTCATAAGTGATTCTGATCATCACTGGGAAGAATTGAAGATCATGGTTAGACTTTAGATAAATTATCACTTACACTAATCAGTTAGGCCACATTTAAATTGATCCTCAAAACATCTTCTAATCCTGAATAGCTCAGGGAATCAAGAATCAAATTGCTTTGAGTTGGAGCCAGAACTCTGCCATCAGAATTTATCCAAATTCATAAATACTTAAGTAACCACTGGATATCAGTATTGAGTAGATAGAGATGAGTAAGGTGCCTCTGTTCTCAGGAATGTAAAAGTTAGTGATAATAGAGTATGATATAAACACTGTACCCAAGATATGGTCCATGCCTACATATGACTGACTGACTGTGTGTGTAATAAGCAAAGTCTCTGCAGTAGACTTTCCTGTAATCATGGCATTATTAATGTCAAGTTCTTCCATGACCAGCCTAAGATGCATAAACAGCAGCCAAGCTTGAGCTGGAAAAGAGCTGCCAGGACTACCAACTGTGCCTTCTTCTGTGTGGACACATTTCCTAGAGATTGGAAAGAGCCAACCTAGAGAAACTATCTATACAGCCATCTGTGTTCACTGAAGGGCCACAAATCCTGACTGTTTCTAATAAAAGCTAAAGGAAAAAGGTGTTACAGTGTTACTCCACTAAATACATGAAAACACAATTTTCAGAGTGATATAGCTCTATATAGTCATATCTTAAAATACATTTAATTATTTTGGTATTATCATTGCTCTAAGACACCTGAATAGGGGTGAATGCACTAATAGGTGTTTCACATCTATAACTTTCATCAGGTCCTAAAGTGATTTAGGATAAACAGAGCAACCTTACTGTCCTTATGACCTCTACTGAGATTTTCTGGCTTAGTTATTTCTGAATAAAAAAGAAAAAAATAGGGATCCCTGGGAGGCACAGCAGTTTGGCGCCTGCCTTTGGCCCAGGGCGCGATCCTGGAGACCCAGGATCGAATCCCACATCGGGCTCCTGGTGCATGAAGCCTGCTTCTCCCTCTGCCTATGTCTCTGCCTCTCTCTCTCTCAATGTGTGACTATCATAAAATAAAAAATTAAAAAATAAAAAAAAAAATAGAGCAATAGAGATAAATTAGTAAAGTCAGAAAATTGATTAAGGAAAAATTAAATAGTTACAGGAAAACTAAAAAAGAGAATGACTCTCATTTTTATATCCTGGAATGATGAATTCTTTAATACAAGAAACAATGAAAAAAAAAAGAAACTGAGCATTATTTATTAGACAGTCCTTAACGTACTTTGAGTTACTATTTTTAGTTTTATACTATGAAATAATTAATGCTTCTATAAACAAGCTATTTTATATACTAATTAATACTCTGAAGAAAATGGTATAATTGTCTAGGTGTTCATTAGAATGAAAGCAATCATTCTAATCCCAGCAGCTTTAACTTGCCTTGTGACTTTAGAATAACAGTATTCATTTCTTACCCATACAATAAAGAAGTTGGAACAGATGACACCTTAAAAAGATTCTGACAGTTCTCAATGTTAATAATATTATATTACTTATATAGCCGGTCTACTTCCCTTTTTCTAAACTTCTTAAATCAGCATTTTCCCTAAAAACAGTGGAGAATTTTCAAAATGCATGTTTTAGAAAACTATAATTAAAATCTACTTCAGATTAGGAATTGAAAATAGTAATTTCCTTATAAATAAATTGAAGTCCTTTATTTCCCACCAAACATTCCTAAGAATAGGGAAGTATTTTTAGAATTCAGATATGTATAAACTTAGAAACAGTTATTGAAAGTAAAACTATAAAAAAATAGACTTATTTACTTAGTGAGTTGAAGCTTTGTGTTAAGAAGTTACTACGATAAAAAAATTAGAAGATTACCTATTTTTGGATGACCCACAATACTTAAAAATATAGCTACTTTGTTCTTTATAATTCTGCAACGTAATTGTTAACTTTCCTGAATTTCCAAAACTTATATGCAATTACTTTCACATACCTCTCCAAGGCAAGGTTTCATTGACCATTGCAAACATTGATTTATTAAATAAAATAGAAGTCCATTACAAATAAAAAGAAGTCCATGCTTTATAAGTCAGCATTAAATTTCTCATAGAGAAACCAAAAAAAAAAAAATATTTCCTATCATAGATAGCTATTAAGTGTCTTTGTGAAGTCTTCCAACTAATATTTCATAGAAGAAATCAAGTTAAGTGGGAGCTGCTTTTACTGATGATGCCTGTGCTTTGGCCATCCTTCGAAACAGGGCTTCTTGTCTTTTTCTTTGAATTTCTTCAGGAGAATACTTTTTATTTTTCTCTTCTTCCTCTAAAAATTAAACAAAATATAGATATTCTTTTTAGACTACAAAAGTCATCTTGAATATGAGTTTTTACTTTGTTACCCAGATTTGCTACATTGGTATTAACTATTAAATCACATAAACTACTAAATATGAGGTCTTGTACAGATACAGTGCCCTAGGCCAAAAGAAAAATCAAGCACTGATCAATCTGTCCCTATTTTATATACCTTTTCATAATGTGATAAAATTCATTTGATTAAAACTGTACATTTTAACTTCCTAACACATAATTCTTTTGAATAAGGACATCTAACTTATATAATCAACAAATGAGTATCTTTTAAAAACTGGGATTTAAAATGTTATATAAAATTTAATAGAAAAGCAGTCAAAAGATTATGAATTAGATACCAATACCTCAACGAGTTTATTTTTTCTATAAGATAAACTATACTAATATTCAACTAACATTTTTTCCTTTAAAGAGCTCCAAGATTTTCATTTTAGCCATTCAGGAAAAATGCTTTAGAGTGAAATCCATCATGTCAATAACCATATAATTCACTTCAGATATTTTTATTTGGAAGATACATTTTATATAAATATTAGAAACTTATGTCAAAAAGCAGAATATCTGAATAAAATCTTCAATTTGAATGTCTTTTTAGCTTATAGAAATGTGAAGCATTCTGACATATTCTATGCAGCATATTTTAGTGTATACTTCAGGTAAATATACTATACAAAATATGTCTTAAATGAATGAAACTAATTAAGTTTGATTTTAATAACACATCCAATTCTATCCCTGCCAAAATACTGAGTTCTAATAAAATGAATTTAATTCCACAGTTTAGTCACTTTGAGCTAAAATATTAGATTATCTATACAATGCTAATAAGAATCAAACTTTAAAATTAGCAAACGTGTTTTCTCACTTAAAGGATGTTTTAAAATTAAGACCATCACTCTAACTCATATTCACATGACCTTGTATTGGTAAAAATGTTGCTGTAAAATCAGCCTCTCAAAGAATAAGAATCTGTAGTATTGTTGGCAGAGAAATATTTACACTAAAATCTAGACAAAGGTTCAGACTTTGTTATATATCTCTTGTGAAACTAAGGGAGATTATTTGTCCAAAATAAATTATCTGCCTCCCCTTCCTTTCTTGGTATAATTGGAAATGGGAGAGGGTGTTCAGGGTAAAAGATAAATATTTCAGATAAACTCCCCAGATTACTCTGATGCCTTATTTATTTCCTAAACTAATTATCTCACAGATTTGTAGCTATTTTTCCTTACAGAAAGATGCTACAAGATACTTTATAATTAGCTTGACTAATTGTCTAATATTTTAGTCTTGAGGCTGAGACATATAAACTCAGAATATACACATACACAGTTGCATTCAAATGACCATAAGTTTGGAAGGAAAACAAGTTAATAATCCATGATAGAAGATAAGAACATAGCTCCCTAAAATTAATTGGCTTGGTGATATTCTTGGAAAATAATTTAAAATGATGTAAATAAAGTCACACCATGAAAATCTGATTTAGAGAATCATCCATTTTTCCCAGCAGCCTTTTCTTTAACTCAATCTTCAATAAAAAATACAAGGCGAAGTCTCAAACTATTGCAAATGTACAAAGAAACAGTGGCTCTTCTTAATCTTTATCCTAAAGCAGAAGTCAGAAAAAAAATTTTGTAAAGAGCCAGAAAGTAAATATATTAACCTTTTCTTGTTGCAACTGTTAAGCTGTTACAGTAGCATGAAAACAGCCAGCCACAGACAATACAAATGATGTGATGGTTTTCAAATAAACCTTTATGACAATGAAATCTGAATGCCATGTAATTTTCAAAAGTCATGAAATAATACTCTTTTCCTAATTTTTTCAAATATTTAAAATGTGAAAACCACCTAAGCATGCTAGCTGTATAAAAACAGGCTATGGGCTGGATCTGGATAGGCCATGGTTTGCCAAAGCCTGCCTTAAATCAATGAGTTAATTAGTTAATTGGGCTTTTAGGTCAGAGATATTCTCAGGAGAGCAGCTTGTTACATCTACATAACAAAGTAAAAAAGTAGAAACCATAGAAAATACCAAGAAAGTTAATGTTAAATAGGAGATTACCTATGTACTATCAGTAAACTTAAAAAAATTGGTAAGATAAACTGAAAGATTATCCACCCATAAAAAATGCAGACAGGATGGTAGATAGTAGTTTTGGGAAAACTCAAATATTCCAGAGTATTATAGTCTTTAACAGTATTATAGTCTTTAACATAGTTATATGAAAATAAATTCATGTTGAGAGTAGGTCCAATTATTTATACTTATTTAAATATAAACTTAAGTATTTAAAATTATTATGGGTTGACTACAATTTTTAGAGTTTGACAATATCTAGGCTATAATGTAGAGAAATATTCACCATCAAATTCAAACCATTCTCTTACATTAATTTTTCAATAATTAACAGATAAAATCACACGAGCATGGAGAAATTAACGTAGAAGTATATTCACGGGAGGATTGTTTATAATGCAAAAAATGCAACCAAACTGGACTTTCCATCAAGAGAGAAACAGTTAAATAAATCGCGGTATATCAGTATAACGACATACTATGTAGTCATTAAAAGGACTGAAACAAAACTGTAACAGGAAAAGACAGCTGTATTAAATGAAGGCAAGACCAAGGTGCCAAATAGTAGGTACATAGTACATGATTCCATCTTATTACATAAATGTGTATGCACCCAGGTGTAAATACGCACAAGCACACGTTTTTATTTGCACAGAAAATTCTACATGATGTATTCCAAACTGTTAACTGTGATTTCCCTGAGATATGACTGCGAGAAAATAGAAAGTAGAAAATGTATTTTTTTTTTTACTTAAAATTAATTTTGTTTTCTTTCTTTTTAAACAACCAGCATATTACTATTACAAGTTAAAAAAAACTACATAAAGGGTGGGATCATTTAATAGGAAAGTTGTAGCAGTAATGCCAAAAAAAGCATCACCTAGAATCTAAACAGAAAACAATGATCTAATGTTAAAAGAAGCTAAAAACTCCCTCACCTTATTAGCATTGATCTACATAATAGATAAGAATCCTAATGTTAGCCCCAAGTGAGGAAGACTGATGAAGAAAATCAATAATTACAAGCTAGCACAGTAAATGCTTAACAGAAGTTAACACTGGGTATTGGAAAAACCCAGAAAATGTGAACCTAAATTATCTACGTGGATAGAAACGTACTGTGTTTTAAGGACAAATGGAAAATGGGCGATCAGATCTGGGGTATGCATGTTGGGGCACTATCCTTGTAGCAAAGGAAGGAAAAGGCATCTGTAAAAACATGAGGCTGTGAGAAAGAGCTGGACATTAAGATGTACAAGTAGTTATGCCAGACACAGTCCCTTTTAAAAACATCACAGTATCAGTGAATAACAGATTCTTCATATCATATGATATTTATTAAAATACTTACTAAGCATCCTCTAAGTGGCAGATGCTGTGGTAGGCCTAGGTATTTACACACAGGACAGACAATAATCAGTACTTACTTGCAAACTGTGATGAAAGAAATGAAGGAAATAAAAGAGATGATGGAAAATAACAAAGAAAAGACCTATTTATATTTATAGACTGCAGGGAAGGGTCTCTGTGAGGAGGTCATACTTAAACTGAGACCTGAGGATAAAAAAGCAAAAGATGGAATGGGGGGCAGGGCGGAGAATAACATGGTCAGAACTACTGAACTAGGAAACTATTCTGTTTAAGGAACTGAAAGACAGCTGGTGTAGTTGAAGCTTACCAGGTGACAGAAAAAAGAAGAAAGGCAGGATAGGAAGTGATAATCCAGGGCCTTGTAGATGAGGGTAAATTGGAATTTTATTTGAAAAATGATGGGCCAACAATGAAGGCTGTGGTTAAGCACAGGGATGCCATCTTTGCCTATTTGTTTTTAGAAGATTATTCTACTGTTTGGAGACTAGAATTGAAAAAGGACAGATAAAAGAACTACAATCTTGTCAAAAAATGTTGGCTGGCCTAAGGCTGGTTAGCAGTTAAGAGTGAGAAAAAAGGACAATTTTGAGATTTTTTTTTTTTTTTTTTTTTGAGGCTGAAACAATGGAACTTGATAAAATTGTGGGAAAGGAATCAGAAGAACCAAAGATGACAGGTTGTACTGAGTAAATTACAATTCTATCACAACTGAGTTTTATATCATATATTATGTAGCAAATGTGTTTAATTAGAATGCTCTGAATTTTCAAATATTCACCTCAATGTCCTGTTAAACACAGGAATAAGATTATTCAAGTTTTAAAAGAGTATTCAGTAAACACAGTCTTAGAGCAATATATCTAAAAGTACAATTTTCTAGGAAATAATTCAGAAAATATTCAACAAGTATTTATTACCTACTATATGCTAGTTGCTGTATTAAAAGCTGGGAAAGAATCTGATGCAGTCTTTTGAAAACATAATTCACCCACCCTTTGTATTTTAAGAGTCATTTTAAGAATTCTGGTAAATATCACAGTTTTTTGCATTTTAGATATTACACAAATTCAATAGAAATAACTGGTTTAGCTACTTTCCCAGGGGATAACTTCCAAGGAAAACTATTTTATACATACCTTTTGAAGGCTGTTTCAAAGATTCAGAATGCTTCACCACAGACTGCTGTTGATTAGTCTTCCCACAAAACGGGTTGATAGGAGTCTTATTTTTTTCTAAACTCTGTGTAATTTTGGTATCAGAAATATTTCCTGGCATACAATTTTGATTAAACTGGGAAAGAATGTGAGAATTTTTCATCTTTATAAATGTATACTTAGGAAATATAACTGGTCTGTTAAGGTCACTCTGAGCTCCATCTGTTGTGCTCCTATGGGATAGATGCTGAGTACTTAATTTTTTTTTGTAAGTAGTGGTTTCTGTATTCCAAGGATTTGAATTCACATTCAAACTTGAACTTTTGGTAAGAAGCGATTCGGTGCTGTTCACTTGTATTGGAACATCACTGTTGTTCCGAGGATAATGTAGATTTTTGATCTGACAACTTGAGTTCTGAGAGTATATTGTCAAATTAGTTGTGGCACCTAAAAAGCTTGGAGAATTTCCACAAATTTCTTTTTCCAGCTTCACTGGTTTATTTAATTGTGAGCTATTTGTGAAAGAGGTGTGCCCTGAAATGCTGCTCGGATTCAAATGCTTTGATTGCACCAACTGACTTTCTTGTTTAGATGTAGTAAACATGTTTTTGGCTCCGTGTCTGGAACTATAATTGATCTCAAGTTTACTTTCTGATATCTTGCTGTCTTTTCTAATATCTTGTTGCTGAGTTAGTCTTTCAATATCATCACATGCTTGGTATAATAAATCATCATCTACATCATCTGCTTCCCAGGTATTCTCTAGTTGATGACATGCTTTAACAATTTCATTGGCAAATGACGGATCATTCCAGTCATCAAAGAAAGAACCTAACTTTGATGCATTAGTCTGATTTGGATTATAAACACTGGTTTCATTGCCCAAAGCTGCAGAACCAAAAGGATCTATATTAGCAGGTGCTTTACTAGACTGATTGTAAACGGACTTATTTTTTCGTTCATTAGAATATCCTGTGTTCAAAGTGGACTTTTCAGAAATATTTGCATTACAAGTAAATTTAGTGTGTGTATCTTCTTTTAGTTTTGTCAGATTAGATGCAACTGCACAGTCTTGAATTTTGTCTTGAACAACAGTTTTATTGAAAGATTTCTCAAATTTAATTTTATTTCCAGTGGATGATAATTTGTTTGGTTTATCATTTAGATTTAGTGAAAACCTGTCTTTTCCAGAATCTATGGATTCTTCATTATGTGTCTTTGAAGGGAGATCTTGTAAAATTTTTGAATCCCCTAACCTGGCATCTAGACTTGTATTCATTCTTGACTTATTTTTATCATTTTTGGTGTTAAAATTATAAATTCCCTTTTGATCAGGATTTTCAGATGTTTTAGGAGCAGGGAAAAGTTCACACATTTTGCCATTTTGTGTAACAAAAGGTTCATTACTTAGTAAGTTTTCCCAATCATCCTCAAAATCACTGGTAGTAAATGCATCAAGGTGTTTATTAAAAGCTTCTGGCTTCTCAGTATAAGAAGTCACACATGATTTTGTCATTCCAGGAGCATCTTCTTGACAAAAAAGTGATCCTGGGGTTTTATCTGTCAGGTTTTCAGTGACCGGAGTTTCATTAATAATGATTTTCTCCTCTTTCAAAGCACTTTTCTTTCCAAAGGTAGTATTATTCGTGTTCAAAAAAGCATCGGACAGATCTTGGCTGAACTGTCCACTATATTTCTGAGTAGAGCCATCAAAAATGGCATTAAAAGCTGCTTCAGCATTTTGATCAAATGGCTTTTGACTGCTATTTTGATCATTTACCACAGATATTTGGGTGTTTTCTTTTCCTGGTTTCTTTATTATGGCATTATCTATTTCAGGAACTGTATCATGTAATAACTGCATCTGTACATTATCTATATAATTGTTTAAAGTCTCTGCTTCTGAAATTGTCTGGATAAAATCATGATTTCTCTTGTTTTGCTCTTGAATCACATCTAGTTCTTCCATATTTTTATCAAATTGTTTAGCCAATTTCATAAGTTCTTCCTCTCGATTTTGTGTTTTTAACCTATTGATAAAACATTTTAGAAATTTTAACTATGAAAACTTCTGAGTCACTATAAATATTCATTTATTAACCTTTTTTTAAATATACTAAAACAAAATTTTAACATTTACAATTATTCTAAGTCTAAAATTTTCATGTCAAAACTAAAAAAAAATTTATAACCATTTTGATATATATACAAAACCAAAACAAAATATTATTAAAAATATTTCCTCCACTGAATGTCAGAAAAGCTGAAGTTTGAACTTACTTTGTGCAGCTGATTTTTGCTCTTGATTTTCCTTTTGCTACACTTGGGGTACAAGGAATAGCAGTCTCACCAATCCAGACGCCTAGCATGGAGTTTGTTGATGGTTTTTCATCCTTTGGCAGAAGGGAAAAAAACAAAACAAAACATGTACATACCCCCCAAAACAAAGGAAGAAAGAGAGAGAGAGAAAGAAAATAAGAAAAAGGAAAGAAAAAAGAAAACTAACTACATTGAATTATTTTCCTAAAGCACTAAAATCTG
Source organism: Canis lupus baileyi (assembly GCF_048164855.1). Classification (NCBI taxonomy): domain Eukaryota; kingdom Metazoa; phylum Chordata; class Mammalia; order Carnivora; family Canidae; genus Canis; species Canis lupus. The sequence continues at coordinate 69,490,488 of NC_132848.1, read as the reverse complement.
GTAAGGTGATAGTTACTAAACAAATTTCAGAACAATGAGAAGTTGAAGGATGGCAGTGACATGCTGTTAAGAAGTGATCCATTTATGTTTCAGGAAATGAAAACATCAGAACCAATGATTCCTTATTTTCAAAATTAAGTTTTAAGAATTTAATTAACAAATGCATATTTAACAATAAAAGCAGTTGTTTTTTTTTTTTTTTTTTCAAGAGAAAACTGACTGACTTATTAAGGATAGAAATACATATGGAATTCTTTCCTCATCATCTGGTTCTTCAAATCTTCCCTACCCCCTTATAATCTTTATCTAAAGTTGGACAATCCATGTTGACCTGAGTTGAGAACACAGAATTAAGCTCAGGACTGATTTAGTTAAGTGCGATGTTAAAACTGATGCTAAGAATAAGGCAGGCATAAAGGACAAAAATAAGGAGAGAAAGCAGAAAAAGAACTTTAACCACTATAAAGGATAGGAAAGGGCCATTTTAATCCTCAATGTTTTTGCTACTCCTTTCAGTCATGCAAAAAAATTAGAAAATGAGTTTACTCATTAGTTATAAACCAAATCAACAAATCAAATGGGTTAACCATTTTCTACTCTATTTTTGTACTTAGAATGAACATAGTACATAGAATGAACATGTCACATAAGCTAAAAATAATTGTATTACTAGATTATAGAATACTTGAAAGCATAGACTGATCTTATGATCAGCATCTAGCAAAATGCTAGGCATGAAAAAGATATCAGTTTATATTTATTTACTAGATTTAGGTGAAAATGTCCCTATAATTTGATACTTTAACTTCCTCAATCAATAAGCAGTTTTCTTTGACCTCAGTTAAACCTAGATTTTTAGCTCCACGAAATACTGCAGTAAATCAATCATTTTACTTTCAGACTCAATATATATTTTCACTTTTGTTTCAACAACCTTGAATTTAGAGAAAATACTCAATGACTTAATAATGCACCTTTTGTCCATTTATTATTTTTAAATGTATTCAATTTTTAGAGAACAGTATGACAACTTTTTATGTCCGACTTATATACACAAGAGCCCTTTGTATGTTTTTATACTATTTGTTGTATTTTTAAAATATCTATAATAATAACTGCATAATTTATTGATTTCTAACTATAATCCAGGTGCTATATAAGGCATTTGAATACATTATTTAATCCTAAAGAGTATTTGGTGTAGAGTTGTATAAAAATGATGAAAAACTACACATCCTCAAACTATTATAAAAAGCATCCCTCAAGAAAGTGAAACTGTCCAGTGAAAATAGAAGTGCATTAAAAAAAAAAAAAAAAAAAAAAGCCGTCTCTGTAAATACCAAGGTGACTTAAATAACTATTTGAAGGGGTTAACTCACCTAAAAATAAAAAACATGAATATGTCATTCTGAGAACATGACAATCTTTTAAAAAGACCTTGATACTACCAAAGATTTATATGCTTTAAAAGTGCTTAGTTGAAAAGAGTAACATTTAAAAGCAACTAATTTCACTGTATTTTTTTCTTATACACAAGTTACCACTTGCATATTGTTGCCATTTCTTTATGTGAGCTATTATTTCCAGCCCACTTGGTAAAGGGTCCAGTAATTTACTCAACTATCTTTTTATCACTATTTAAGCTGGCCAGTCCAAACACATTTTATTATGCTTCTTTCATGTGAAACCCACAATTAATGAAGATCTATTGTTAACTTATGAAGTAAATAATATTATGGCATAAAAGCTATTTAACTAATGAACTGTATGTAAAATGAGTTTCTATGACATGCCAAACATGGAATGTAGAGCTAGTAGCAACAGAGTTGTTTTGACTGTGCTAATTGTAATTTTGGATATTTTATAGCCACTAAGAAAGACTTTATTTCCTGTCTCCTCCACCTGGATGATGGTAATTCCTTATAACCACAGTTTGGGACAATGCCATCTATTGTTTATGGTGAACATTATGTAGTCACTCTCCAAGGGTATGTCAAGGAAAAAATCCCATATTTCCTACAGAGAGGACAATGAGCAAAAATAAGATGTTTTCTGAATTTAAATATTGTTAAATAAGAAAAAAGAGAGGACAGTAAAGAGGTTCAGAACAGAAGCCGCATTACATTTATATTCCTATTTCATTCAAGCAGTAGAGGAACTGAAATAAAGAAAAAGGAACTTTTGAGAATGTTCTATGACAGCAAATAATTTAGCTATCATAATGAACTTTAAAATAACCTCACATTTATAGTGCTCTATGTTTATCAAGAATTTTTATCTAATTTAATCCTCATAATAGTCCAATGGAGAGAGCAAGCCAAGTAATAATTCTAGTTTATGGCTGAATGAACTAAAGTTCTGAGAGTTTAAGTGACTTGCTTATGGTCACCCAGTACAGGAAGTAGACAGATCTAACTTCGATCCAGTGTTCTTTCCACTTTTATGAGCATTTCTCAAGTATTAAGAACAATTTCAATTGGGAAAGAGTGTGCTATAGACAGCAAATACCAATCACAAATAACTTTAAAAAGCTTAAATTTTAATGTCTGACTGTATTATTCTAGTAACTGTAAAAATGATGCCATATATTGTCAAACAACATTAAGAACAAAATTAGCACAAACTTCTAGTCGAAAATCACTACTCTAAAAAAAAAATTAACAAAAGACACATACTTAGGAAAATATATATTGCCAATTATACATCATGTCCCTTTTTTCAAGACGTACATTCCAGTAGTACAAAGGGTAGAACCTTTGCTGCTCTGTTTTCAGAAAAGAGAATCGTAAAAGACGAAGCATTTCTCATCCAAGCGAACTACACGTGGGCCTAGTGGCATAGTTTTCAGTTTTAGAACAAGGTAGGAAACTAGCGATATTTACCTGAGGAGCAATACGATTAACGATATGTGAGATCTCATCACTATCTGCGGTGTAAATCTGTTTTTTTCTTCCTTTACCTAAAGAACAAAGACATTTCTCTAAGCGGGAAACAAAAAGATTAGTCTTTAAAAGTAGCAGTCACTTCTTAGAAAACAATTTTAATTGGCACGGGCTTGGACCCGCTGTGCGCTGATACCACAGGCCTATCATAACCATCACCCAAGATTCTCAAGACATCTGTTGTATGAAAGTCCTGTTATTACCCTGCTGAAATCCTAGAGTCAAATCCTCACCCCCTTGCCAAATATTTACCCAGATGGAAAATGTTAATTAGTAATAAATTACCTAACTGTTTCGTCATTGGAGAATTCTGATCCCAAAAGATATCATTCTGTCCGTCTGGATCATTAGGGGAACTGAAGGTAGAGGACAGTAAATCCATTCTCGGCACTCTCTTTGGGGTTTCATATCTTTCTACATAAAATAAGATTAAAAAAACAAAAACAAAACAATCGTTGCGTTGTTAAGCGTTACTTTACTTCCTAATACCCCAACGTCAGATATCCTTTAGACCATTTTTTTTTTTATAGCCCAATTATATAATTTCCTCCCAGACAGGAGTATATTAACGACTGAAAGGTTTCACCTAAGAATCCTCGTGATGCTTCACAAATCTGACATCGTAAACAGCAAGTGTCTTGGGATAACCCAGTAAGTAGCCCTACCAACGTCCAGAAGCCAAGGCGTTCCGTTCATTACAACCGGAACCTGGCGGCTTTGGGAACCGCCTGTCATTTATGGCTGGCATCTTACAAACATCAAAAGGCTCCCGGCGGAAAACTACATTAGAAGTCTGTTTAGCCCCCTTTCATCACCACCTCTATCCGACTTACACTAATTACTTCCAAAAAAAAAAAAAAAAAAAAAGCAAAGCAGCTTAAATTATTTAATTTCCCATTTCCTGGGAAATTCTTAGCACCACTTTCAAATTCCCACAAACGCTGGTGTCTTGTTCATTCCAGAACTGCCTTGCGCGCGAGCCCATTGAACAGATGGGAACGTAGGTCGCGTTTTTGAGAACACGCTTTAAAGGAAGCGCTTTTGGGGGGGCGGGGGTCACAGTGTCATAAGATCCTACAAAAGACACAACAAGGGCGGGCGGGCAGGGGGGTGCTCATCGGGTTGGCGCCTGCCTCCGACCCAGGGCGTGACCCCGGGTCCCGGGATCGAGTCCCGCGTCGGGCTCCCTGCGTGGAGCCTGCTTCTCCCTCTGCCTGGGTCTCTGCCTGTCTCTGTGTCTCTAATGAATAAATAAGTAGAATCTTACAAAAAAAAAAAAAGGAAAAAGAAAAAAGACGGAACGCCAAAGATTGCCTGGGACGAAAGGGCTCGGCAGGGGCCCCGGCGTTCCTCGGGGTGACGTCACCACGGGCGTCCTGGGGTGACGTGACACGGGGCGTCCTCGGGGTGACGCCACCCCAGGCGTCCGCGCGGTGACGTCAGACGCGGGGACTTCCGGTGAGTTCCTCACCGCCGAGCTCCGCGCGCGCGGGTCCCGCTGGGGTGCGCCGCCCCCCGCCCCCGCCCGGCCCCGTGCACGGCGCCGCACCGCGCGGCTCAAGCCTGGGGGTCGCGGCGGCGGCTCCCTCCGGAGGCTCCCCTCGCCCCCCGCCCCGGGTCTGCGCACTGCGAGCGGCGCCGGGAGCGCGGGGAGGCCGCGGGGCCGACGTCTCACCCTCGGGGTTACTTTTACTGCACGAAGCGGCCGCCGGAGGCTGCTCCCGTTGCCGCGCGGGCCGGGGACGCGGCTCTGCCGACCTCAGCCGCCTCTTCCCCGGCTCGGCCACCGAGCTGCCTTCCTCGGCCGCGGCCGCCGCCGCCTTGAGCGGCGTGTTCTTCAGGCCAAGGCTGTCCCCATGTTTCCTTCGCCGACTCATTGCCTGCCGCCCCCCTCCAGCCGCCGCCTCTCCGGTTCACATTTTGCAACGGGAGGAGCGAGGCGGCGGAGCTACACACGGGACTCGGCGCCAACGGCCGCCGCCATTTTGACCGACGGGACGCTCGACAGGGGCGGCCGCTGATTGGCTGCGTGCGGGCGAGGGGGCGGGGCGACGGGGGGTGCCGGCGGCGCGCGCTTCCGCCTCCCGCCTCCGAGGCCGGGGGGCGGGGCGAGGGGCGGGGCCTCGGCCGGGCTGCAGGTGGCTGGACGTGGTTGTCAGGGCGCGTGCGCGGGGCCGCTCTTGGCTCAGCGAGTGCGGCAGGTGGAACAGGAGTCGGTCCCCTGGCAGGCAGCTTTGTGCTGAACCTAGGGCTGCAGTCACGCGTTGCTCAGATGTACAGAATTGTGGCTTTTAGTATTTTAAAGAAAGAAAGATCTAGATTAGGAAGGAAACACTAAGCTATTTTTTTTTCATAGATGATGTATGCATAGGAAAAAAAAAACTCCAAAAAATATAGAAGCTATTAAATCTATAAATCAATGTAACGGACTTGCAGATGGGAGCTAAATATTCAAAGGCTGGTTGTGTTTGAACATACCCGGAACAAACACAGCACTTTTTTTTTTTTTTTTTTAAGATTTTATTAATGGCCGGGCGGGGGGGAAAAAAGATTTTATTTATTTATTCGTGCAAGACACTCACTGAGAGGCAGAGACCCAGGCAGAGGGAGAAGCAAGCTCCATGCGGGGAGCCTGATGGAGGACTCGAAACTGTGACCCCGGGGTCATGACCTGAGATAAAAGCAGACACTTAACTGACTGAGCCACCCGGCTGCCCACCTGCAGGTTTATTTTAAAATGTATATGGACATGCAAAGCACCAAAAATATCCAAGAAACGTTTGAAGATCTCTTGAGGAATAGTAAAATTGGATATGTACCACACATCAAGATCTATAAAGTCATGCTGATTAAGACACTGGGGCGACGGTTAAAAGGATAGGCAATCACGAAGGAAACTAGATGGCTCAGAAACAGACCTCTGCATACGTGGACAGTTGATTTAAGGCAAGGATGATACTCTTAAGCAGTGGGAAAAGGAGTTCTTGATAACAAATAGTGCTTGGTCGATTTGATATTCGCATGGAGGAAAAGAAAGAAACTTAACCTCTACGCTAAACCGTACCCCAAATCAAATCATGTGCAAGTTGATTGTATATTTAATTGTAAAAGATAAAATAACATTCTAAGAGATGATATAAATTGTCAACGACAGGACTGATTTTTAAATTGAACAGCAATGTCATTAACGTGGAAGAAAATAATTACCTATTTGACTACATTAGACTGATAACTGAAGAACTTAGGTCTATTGCAAAGACAGCGTTAGAGAATGGAAGGCAAGACACAGACTGGAAAAAGATATTTACCAGATGCCAAATGAGGGCTAATATGCAAAATATATGAAAGACGGATATAAATGCTAAGAAAATGATTGACCACCAATAAGAAAAGTGGGTCAGATACTTTTTTAGGAGGCTCTCCAAAAGAAAATCTCAATGATCAACAAGCTTGTTTAAGGGTGCTCAACTTTATTTGTAATGAGGAAAATGAAAGTTAAAACCATAATGCAATATTCACCCATCAGAATGGCTAAAATCATGAGTGACAATAGAGGTATCAAGGAAGGGAACCAGAGATGATATCACAGCCCCAGCCAATACCTTGATTGTCGCCTGTGGGGATCCAGCGCCTGAGGGCACAACCAGTGGGAATGGTCACATACTGCTGGTGAGAATAACTTGGTACAATTTTGGAAAACAGTTTTTGGTCTAGCAATCTCACTCCAAGGACTACAACCAATGGAAATGCATGGACTTGTGCATCGAGATACATTTTATAAAAAACGTTTTTAGCAGTAAAATTCAAAATTACCCCAAACTGGAAGCAAACCGAACACCCTTTCAAGAGTACAAGGGGGTAAATATATTGAGCTATATTTGCTCAACGAAATGCTACATAGCAATATAGAAGAAAAGAAAGTTATAAAATCCCTTGCAACAACGCGGAAAATCTCATAAAGTTGAGGAAAAGAGGCCAGACTCCCAGTCTCTTCCATCCCAAGAATACTATATAATTCCATTTACACGAATGTAAACAGGCAAGGTGTTGTATAGAGTCGTTAAGTTTAAGCATTAAAATCATAAAAAATCATCAAGGAGTCGATTACCATGAAAGGATAATGGTTACCCTGGGAAGGGGAGAAGGGACAATGATTACAAGGGAATAGGGGGCAGTAATCTTCATGTGTAGGCTTTGTTCTCTTGTTCTAGTGATTTTGTGATGATTCATTGAGCCGAATATGTTGTTTTGTGTGCTTTTCAATAAAAATATTTTTAAAACTTTTGTAAGGCAAAAATCTTTGTTTCCATTGAGGAATTGAAATGTATTTCTTCTTTGTAATTTCCTTTGATTGGCTGACAGAAATCCTACAGCTAAATGTGAAGTTCAGTTCTAACAATTATATAAAAGAATGAGACTAAATGTTTCCATTCTTTTTCCTCAGTCATTGACTTTCTACTAATATTTACCTTGCCACGGTTGTTTTTAATCTCCATATTTTAAACCATTATTTAGTTTTATATGTTTATAAGTGGATATGACTGCTTGGAAGGTTACATCTCTTAAAATTCACGCTAACTACTTGAAACTCCCATTGTTTAAATTAAGAGGAATACTTATTTCTCTTGGAGATTTCTCTTACATACCTATCAACTGACTAAGAATCCCAGAAAGAAAAAAAAATTATATTCACTACAACACTTTATTAAATAGATGGCATGATAGCTATCTAAAAGACTTATTACCCTAAAAAAAAAAAAAATTCAACTCCCACTTAGAAAATAGTTAAAGGAGTTTGAAGAATTTAATAATGCCTGTAGGAGTAATAACCATGTGGTAATCCTTTAAAACGTATTAATACTGCAAGTAAAATAACAATGAATAATTTCCCATAACTGTCCAAATTCTATAGTGCCCAAGTAACCCTTGTAAAAAGGAGCAACTGGAGCCCAAATAACAGCCAAGTGTTGTTAGGTTAGCATGCCCAGGATGGCTGTAATTGTAATGGTTATGTGGTAGGAAGCTATATCATAAGTTTTAGCTTGGAAGTTACTTAATTCACACAATCTGTTACAGTTCTAAATGTAGTTCAAATTAACTGTACTTCCTAAAAGTAGCTCTTGGAATCAGTACAATATAATTAACTCCTTGATAAAATGTTTTTAAAAAAACAAAACATAGGTCTCCTAGATGTTTGAATGCAATATGATTCAAAATGCCAAAACTTAGCATTTCTAGGCATTTGAGTATGATGTACCTATAAGGTTTAATACGATTAGACACTTTCTGATTAAACCGAAGTTAAACTCTTACTTGTTTACTTGCAGGAATTATCCACAAGCTTGACAGTGATTATTGAACAAAAGTTAATCAAGAGTGTTGATAAGGAGGTTTTATGTGGGTTGATTGTCCTATCACATCACAATGATACAGCCTGCTGGGTGGATGGCTAATTGTGAGAAGTCTTTGTTTCAAGAAAAACAAAAAACCAAAAACAAAAAACACAATGAAAACCTTAACTGTGCTGTTATGTAGCACATTATGTATACAGGAGCCCCACCCCAGCTCCAAACTATCAATTGGCCATTACATATCCAAATATATCCATTGTCAATAGATACGATGAGCAGAAAAAAAAAAAAAAAAAGATACGATGAGCAGAATCTGAACAGACAACAAAACGAGTATTTTCTTTATCGTCTTGTTGCTATGTTCCTAGGATACCTCAAAATGAGCCTGGGTAAGTGTTGGGCCCATTTTGCCTCAGTCCTGACCTACTAGCAACTGTCATTAAAATCACCTACAGGGCCCATCCCTCTTCTGTGGGAACTGCATCAGGAGCCTCTGCCTAGCTGACTTTAGTCACCCATATGCCAGGTGGTCCCAGTCAAGTAAAACTGATTTTTTTTTTTAAGATTTTACGGATTTTTTCATGAGAGATACAGAGAGAGGGAGAGACACAGGCCGAGGGAGAAGCAGGCTCCCTGCGGGGAGCCCGATGGGACCCTGGGATCCTGACCTGAGCCAAAGGCAGCCGCTTAACCACTGAGCCCTCACGTAAAACTGATTGGACTAGAGTGAGCACTTGACTTTGGGAACCAACCCAGAGGCTGGCTGTCCACCTCTGACTATCACAAAAGAGACACTGAAACAATCATATTTCATAGTCCTTGGAGATGTGAAGTAAGGATTTGCTAGAGGGCCTTGTTCAAAACCATGGTGGTGGTGGTGGTGGTGGGGGACATAAACTTTGAGAAAGCTTGCAGGTTGTGGAACAGAAAAAACCTGCAATGTTATTTGACACGACAGCTGGAATGAGTATGTAGGTTCCAGATACCTGGAAACTGAACAACCATTCAGCGCCAGCATCCCAAGGCCGGGTGCTGTTGTAATTGCGGTCCTTTTCTTTTTCAACTGGAGCCCTGACAGTAAATGTCCTTTCCTTGAGCTGGCGAATGTCAGTTAGTCTGCACTCCTTACATCCACAAAAGCTGAGCAAAAACAAAGCTTAGGATCAACAGTCATAGTCTAATTGTTTCTCAGATTTTATTAGAAGGCATGAATTGGGAACAGAGAAATGCCAGCTGCTAAATGCCTTTACTTTAAATGCTGTTTGCAAAGCATGATACCAAAGCCGTTCTCAAGGACAAGATGGTTGCTGCAAACGTTAGCAAATTCAGGCTTACTTATAAATGATTTAGGCAGTTTTTTTTTTTTATGACTTAAAGAGATATTACTTTGAAAAGTTCAAAATAGACTATACCAGAATCCCATTTAAAGATAGAGTTGGGAGCTAAAATATCGTAGCGATTCATCTGAATCTGAGACAAATTATAGTGGACGGACACTGGCTGTCATCTGAAATCACTTTATTTTTATTTATTTATTTTTCATTTCTTGGCTCATGGTTTTTATAAAGACCTAAGAGTTTAGAATACATAGACTGTGTTTGTTTGCTTTTCCAGGCCCATGCTCCAGGATGATGTTTCCGCCTCTGTTTTATGGCTTTCCACAATCCTCTTACCTTCTCAACTCGCCAATAAGCTTTCCTTGCTGGCCTCCAGCCTTGGATCAATCAGCAACTTGCTTGCTCAGCCCGTACAAATGAGCTATTGAGTAGCTTGGAGAGGTTTCCAACTGGGCCATCCTGAAGCTATAGTCACCAGGTGAGATTCCAGTGGCGCAAGACAAAGTACCACTGATCAGCAGAACTCATCTCTCCATTCTCTAAAACAGAGATTCTAAATTTCTCTACCACCGTCTATAGGAGAACAGATGACATAAGAAAAATGAAGGGTTTAATTACTAAGACTAGGCTTATTTAAATTTGACCAAAAATGTTATAAGGCCATAAGCAAAATCTGAAATGTTTTAGCAATTATCTGCAGGACCATATATACTTCCTGAAGTCTTCACCACAATCAAGGCCATGAATATATCCATCACCCCTAAAGTTTTCTTGGACCCCTTTGCATTCCCTTTGTTTGTAATATGTAAGAGTATATAATTTTCTTTTGATTAATGGCCATATTTAACAATTCGCCAGCCTAATTCCTAAAATTTTAACAGTCAGCTCTTACGAGCTAGGATCAGCTGGCGGCAGCATGGGTAATAGTTAAATGTAGTAAAATAATTTGCAGTAGGTGAATTTTGAGTATTTATTAATATGCTTGTTTTTAATATAATTTGGTTAATGTTTACATAAATTAATTTTTAGTAATTTTCTTACCTCTCATTCTCCTTTCTCCGGTTTAAGTAACTTCAGTTCCTCCAAACCTTTCCTCCCCATACCTATTTGTTAAAGTTTTCATCAGTTTTCGCCTCTCAATTCAGTGACTGAGCTGAGAACTGGACCAGAGAGTGCTGCTCCCTATGTTACAGGCTTAAAAATGAAACCAAGCTGTAAATGTTAAAGGGAAAAGAGAGCCTGGGGCAATTTCCTAGGGCTGAGAAATTAGAAGGTTGCTGGGAAAGGTAGCGCCAAGTCGGAAGGGACCGTTTCTAACTGAGTGACCCTTGGGAGATCTCTCTGTCTATGTGGGTAGGAGGAAGGAAGCCAAGCACCGTCACTCGATGATTCCGGAGTGGGACCTGTTTTTTGCATACTGAGCTTTCTGCAGGCACCACTTAACAGGACCGCTAATTGAATTCAATGCCACCCATTATTTCAATAGCAGCCCCCATTGGGCCTATATCTACCCAGGAATAATGGTTGTGGGTGTCAAAGAGGTAATTTGAACAGACATTTTCCTGTACTGCTTTAAGTGAAACCTTGTGGGGGGAAATCCTGAGCAGCCCCAAAATGTCTTATTCAGGGTTACAACTCTCTTTTCCCTGACCATAATGGAATCTAGTTGTCGTCTGTGCGTTTTTGCTTTTACGAATAGCAGAAAGATGGTCTGATTTTAAAGATTGCCCTTGACATTTTTTTTTTTTTTTCCGAGCAGCAGGATCCAGGATCATTCACTCTGTCACCATAATTTTAACTGAAAACACCCCTAAACTGTACTTGAGACTATTACAAATCTGTTTATGTTGCAGTAAATAAAATAATAAAATCTTCTTAAAATTTTTATAACTGTTAATAGTGTTTAGGTTAGTTCAGCCAAATGCATGCTTGGGGATGCTTGAAGTGTTCTAGAGGCAAATGATTCTTTTGGTGAATGGTTCGTTTGTACAGGATACCCTGGCCAGAGCTGAAAATGGCTTTTGATTGTTTAGGGAGTGAGGTTACAGCATTTAAAACATTAAAGTTTTAGATGACGTTTTGGATCAATTTGGATGTAAAAGGATATAAAGTCATTAGTTAAATTATAAAATTTATATTTCAGAGTAAGTCTGCTCATATCAATCCAGTTCGAGGCATAAGAAAATTTTCCTTTCACCACGGCTTTTCCTGTCTTTCAGACTACTGGAAAAAATGATTGGTGTATTTCATACGAATGTAAAAGACTCTTTTGGCTTTGGTCTAGTATCAATAATCTGGGTAGCAGGGTTGGGGGAAATTGGGCCCTGGGGGTTATCATCTCATTGGCATGAAACATATGGAAAACACAGGTACATTTATTCTGCTGTTGAACTGTTTTCTTAAGCCTGTTACTATGGCTTCTAAGTGCATCAACAGGCAGCCCCTTTTACATGCTGCTCTTCGCATTTCCAAATGCTCCCTGTCCTTTTAGTCCTTGCTATTCGAACTGTAGTATGTGGAAGAGCAACGTGGGTTTCCCTTGGGACTTTATTAGAAATGCAAGAGACTTGAGCTTATCCCACACTGCTGACTTAGAATCTGCATGGTTACAAGATGCCCAAGTCATTCATGACCACACAGAAGTTTGAGAGGTGCTCATCAGCATGGACTTTCCCTGATGATTTTGACCACAGTGATTAATGCCTTTTTTAAAAATTTTTTTTATTTATTTATGATAGTCACACACACACACACACACAGAGAGAGAGAGAGAGAGAGAGAGAGAGAGAGAGAGGCAGAGACACAGGCAGAGGGAGAAGCAGGCTCCATGCACCGGGAGCCCGACGTGGGACTCGATCCCGGGTCTCCAGGATCGGGCCCTGGGCCAAAGGCAGGCGCCAAACCGCTGCGCCACCCAGGGATCCCCTAATACTTCTTTTCTCTGAATTCCAACCTTACCTTTTGTCCATTCTTTAAATTAGCACTTTGTTATATAATCCTATGTTTCTCACTAATTGTCGGACATATGCTCACTAATTGTATGGACAGTATTATTTCCTTGACAGTATCGTGAGCTCTTAGATCAGGGCCACAATTCTCTAAAAGGCCACATGGTAAACATTTTAGGCTTTGCAGACCACATACTCTCAGTTGCATATACTCGTTTACTCTTTAAAAATTAAAACACATTAGGTAGTGAGGGAAACTGAATGGGAAAAAATTAGAGAGGGTAACAAACCATGAGAGACTCCTAACTCTACAAAACAAAGGGTTGCAGAAGAGGAAGAGGATGGGAGGATGGAGTCACTGGGTGACGGGCACCAAGGAGGGCATTTGATGGGATGAGCACTGGGTGTTATACTATATTTTGGCAAGTGAATTTAAATAAAATATTAAAGAATAATAATAAAATTAATTTGTATTCTTAAGCAAACAAACACATTAGGTAGAAAGTCATACAAAAATGGACCCTAAGGTGGCTGGGTGGCTCAGGTTGTGACTTTGAGGTACTGGGATCGAGCTCCACATCGGGCTCCCTGCATGGAGCCTGCTTCTCCCTCTGCCTATGTCTCTGCTCTCTTTCTGTGTCTCTCATGAATAAATAAAATCTTAAGAAAAAAAAAAAAAAACCCAAAACAAAAAATGGGCCCTAGTCTACATTTGGTTTGTGAGCGGTAATTTGCCCACCCTTACCCTAGATGGCAAGACCAGAGTTGTATATTGGTCTTTTGGTGCGATGATATTAGGAGGTTTGTAATTGATGCTTATTATTCAGTGGATTGTTAAAAGTCATTTCATAATTCCTTCTGCCTTATGTTCTAAAACATTTTGAGGTAAGGTTTAGAAAAGATTACGAAAAATTATACTATATCGATGAAAAGATATATTTACATACTTTAAAAAGATGCTATTCGTAAGAATGGAAGATTTCAAAGAAACTTACACATAGTTTTTCATTTCTTATGGGTGCCAAGACAACAGTAAACCATGAATTTCCACCTGGCCAAAGAATATAAAAATCCTTAATTTTTCATTAAGATCATATTGGTAAAGAAATGTTGATATTCAATCCAGCCCAATACGAGTACATCAGTAGCAAAAAGAATGCAAGTAATATGCCACAGTCATTGGCTTAGAATTTTTGTGGCAATATATTTTTTGTGACTTGACCATAGTATTATTCTTTAGTCTCTGAGTGCTTGTGAAACTGTAGTTTAATATTGTTATGAGCCATCTGTGGTGTTTAAGGTATTTATACATCAGGATTAATTCCTCGATTTTTGATTGCATTAATACTAATAAATACTAATAAAACCCGAAACAGTGTTAGCAAAAGAGGAATGAAAAAACATTCTAGGAAAATCAGCAATATAACATATTTATTACACATGCACATACACACATGCATGCGCACAGACGCACACATGCACACAAGCAAGCCTGCTGACCTTATTGCTCCAGGCAATGTTAGGGAGAGAAATGGGTTTTCTGTTTAGACTGCTATTTTGTGGGGGTTTTTTTTTTTCTTTTTCTTTTTTTTTTTTTTTTTTGACCCTTATAAGAAAACCAGTAATAAGCTTATTTTGAGACCAGAAAAAAAAAATGTAGTTTTCCTGATAGGAAAGACCAAAAAACATTACTGTGATATATCCTATAGATTGTTTCTTTCATCAGTATCACAAGAACTGGACAGCTTTGGAAATCTGAATTTAATGAAAGGCTACACAGAACATATTTAAAGTTGTGAAACCATTTGCTATTAACTTGATCAATACTTTTTCTTAAGACAGTGTTCATCTACAGAGAAAGAGATCATATAATATTCAAGATGTAAGAGCAGATTATTTGTTTATATCTTTTTAAGCTTGATATGGTCACGAGAATAGAGCTTTTAATTTTCATATGCTTTAAGAGAATCTATAAATAATTAAAATACCAGTATTTTTGTTTTGCTCCACACAATATTATTTTTATGTTTCCACTGAGGCTTTCCAAATTCTGTTTTATTTCCATATCTTTTTCCCTATTTGTAGTTATGTTTAATAATCAAAGAACACTAAACTGGTTGTAGTTGACCTGACATCCCAAAAACATTAGATAATCTTTTTTTAAAATTTTTAATTATTTATTTATGAGAGACACAGAGGGAGAGGCAGAGACACAAGCAGAGGGGGAAGCAGGCTCCCTGCAGGGAGCCCAATACAGGACTTGACCCCAGGACTCCAGGATCACAATCTGAGCCAAAGGCAGACGCTCAACCACTGAGTCACCCTGGTGTCCCAAAATGTTAGATAATCTTAATCATTTTGAGGCACTGCCCCTTTTGCAGGCATTCACTGGGTTTTCTGGGATCGAAAGCTTGGACTTTTCCAGATTGGTATAGAGAAACTTACTTTGAAATGTGTCCAAGATGGTCAGGATGAGGTCTTCACATCTAGGGAAGTCAGGTCTAGGGAATCATTCATTCAAGAATGATGATGTGTAAGTAGTGGAAGTCAATGAAGGTAGCTTCAGATGTCAAAAGGCATGACCCTCCACCTTAAGTAGTGGAGTTATGTTTGAAAAATTTCACATGTCCCTTTTGCACATACACGTGGATGTATAGATTCCCTGGAGATGCGTCTGTGCAGACTTGATCCCGCAAGGTGGAGAAGAACAGAGTAGATCCTGGTTTGGTACTGCCCTATTTTTGGCTAACTTCCTTCATGGCAGAAACACAGCTTGCTTATATGCAGAACACATTCTTCTACACGAAGAGGGACCATATAAGTGAACACTCCATACTAGAACACTTCTGATAGTGGAAAAGGATGCTATTAACAATTTCAGCTGAAAATAGATATACAGCAGCGACATTTGGTTAATGGGATTAATGAGGAATGTTGAAGAGTGGATGGATACCATCCAGGACTTTATTAATGGATTCTCTAAGTCCTTGGATCTCCAGACTTGAGGAGGTCCTGTAGCAAAGCATTGGTTTTGGAGGTACACGGGTGATTCCCATCCTAGTTTGTCACTTGCTGTCCGTGTGACCTTGGGCAAATTTCCTAATTGCTCTTTTAGTTTTCTGGTTGTAAGTGGGAATAATAATCCTTACCACTCAAGATTGCTTTAAAGATTAAAGAGATGATATACGTATAGTATTTAGCATGATGTTTGGCACAGAACAATCAGTAAATAAGTGTTATATTTTATTATCCCTACTTGACTAGGATGTAGTTCTATGTATATGAATAATGATACTACCATAGCAAGGTAGTTGTACAACCACAGCAAGGTGGAAAAGAGCCTTTTTGACTGCTCCTACATTCTTTGAGCTTCTAAGACAACTCCAGTCCGATGTCCCATGCACAGTCAGCAAGCTCCTACCATGGACTCCCCTCAGGAACACTGACCTCTTGCAAGTATTTTAGCTGAACTATGAGGCCCAGGGCCCACTGCTTATGCAGCCACAATGACCCAAATGTTTAGGACATTTCCATAATGCTCTGTAATATTTGACTTCTTGGAAGAATACATTAGCAAGGTGGAAGACGCATCCATCCTTATGGATGCATATATTCCACGGTTCTCTTTTTTGGGTAACACAGGAGAGCTGGGGCTAGCAATCCGCTCATGAAAAACACACCTCAGGAATTTTGAAAGCCATTATTAAAAATTAATTTATGTAAGCATTAACTAAATCATATTAAAAACAAGCCTATTCTTTATTTTATTTTATTTATTTTTTATTTTTTTAAAACAAGCCTATTAATAAAGACTCAAAATTCACCAGTTGCAAATTATTTTGCTACATTTAACTATTACCCATGCTCTTGAGCTTATGTGTGTCCATCGTGTCTATTAGATAGAATGCTATATAGTGGTTTGCATCGTCCAGCCATTCTCACCTCCACATTGAGTGAGGCTACCCTGGCAGCTTGAAATCATCCATGATGGGTATAGTCACATCATGGAAACAGATGAACACTACAAACCAAGGCTTCATTAACATGCATTGATTGTCTACACTTTAGAAAGTGATGGGGAAAATGCAGATTAAACCTTTCGGTATGCCTTGGCTGCCACCAGTACAGTGTGAATAGCACACAAAATTGAGGGAATATTCTCCCAATATTCAAAAACAATTCTCTGATTGAGCAAAGAAGTCAGTCAGGTCACTGACTAATGAGGTTCCTACATACGTCTCCATTATTCTACTTTCTAACTAACATAAAGGAATGTATCAACCAACATTTGCATCAGAACCACATTTTTGCTCATCGATTGTAGCTATAGTTTGGCTGTGAATACAAGAATTTAACAGAAAAAACTACCAAAGGGTTCTGGGAGATTTAATTAACTAAGATGAATTCACAGAAAAGACTACTGTATGGTCTATTCTTATTATCTGCAAATTGTGTGATGTGAAATATCCTCCCAATCAGTAAAAGTTCATAACAAATGTGTGTGTGTACTGAACTGTATCAATATTAATTTTTTTTTTCCAGAGGGAGCTGGTTGTTAAATATTTACCAGGATACCATTGCTGGGACCTATGGAGCTACTCTTCTGCTATCAGAACTGCCCCTGAGGTCAGTATTTAAGTAGGGAACTTTAGGGCTTGGCCACTGTTGCACTGCTAGTCCCTGGAAAAGCCAAGTCGGTAGCGGTTAAAGTCAGAGAAGTGAAGCTTGAAGATTGAGACTAGACGGTACCGTGAATGGTGACTTAAACTAGAAGCACACGCTGGAAAAAGGACACAGAGTAAGTCAGCATGGGAAATGAGACAGCCAGGGAGAGAACGAGATGAAGGATGGGGTTAGTTCCTGAAATCACTTAAAAGAAAAATTACTTATTCATGAGAGACACACAGAGAGAGAGGCAGACACATAGGCCAAGGGAGAAGCAGGGTCCCTGTGGGAGCCCGATGTGGGACTCGGGGTCGTGACCTGAGCCTAAGGCAGACGCTCAACTGCGGAGCCACCCGGGTGTCCCTGAATTCACTCATTTAAAGGATGCCTTTTATGTGAGGCCCCCAGAGCATCCAGTGTTCTGAGCAAACCCCTACAAGCACTGTGCTGTCTCCGACAGTTTAGGGGCCTTGGGGTTAGGAGTGTTGGTGAGGTCAAAAGCGAGACTTGGTTTGGGGGAGCTTCGAACTCGAGGAAATTGGGGCGAAATGATAGCCACTTCAGGGAACAAATTTTTTTTTTTTAGTACAGTAGGATGATTATTAGAGACATTTCAAATCTTATTTGTTCTGTTCTGCAATTTTATGTAAGATTTCTTGGAGGCTCCTTCTTAGTGATTAGACCCTTAGTCCTCACATGGTACCTATTATGCCTGTTACGTGCAACCATGACATATCCTATTTTTGTGCATTTTTCTCTGGTTTTATTTTTATTTTTTTTTTATTTTTCTCTGGTTTTAAAGGCAATCCGTGTTCATGGTAGAAAATTTGGAAGTCACCAGAAAATTAAAAAGAAATATTCAGTCAAATGCCATAATTCAGAGATAACAACTGTTCATATTAGAATATTTCCTTAAGGATATATGTGTGTATAAATATCTACATTTTTTATATATGTGTAATATATATACTCATATATATGCATAGTGTATATATTAGTATGTTTAGATTCTTTTATTTGATACTACATTATGTCATAGCATTTTTATTTGTCCTTAAAATATATATTTTTTAAAGATTTTATTTATCTATTAGGCAGAGAGAGAGCACAAGCAGGAGAGGGAGAATCAGGGAGCTTGACGGGAGGCTCAATCTCAGGACCTTGGGATCATGACCTGAGCAGGATGCAGACACTTAACCTGCTGAGCCACCCAGGCACCTGGCTCTTAAAGTTTTTTACTTATCTTATACTACTGTCCGTATAGAAAGAATGCCAATCCTTGTTATATTTTCTGAGAAAATTTATAAATGTGTCATTTGCCTTTTAAATTTGTCTTGTGTGTTCTTGCTTTAAAATTTATTCTAAAACTTTAGTCAAATGTATTGATGTGTTTATTGTTGACAGGTTTTCCTCCTTTTTATTCTTTTATCTTTCCACAATTCAATGACAAAAACAGCCACAAAATATCCTTGCAGGTACATATATATAGGTACACACACACTCATATGTGTATATTTATGTATACATACACGTACATGTACAAAAATATGTGTATTAAATCTCAAATCCGTCTGAAATTCAATTTTGTGTATAAAGGAAATATCTGACTTAACTCTTTTTTTTTCTGAAAGCCTAGTGAATTTATTCAGAATGTTCATTAGCAGAACATATTTTTAGTTAAAACATATTTTTTTGTTGTTGTTGTTAAAATGCTTTAGTGAAAACATTTGACTTTAGTTTAGTCATGTTTAGTTTTAGTTTAATGTTTAGTGAAAGTTGGGTCGGGTGAAAGCTGCAGGTCGGGTGTGGGACCCAAGCTGGGCCATTGGGATTATTTCTTGCTGGAATACCATGTGGGAGTGGAAATCCACTGGAGTCATCCCAGGGATGGGTTCCCCCAAGTACCTAGCTTCCTGGGCTTCCTGGCACCCGAGATGCCTGGTGCTGGCTGATCCCCGCCTACCAAGTCTGAATGTCTTGTTCTTTCAATGTTTAGTGAAAACATTTGAAAACATTTGACTTTTAGAGAAACCTAAAAGACAGCCTAAACCAGAGGTTCTCAGACTTTGTTTAAAACAAGAATCCCCTGGAAGGCTTGTTAAAACACAGATCACTGGGCATTTTCTCCACACTTTTGAGACAGTAGGTATGGGGTAGTGTCCAAGAATTTGGCTTTCTAGCAAGTTCCCTGGTGATACTGATGCTGCACACTCAGAATAACTGGTTTAAATAACCAAGGGATTAATGACTCTCAGCGGATCAGAAGTTGATGCTCTGTCTAAAGCTAGGCCACCCAGGCCTGGCACCTTGGTTTCATGATGCCTTGGAAATCGAGGCTCTGTGAATTTTTCTGTTCCTTGATCTTTAGATGGGGGCTTTAGGCTTTACGGTCCTGATTGCTCCTGCAACAGCATGTTCCCTCCAATAATAGGAAGAATAGGCTTCACCTATACTTACCTCCCTGCCTCTCCCCACACTTTGCCCCCTCGCCCAAGCTGGACCTGGAGATTTCTGCTTGTAGCTTTATAGCTAGAACTGTGTCACATAGCAACTTTTACCTGTAATAGGAATTTAGACACAGATTTTTTTTTTTTTCCAAGCTAGCTACGTTGCTACTCTAAACAAAACTGGATATGGAAGGGATTTGTGTATTGTTTGTGATTTCAGGGGCAATGTTTCTTTCT
This sequence comes from Canis lupus baileyi, assembly GCF_048164855.1. Classification (NCBI taxonomy): domain Eukaryota; kingdom Metazoa; phylum Chordata; class Mammalia; order Carnivora; family Canidae; genus Canis; species Canis lupus. The sequence continues at coordinate 69,470,561 of NC_132848.1, read as the reverse complement.
AGTGTTTCATTATTAAGATGTTGTTGGCTTATCATATTAAGGAGCTATCTTACTTTCCTTCCTCACTTATAAGGTGGTATCAGGCATAGGATCTTTAAATGTGATAATATATTTTTCTTAATTGGTGTATTGATGTAGCTGGACTCATTGCAACGCCTCAACTCCTAATACCAAATCGTCATTGCACTTATGCCTGATTATTCTCTAAGAGTCTATTGAATTTGATTGCATATCTTGTATTTAGATTTCTACATTATTTCTCACTAACTAAATCAGTATGTTGTTGATGTCGAGTTGTTTATATCAAGGTTATCCTAGCTTTAAAAACAAACTTGTTGTGCACTGTGTCCCTGGAAATCTGCTAAACTGAGATTTATATGAATTACGCCATTTAAATGTATAGACATTTTATGAAGTTCATACCTTAACTATTTCCATTTTGCAGATGAGGAAATTGGGTTTGAGAACAGTCATTTCAGGTCACCATCGAGGAAATTCTAAGACCCTTATTCCCTGGACTAGTTCTTAATTTATTTGGTACACTGGGAAACCTTCCATCCTTTGTTATGTTGTGGAATAGCTTATGTTCTGTGAGAATTATTAATTTCTCGAAAGATTAAAATAATTTCTCCATAAAATAAACTCAGATATACATTATCTGATTCTGTAGTCTTTTGGGAAAGTTATTTCATGATAACTTAAAATTTTCCTTACAGTTAATTTAGATTTTCAATTTCTTCCCTGTCATGTAGATTGTCAAATTTATTAGCATACAACTGAACACAGTTATACACAGATGAAAATTATCTCTGTATTTGTCACAATCTCTTCTTAATAGATTTGTTAAAGAATAATAATTGCATTATGTTTTTCTCAAAGAACTAGACCTTGGCTTTATCTATCAATTTTCTCTTTCTATTTTGTTATTCACTGTCCTATAAACATCACCATTACTTTCTACCCCTCTTTTATTATTAAAGGAATTATCCATTATTACAGTTGTTTCTTTTCCAATAGCTTAAAGTATTTTGTCTACTTATTTTGTTATTTTAAAAAATTAACACAAGCTTTTGACTTTATTAATTTTTTTAAAATATAGCTTTAGGTTAAATCCCTTACCTTTTAACACATGTCATTTCATTTTGCATTTGAGTTTGTTTAGCCAACAGTTATTTAAGAGAAATTATTTTAACTCCCAAAGGATTATAAATATGTCTGTTTTTTTACTATTAATTTTTAGTGGTTTTATGTTTTTTGTTACATTTTATTTTGTTTCATTATGATCAGAGAGAGTGGCTAGTATAATTTTCATTTTTTGAAGTTTACTGGGATGTTGTTTGTTCCTAGAAAATGATCAAATTATATTTTCAAAGGCATTTTATTTTTTAAAGATTTTATTCATTTATTCATGAGACAGAGAGAGAGAGAGAGAGGCAGAAACATAGGCAGAAGGAAAAGCAAGCTCCCTGTGGGGAGCCTGATGTGGGACTCGATCCCAGGACCCCGGGATCACACCTTGAGCCGAAGGCAGATGCTCAACCACTGAGTCACCCAGGTGCTCCTGCTTTATTTATTTATTTTTTAATATAGGTTAGAAATACTGTTGACCTCTCATTCCCTTTAGGCTTTTTGTTTAATTTTATTTTGCAAATTAAAACAACAGTTGGATTTTCATAAAACTGAATCTAGGTATTTTCCTTTCTTAATAAGGAATTTTAAACCAATATTCATTAATTGGTGTAATCAATGTTTTAGATTTACTTTTGGAATTTTATTTTATTTTTCTAAGTTTATACATCTGGTTCCTTTTCTTATTATCTGACTTTTACTACATCCACTGTGTATTTTTTCAGAGATTTGGAGGACATAATCCTACTTTCAATTGTATTTAGGCATTATTTCTGATTAAGAATACAGAAATTTATTAAATCTTTAATTATTAATTCAACAAGCATTTTTTTGTAGGTTTCATAAGGTAGGCACTATTCTACACCATAGGTTGCCATAGTTGGCAAATAAATACATCCATAAATAAAAATGGTATAGACTCTGCTTTATATATTTTATATTCCAGAGAGTAAAACATTTATTTGCCAAAGAATCACATAACACTGATATAAAAGTCAGGGTTCAACCAGAGACATAGAACCAGTAGAAAATATATATTAAGAAATTTATTGCCAAGATTTAACTTACTCAGTTGTGTGTGCTGACTAGGCAAGTCTGAAATTTGTAGGGCAGGTTATCAGAGAGACTGAGCTAGGATCTTTTAGTTCAAGGGCTGAAGCTACTGCCCACACTCAGAAATTTATTTTTTAGGGACATCTCAGCTTTGATTTTAAGGCATTTTATTGAAAACTGAATGAATCAGGTCTGCCTAGATTATCTAGAAAAATCTCCCTTGCATAAAATCAACTGGTTATGGACTTAAATCACACGTACAAAATACCATCACAGCAACACCCTGATTGGTATTTGGTTGAATAACTAGGGATTATAACCAAGTTGATATATCAAAAAAACAATTAAAAATATAAAAATACAATTGTGGGAGGTATAGTGAAGAAAAGATACATGGTATTACAAAACTGAACATGAAGGAAACCAGTTGACTTAGACATAGAGGCTAGGTAGGCCTTGGGCCCTTCATGGTCCATCTTGTTGCTTGGCCCAATACTTCATAAATATTTAGTCATGGGCCCAATTGATTTTGCAGGTTGTCTAAGACTTCAGAGCCACAACATGCTATTAGCTTAAAGGGAATTATTTTTACCTCACTTAGATGGACCCAAATTATTTTTCAGATGAGCCAGACCAAAAGAATCTCCTCTTAAATGGTTCTGAGACTATTCATTGCCTTAAAATGTAAACATAAGCAAACAAATTCTTCACCATCAAAAACAACAAAAAATATATCCAGCTTTTAGACAAGCGTTTTAAGATTTTCTGAAATCTAAAGAACGTTTGTATAATTAAGAACTTAATATTTTATCTTCAGTTCTTGACAAAACCTCTTCAAAAGGTAATAAATTTAACTATCCCTTGGATTGGTAAAATGACTTTCATTGTAGAAGTTAATCTTCAGGGCAGCCTGGGTGGCTCAGCAGTTTAGCGCTGCCTTCAGCCCAGGATGTGATCCTGGAGACCCGGGATCAAGTCCTATGTCAGGTTCCCTGCATGGAGCCTGCTTTTCCCTCTGCCTGTGTCTCTGCCTCTCTCTCTGTGTCTCTCATGAATAAATAAATAAAATCTTAAAAAAAATAGAAGATAATCTTCATATATGATATAGATGACCCCTTGGTGCCAGCGTAGTCTAGTGGAGAGCATAATATGCCTCAGTACCATCTTCATCAGAGAAGCAAAAATAAATGTGTGGCTAATCATTGCAGGCATTCCATCCTCACCTTGGGTACCCAGATGTTTAGTCCAGTTGAAGTTTTGCTCAGCAAATAAGCTTTTGCTGCTGCTTCTTCTTCTTCTTCTTCTTCTTCTTCTTCTTCTTCTTTCTTCTTCTTCTTCTTCTTGTACTTTTAGCATTTCAAAGATGCTGGTAGCCTTTAGAATTTCCAAAAGATGTTCATAAACTAGTAATTTTTCTTGGGTGACATCAGTGTGCATATGCTGGATAAAAACCAAGAGCCGCCAGCAGAAAGATGTCAGGATCGAATTGCATCCTGAATATAAAAAGAATGATGGCCAATTCATCTATATCTTACTTCAAAACATTAGAAAGCCAGCAGTTCTGGAGTGGTTGAAATCATTTGCTAAATGCACTGCCTCCAAAACAAACCAATCCCATCATTTCCAGGACTCATGGTTATACCATGGTCTCTGTAGTAATGAAAGCCTTTTTTCCCTTGGATTGGATTTGAGACATGCAGTTTTAGAGGATGCCTCTGACAAGGATTGTATGTCAGAACTAATCCAAGTTTTGGTAAAGTTCTTGTTTTGTACATTGAATCTCTTTTTTAGGCAATGATCTGTACTGATGTGTTGTTAGGATGGATGGTTGTCAATTTTTGCATCAGCCTATAATCCTTAAAATGTTTCTGTAATGAGAATGTGATGTGTTTCCCTTAAAACTTTTGTTTTGGTCTCCAAATTGCCTTGAGGCCAAAATCAGCTATTTACTGTTTCCAAAAGAATTTATACTATCCAAAGGAATCCTATCCTATCCAATTTAATATCATTAAAGAAAGACTATTTCTGAGTCTTTTTCTTCTCTTTCCTCACTCTTATCTTCCCTAGCAATTAGGCTATTTACTTAAAATTGCATTTTCCAGTTAGTAAAACTGGAAAAAATTCCACCTAACCTGAGGTGAGGTATCATTCAGAGCAGTGTGACTAAAGAAGAAAGCATGTTGAAGGTTGCCATCACCATTCCATATGAGGAGCAGTACCTTTAGCACAAAATTAATAAAAAGCTCTACTGGAGACTGTGTTCTATCCAAAATAGGAGGGAAGACTCTAAAAGTAAAACATTGAAGGGGCTATTTCTTGTAAAAAATTATTTTGACTATTGGCATGTGTGTGGAAAATATAAGGAAAAAACTAAATAAGTGAAAATAGATGGTATCTGCGATGCCAGGTAGCCCGGAAAGGGATTTCTAATGGCAAGTCCTCTTGCCCCAGAATAAATATAAAACTTGATAAATTTCTGAAAAAAAAATTCAGGGCTCTAGAATCTAAAAATCGAAGGCAGACAACAAATTAAGAAGAATATATTATTAAAAGATTTGCTGAACTTCAGATAAGAGCAGTGGAAGTTACTGCTATTCTTGGCTGTTCCCATTCAGTCCTTTAGCTCACATGACATGGTGTTTGTACCAGGGTGGGGCTAGCCATAAAACTAGCAGCTCTTTTTTTTTTTTTTTTAATGACTATTACACAGTTATGCTAGTATTTTATTAATTCAAAAGCACTGTACAAGAAAATGTAAGTTTGGCTTCCAATAAGAATGTTATATTGGGACTTGATACCACGTTCATAGATTTTAGTTTTGCAAGGAAAAAAAAGGCTTTTGGGTTAAACAATAATTGTAACCAAAACTTTAATCTCAAAGATTCTCACAAACATATTGCAAATGACAGCATGAAAAAAATCTTGCACAGTAAAAACTTCTTAACTCCTGCCCAGCTAAAGTGTGACATTTAATATTATGAAAACAAAAGTGGCAAAAATCAAACTAAGACTTTTTCCATAGCTGGGACATAGTATGCAGCTATGGTTCAACTAAGCAGTCTTTCAAGGCTATTTTGAAAACCAGCAGCTTTGCTGTTGAAGGGACTCATGTGATGTGGAGCAGAGGTCAAAATAATCCCACATCCAGCAGCCAGTAATCATAGCAATCTTAATAGGAAAAGAATAATGAAAGCATCAGCCCTGTGAGTCAGACATGAGGTTGTAGTCTTGTTTGGAGTGAGTTGCAGACCTATAGATTCCAAAATAATTAGAAAGTCATAGAAGAGCTAGCTAGTAAAGGTCCCTTGCACATCACTGGCTGACTGGGACCTGTATATATGCAGAGAAGACCTGAAGGAGCATGACTGCATAAACAGGGTCAAACTGCATGAAATTTGGATGGGCTCCCAATCAACAAACAGATCTATGAGCAAGATGTAAACATCACTGACTCCAGGTGTGTCTGTATAACATCTGGCCAATCATGGGCTGGCCACCATGCTATCCATACTATGTTGACCTCTGACCAAGAAAAAAGAGAGAAGACACAAATTAGAGAATTCAAGAATGAAAGAGAAACATCAGTGCCAGCTCTGAGAAATTAAGAGTTATAAGGAAATATTAACAATATTATGTCAAAAAATTAGAAAATTCAGATGAAACAATTTCTTACACATACTACAGAACACAAACTACTGAAACTGACTCAGGAAGAAACAGAAAATCAAAATAGACCAAAGAGTAAAGGAATTGAATTAGAACTTCACCCCCAGGGGTGACTGGGTGGCTTCATTGGTTAAGCATCCGACTCTTGATTTCAGCTCAGGTCATGATTTCAGGGTTGTGAGATCAAGCCCTATGTTGGGCTCTGCATTCCGAGAGCGTCTGCTTGAGATTCTCTCCTCTCCCTCTGTCCCTCCTCCTCCATGTGCACTCACACTCTCTCACTCTCTCCTCTTTCTCTCTCTAAAATAAGCAAATCTTTAAGTGAAAAATAATACCAACCCTTCTTAAATTCTGCGAGAAAATAGAAGAAAAAAAAATACTCCTTAGTGCTATGAGGCTAGCTTTATCTATTTTTTTTTATTTTTTTATTTTTTATTTTTATTTATTTATTCATGATAGACAGAGAGAGAGAGAGGCAGAGACACAGGCAGAGGGAGAAGCAGGCTCCATGCAGGGAGCCCAACGTGGGACTCGATCCCGGGTCTCCAGGATCATGCCCTGGGCCAAAGGCAGGCACCAAACTGCTGAGCCACTCAGGGATCCCGAGGCTAGCTTTATCTTATATGAAAGTCACTTAAAGGTATCTTAAAGAATCTCAAGAAGAAAAAACTACATATTAGTATACTAATACTAGTTAGTATTACTTTGAATATAGATGCAAAAAAACTAAAAAAAAATTGCAAATAAAATCTAATAACGTATAAAAAAGATACACAATAACCAAGTGGGATTTATCACAGAAATGGAAGACTATTTTAATATCTGAAAATAAATCAATATAATATACCATCTTCATAAAAACAGATAAAACCACATGATTATCTCAAGCACCGAAAAAAACATTTGAAAAAAAAATCTAGCAATCATGAATGATCAAAACTTTCAACAAATTGGGAATAGTAGGGAACTTTTTCAGTGTAAGATATGGTATATGCAAAAATCTATAGCTAACATAACATTATACTTAACTGTGAAAGACTTAGTGCTTTGTCCTTAAGAACAAGAAAATGGCAAATATGTTCACTTTAACCGGTGGTATTCAACATTGTGCTGGAGACTCTAGCCAGTACAATAAGAAAAGACAAAGAAATTAAAAGCATATGGATTAAAAAAGAATTAAACTGCCCTTTTTGAAGACAACATGATCCTGAAAGTAGAAACTCCCAATGAATATAAAAAACATACTGGAACTAATAAATGAGTTCAAGGTTACAAAATACAAGATAAGCATGCAAAAATAATTTTTCTAGAGTCTAGCAGTAATCAATTGGAAAATGAAATTTCATTCCTAATAGCATGAAAAAGAATAAAATACTGACAATATACATAATGAAAGTAGTACAAATCTCGCTTGCAGAAAACTATAAAACACTGCTGAAAGGAATTAAGATTAAGAGGTGCCTGGCTGGCTCAATTGGTAGAGCATGTGACTATTGATTACAGGGTTGTATCAAAGATTTTATCAAAATAAAATCTTTAAAAAATAAAAATAAAAAAAAAACAAAACAAGCAAAAAACCCCTAAATTCCTGTAAAATTAGTGGCTTCAATCAATACATACTTATTACTTCCCAATTTCTGTAAGTCAGAAATTACAGCCTAGCTCAGTTGGGTTCTCTACTCAGTCTTATGAGACTATGGTCAAGGTGCCAACTGGGGCAGAGATCTGGTTCCCCAAATCCTTATAAGGTTGTTGGCAGTATCTGGTACCCAAGAGCTATAGGATTCATGGCAACTTGCTTCTTCAAAGCCAGGACTGAGAAAGAGAAAGAGAGACACTCCACCACAAGAAAGAGAGCCTCTAGCAAGATGGGTGCTATGCTCTTTAATTGTATACATGGAACCACTTTTGCCACTGCCTCCTTGGTTGAAGCAAGTCACAAGACCCACCATCCTTAAGGGGAGAGATTATGCCAAAGCACCAATACCAGGAAGAAGGGTCTATGAGGTTTATCCTAAAGTCTGCCCACCCCACTGTTTCGAAGATATCAGTAAGAAATATTTTATTTTATTTTATTAAGGTTTAATTTATTTATTCATGAGAGACACAGCGAGAAAGGCAGAGACAAATGCAGTGGGAGAAGCAGGCTCCATGCAGGGAGCCCAATATGGGACTCGATCCCAGGATCCCGGGGGTCACATCCTGAGCCAAAGGCAGCCACCCAGGCATCCCATTAAGAAAAATTTTAAAAGACAAGTCACCAATTTGGAGAAAATATTTGCAAATCACACATCTCAGGGGTTGGCAAACTATGGCCTGTGGCCTGTTTCGGTAAGACTCATGAGCTAAGAATGTTTTTTTTTTATATTTTTAAAGGGTTGTTTAAAAAAAAAAAAAGAATATGCAAAAGGGACTCTGTGTGGCCCACAAACATAAAATATTTATCATCTGTTCTTTTACAAAAAAGCTTGCAACTCTCTGATAGATCTGTTGAAGCACTTGTATCTAGAATATATAAAGCACTTGTATAACTCATCAATAAGGAGACAATCCACTTAAAAAGAAAAGAAGGAATTCAGGTAGCATTTAGATGCAGAGATTAGCCCCTGGATGATAGCCGGGAAACAGAGATTATAACCATAAGGAGCTGAATTTGGCCAACAGCCCGAGTGGGCTTGGAAGTGGATTCTTTCCCAGAGCATCCAGTAAAGAACAGTCCTGCTGATTTTGTAATTTCAGTCTTGTGAGACCTTAAGAAGAAGACCCAGCTGAGCCCAACTGGACTTCTCCCATACAAAAACAGTTAATAAATGTATATTACTTTAAGCAGCCACATTTGTGGCAATTTGGTGTAGCAGCAATAAAAACCTAATGCAGAGGGTGACAAATGTACACAGACATTTCAAGAAAGGTCACGGACGAATACACCCATGATAAAGAAGCTCAAAATAATTAATTTTCCATCAGGGAAATTAATTTTTAATAATTAGTTTCCATCAGGGAAATGCAAACTAAAATGAGATACTGCTGTATACCTACTGAAATGGCTTTAAAGAAAAGACTGACAATTTCAAGTGTAGGTGTTGGTATGGAGTAACGGAAGCTCTCAGATACTGCTTGTGTGCATGTAAAATGAGGCAGCTACATTGGAAAGCAGGGTAGCAGCTTCTTAAAAAGCTAAAGGTAAACTTACTGTCCATCTCAACAATCTTATGCTTAGGTATTTATCCAAGGGAAATGAAAATACAAGTCCACACAGAGACTTGCACACATATATTCACAGCAGCATTACTTATAGTAGAAACCAAAAAAAAAAAAAAATGGAAACAATCCAAATATCCATCAAGCGATGAGTGGATTAACAGAGTATTCTATTTCCATAAAATAGAATACTGTTGATCAATAAGAAGAACAAACTACAAATACGTGCTACAACATAATGAATCTCAAAGTATTGTGCCAAGTGAAAGGAGCCAGACAGAAAGTATTATATATTCCACGATTCCATTTAAATGAAGTTTCCAGAAAAGGCAGACTTACAGAGACAGAAAACAGATGAATGGTCGCCTGGGGCTGGGAGCAGAAGCAGGTGCTGACTGCAAACAGGCGCAAAAGAGTTTTGGGGGGTGATGGAAATGTTCCAAAGCTAGATTGAAGTGATAGTTGCACAGCTCTATAAATTTACTAAAATTCACTGAATTGTACACTGACTTGTAATGATAGGTGCACATTATGGTGCACCTATCATTAAATTATACCTCAATTTAAAAAATGGTAATAATTAACTTTGGCAAAAGTAGAAGAAAGGAAATGTAATCATAATACAGTGCTCAGCTGTGAGTAATATTTACGTAGACATAACTGGATATTGATTTAATCTACAAAAATGAATACAGCTACATTGGAGTCATGGAGCTGGGGAAGCAGAGGCCGTGGGAGTATGTATAAGAGAGTAAAATATTCAACTACCGTAACAGGAAGTAAGTAGATTATGTACAAAATTTATGTGTCTAAACATAGCAAAATACACATATTATTTAAACATCTAAGGCTAGGCAAGTGCCAACAAAAACAGCTAAAAGAGTCAGGTGATTGGCTCTGAAAACATCAAATAAGGAGTAGTGCCCGAACTCCAGGGGCATCATAAGGTCGAGAGAGGTGAAGTCTGAGGATGAGGGAGGTTTGGGATGGGGTGGGATGCAGATGGTGAAGATGCGGTGGGCATTAGGTAATATCCAGAAGAAAACTGTATAGAACCTAGAATGACATGTCTTCTCTATCACAGGCTTTTTTTTTCAGAACCATTCGGAGCAAAATGTGAGCTCATTCTCTGAGAACTCACTTGTATCCTACGTGGTATGCATATCAAATCCTCTCACTTCTCTCTGAACACAGTTGCACTCATTTAATTTTAGATAATACATACATTTGTCTGCCTAGTGAGGATACATATTTCACCACTGGAAAATTTATTTATTTATTTTTTTTACCACTGGAAAATTTAAACAAACCCTCTGCTTTTCATAGATTTCTTGATGATAATTCCCAAAGCAGAGTTTAAGTCATTCAGGATGCGTTCTTTAATTTTTCCCTATTGATGATATAAATAAGGAAATGGGCCCCCAATGGAAAGTATCTTCTTTCTGTCTTCGGTCAGGAGTGTTATCAATTTGTTACATAGAGTTTTAATTCTGATTTGGTATTTATTATTAAATGGATATAAGGAAAGGGATATTTATGTTATATTATGTGGCCTTATCCTCAGCTTTAGATCACATGGGACACTCTAATATTTCTTTCCATCAGTTCTTTTAGTATTCAGTATTCTACATACATTTAATCGTATACTTTAGGCTATTGTATAATAATGATTTAGGGGCTATTGACATAGTCTCAGAGGCTAACTCAGTTGTAACACTTAAAAATTATTAGTTCTAAAATGAATATGTCCTTGGAAGAAATTCATGTCATATCAAAAATGAAAAAGTAGAAGGTGAAAGTTTCCCTTTATCGGAATGGTTGAATTATGTCCACCAAGCATCCTACTTGCTAAAATAATTATGTGCTCGTAACAAAGCAATGGTTTCACATTCTGGCAAACTAATTTAGATATTAGAAATAATTTAGATATTATGACCAGGACAATAGTCACATTGGTCATTATAATTGGGAACAACAAGTCTGCCTCAAATTGCCCTGTCCTGTTGATTCCTGTACTGTTGTATCATGAGAGGAATGGTATCTGAATACGAATGGAAAAAGAACAGCTTTGGACATGGTGAAGGAGGAGAGAGATGCTGCTGGATTAGAAGATAATTACTTTGGGGATGAGAGGTGAGTTTCTGGTAAATGCAACCAGATACTTTTGGGTGTGGTTAGTGAGGTGAGTCAAAGCCTTTTTTTTTTTTTTTACCTTCCACATAGCCCTCCCCTCCTTTACGTCCTGAACCACAGACTGGGGTTTGAGCAATTCAGGAATGCATTCCTTAAGTTATCTTTATTGTGTATGAAGATGGTGGAAATTCCTGTGAAGTTTGTTTTGTTTTGTTTTGTTTTGGGAGTGGGGGTGGGGGATTGGGTTTGCCTCCAGTCAGTGTAGTCGCCAGTTTGGTCTTTCTGTGGATTTTCATGAGTATTTTAATTAGCAGTCTGAAGAAGGTGAATTAGGCACTGCTAGTCTTGTTGCTATGATAACAAAGAAGGCCTTGAATATTTTATAAATCTTTGTCATGGAGGCTAAGACCAGAATTTAAATGGAAACTTGTAGGATATTTATCCAGACAGGAGATTGAAACATACTGCACTTGTGTTATTTCTGCCCTCATTTATCCCCTACAGCTTCCACATACTAATTCATTATGGCATGAACAATATGGGACTATGGTTTTCAAAACCAGGTTTTATAGGACTGTGCTCTATTTCTATTTGGGAGGATGGGGTGGCTCAAAGGAGAAAGCACTGGACTTGAATATAGAAGATAGGAATTTGAGTACTAGTCTGTCGGTTAGGAGTTGTGTGCAACAAAGACAAATTACTTAAATTCAGAGCTTCAGTTTCCTTATCAGCAAAGTGAGATTAGCAATACCTACCTCCTGGGGTTATTGTGAGACTCAATGAAACACTATTGAGGACAGTATAGAACCACCTGATAATGGCAAACAACGACAGTGTGGTCCTTGCCCTCATAGAGCTGGCTATCAAGTGACATAGTCAGTGTCGAATAATCAATACGACAAGGAATGTAAAATTGTACCTGTGACAGGTGCTATGAGGAGAAGCTCTTTTTTCTCATACTACATATCCCATCTTCCAAAAAGAATCTATTGTCTCAGCTGTCAAAACGTAGGCCGTCCTCACTTCATGGTTCCAAAAGACATGGATTTCAGTTATAGGGGTTTAGTTCGATAATACCGGTTCTCCAACAGCATGGTTCAAATTTCAGTTACTGCAGTATATAAACTATGAACTATGAGTAATTAAATAAAGTAAAAACTTTGCAGCTAGGTCTTCAGTCCACAAATCCCCACATAAATAACAGATGCGCATCCTCATCTATGACCAATCACGTCACCTCATTTAATGCCTGTGGGCAGCTAGTCACTGCATACCTGTTATTCAGTTCATGCACAGACAGCAAAGCGTGTAATTATGTTGCCTCTTTGTCTCTTAGTGATAAACCCGTTCGACCTTTTGCAAAAGCGAGTAATTAAAAGAAAGAATTGAGCCACAAAGATGAGCGTGCTATAAAGAAATGAAAATTGATAATGCTGGAAATGAGATTCAAATCCAATATAAATGCAGTAATAGAAGAAATACCTGTCCGTGGGAACATTGGCATTGCCATATTTCAAGTGGCTCTAGATTTTTAGCCAGCGAGACTTAGTTAAGGTACCCTTATCAACATCACTGTGGAAGTGGTTGTGACAAAGAGGATGGAGATGTTCCAGGGGACATGATGCTGACAAATAAGTTCTCACTAAAAGACCTCAGTGGTATTTCGATACGTTGAAAGTGCAAGGGGATAAACTGTTGGAAGTGGATCCAGTTTAGAGACTAATAGTTCACCAAGGCATGGAGAGATATTTGCTCATTATTATAAGTAATGCAAGAGGAATTAGGCAAATTTTGTCCAAATTACCCTTGATAATATTTTTTTAATGAAGGAGTAAAAGATGAAATCTCAATGTTTCTAATGTTTTAAATGACAGTGTTCTAAATAAATAATAGTTGTGCTATTTTTTCCACTTAACCTGTAGATTCATAACTGACAGTAGAGAGTTTTTAATGCCTTGAGAAAAATTTTTAAAGGTTGGGGAACCAGTTTTTCCCACTGATTACCAAGATCAATTATTAAGATGCATGGTTCTAGTTTGCATGGACATATTTATAGTTCTGCAGTCCTTTCCAAGCAGGAAATACCTGGTTATAAAAAAATTCACTGACCGCAACTGCTAACACTTTGATCTGAACCACCATCACCTTTTGCCCGGATTATTTCTATAATCCCTGAACTGTTCTGTTGTTGTTGTTGTTGTTTTTCTCTGCTCCTGGCCTTGGGCTTCTGCAGCTTGTTCTCAATACAAAACCAGAGATCCTGAACAACGTGTGACCGATCATTTTATGCTTCTGCTAATGGCTTCCCATATTACTCAGAGGGGAACTCACAGTCCTTACTTTTTATAAGACCTCTTGTGATTTAAGTTTTTGGCACTTTTCTGGCCTCATTTTTTGTTTTCTTCTTAGTTTCTCTCGGCTCCAGCCAAAGAGGGCAACTGTTTTTTTTCAACTCATAAGGCATGTGTCTGCCTTAGGGTCTTTGCACTCTCCATTCTGTCTCTGGAATGTTCTTCCTCTGATAGGCTTTACTCAGAGGATCATCTCCATGGTGACTTGCCCTGGGAATACGCTCTAAAATTCACCCCCTCACTGAATATTTCTCATCCCATCTTTCCTTCTTTACTATTATTTATTTTTTACCTTAGCAAACATCAGTACCATTATATATTTTACTTTTTTATATTGTTAATTTTTTTCTAACACTCACTACAGTATAAGCACAAAAAAGACAGATGTATTAGGCTCTACCTTATATCCCCCGTACCTACTATAGTGCCCAACATGTGGGGGGTGGCCTCGAAACATCTGGCAAATTAATGTTGAGTGCATGATTGAGAGCTTACAGTTTTTAGCGTTTTACAGAAATAAAATTATTTTTTGGATCATAATAATGTGATTTGACAAGTAAATGTGTGTATTTTTTGCCTGAATATTAAATTCCACCAGAAGATGAAAACAACTATAGCTTTACCTTCAATGACAAATATATTATCATTTAGCTCACTATTAATCTTCTGTTTGTGTGTGTTGATGACAGTTATACCTGAGTCCATTTATAAATCTGGCATCATAATTTTAATTAATTCTATTATTCCTTCGCTGTCTTCGATGCCTTGGTTCAGCAGACAGTGTAGGCTCTAGATCATGGTGTGTCATATTATGTACTGAGCATGTTCTTAACAATGTGAAATGGTGATTGGTTTTCAGTGGACTGAAAAAATGGCTATATTTTGGTAGGGCGCAAAATATTCCATAACCACTTGGTGATAAACAAATAAATCCCCATTATCTGCTCTTGCCTCAAACTGCCATCTTCAATAATTACTTTGTCGCTCTCATTTGTTTTTTTGACTAAGAAGAGGTAGTCAACTTCTAAGCATTTATTCCTTGAGATTTTATACATTTTCCGTTAACATTTTACTTTGAAATAACTTCAGATTACAGAAAAGTAAAAATAGTAAAAAGAATTCATATATATATCTACGACCCATGTTCTCTAGATGTTAACATTTTACCACGTCTGTCTTATCATTCTTCCTACTGTATGTGTGTATATGTGCATACAAATATCGTTATTGTTCCCCAACCATTTGAGAGGAAGTTGCAGGCATATGCCACTTTAGCCCTAAATATTTCAGTGTGTATTGCTAAAAACGAGGATGTATTGTTACATAATCTCAGTTTAATGATCAAAACCAGGGAATTTATAAAATTTTTTTAAATTTTTATTTATTTATGATAGTCACAGAGAGAGAGAGAGAGAGAGAGGCAGAGACATAGGCAGAGGGAGAAGCAGGCTCCATGCACCGGGAGCCCAAAGTGGGATTCGATCCCGGGTCTCCAGGATCGCGCGCTGGGCCAAAGGCAGGCGCTAAAGCGCTGCGCCATCCAGGGTTCCCAAAACCAGGGAATCTATAATGTACTTTTGGGCAAAGCATTTCTAAAACTGTATGTGTTGGTAACGGATACCATCCTGATTATTATTACGTCTACAATTTAATCCACCTTCAAAGGGAGCATTATGTCATCGTTGCCTTTTGTTCTTATTTTATAAATTTTTCTTCAAATGATGTCAAAGTGAAGCTTATTGCATCCTGACAATGATTGTATCACACCGTTTCTTCCTTGCGAATTTAAAGGAGCAGATCAAAAGTCACTCTGAGACCTCCCAGAAATAACACATCTGTCTCAGTTTTTAGAGTTACTATTTTTGGTCTGGTAAAATTAGATAAGACCCTTGGGATTCAAAGGTTTGTGATGAGCGATTTTGAATGTTCACAGAGCTGTTTCTCCCCACAAATTATGATGTGCTTTTGTTACTGTGAGGTCATGGTACTGCCCCCCGCCCTGCCCCACGCACTGTATCATATCAGCTTTTATAGTGTAATGAACATATGACGGTTTCTTTTCCTATTCTGCTCTTTTGATTTGTTCCTCCCATCCCAATGGCTGCTGAAAAACTTCCTACGAGTTCTTTGCAGACAGGTCTCACTTGGCACATTTGCTTGCCAGAGCCTCCCAAATCACATTTGCTGGTTAGTCATCTATTATTTTTCCTTTGTCCTCCTTTCCTTTTTCCATTAGGACCTATGGGTGGTAACACATTTCTTGCCTCTAGTCCCACATTCCTGCTTTATCCCTTGTGGTTCCTTTATATCCCAGTCACACCTATGTAAGCAATCCCTTTCTAAATAAATTCTCATCAGATTAAAATTATCTCATTTTCAGTGTGCCATTTGTTTCTTGAGAGGATCTTGGCTTATCCAGTGCCCTGTTTAGAAGCAAGTTTTCAAATCCTTTCAGCTAATATGATCCTAAGGGTATAGAGTGTATGTGTGCAAGTATGTGCATAATCCACTTAGACACAAACCACATTTGTGAACATATATTTATAATTATTCTGTATATTCAATTTTCATAACATTTTATGCATCACGTAACCTTTTTATATGATATTAGTCTTTGGAGCTCTCCTTTTTAATAATTGCAATCTTTTGCATGGTGGCTGATTATAACATAATTAAGTTACACATTTTCCTCTTTGGAAACATTTAGGTCTCCCTAAACCTTCAAATTTCTCTCCTATTTAATGCTTTGACCAAACTTACGAATCCATCATTTTTTTGCATTTTTGTTTCTCACTTTTGTTCGTATCTTGTCTTCTTCCTTGTTCCCTAACCCTGACATTCCTTTCTTCTTCAAAGTAGATTTTTCTTTTTTGTCCAAGGCTCTCCTTACACTCTCTTTATCTATGAAGTATTTATTTTTTATTTATTTAATTTCTATGAAGCTTTTAGAAGCTTATAGAAGATCCTTCTGCAGACCTGAACTATATATACTCTTGAATTTGAATGAAAGGGCAAAGAAGAATGAAGCATCAAGGGATAGTTTTCCTAGCTGAGGGGTTTTCTTTGCTTTACCCCATTGTTTGAGTGCCAGGCCGAAGCTTCTGTAGGATGGGTCGAGATCTATGTCAGTCTTGGAATTGAGGCCTGTGTTGGGCTTAGCAGCTCTCATTCCCCCAGGCTTATGAGACCACCTGCAATCTCAGCCTGTGCAGGACTAGGACTTAGTCTTGGGGTTCACTTGGACTCTTGGGACTGGCTACTTGCTCCAAATCTCTCTTTCCCATTGCTCTTCGCTGTGTTCTGAATGCAGCCTCTCTGGTCCATCTGTTCTTTCTGGTCCTTTCTCCCTGTGCCTGTGACTGCCCTTCTCCCCTACACTGTGCTCTCTGCCTAGGGAAACCCCTGCTACGTAGTGAATGAGTCTTCTCCTTAATCTGTAACTCTCCATAGATCTTGCCTATGACTAAAATAAAAGCAAGTCTCCCCCAAGTGTGCTGCTCCTTTCATGAGCATGATCAGAGGAACAACAGGGAGGAAAGTAGAAGCAATCTCTAATTTTTAGGCCTATTCACTTGTACTTTATTGTAAAAAAAAAAAATTTTGTTCTACTTTGAGGCTTACTCTCTTCGGATGCTGACCAGTGACTCTCATTGACTGGTCCATCTATCCACCTTCATCAACAACACTGGCCCCTGGCTCCGTCATTTCCTTCGCCCTCAATCTCACATCCACTCTTGGTCTTTCATATCTACTTTGGAGGCCCTTCTAACCACTAGTAGATATACTCATGTGAAACCAAAATTCATCGACTTTTTTTTTTTTTTCTAAAGCAGTAAGATAAAATTTTTGAACTACTAAATTTTGACTGCTAAAAATGGTAGTCTGTATAATTGTTTAGAAATATTCAGGCCCTAAAGGAGAATAAAACACTCCACTTCTTTGAATTGAGGAGTAGCCAAATAACTTTCTCTGGCCAGTGAAACACAAATGGACCAATCGTGTTAGTGTCATTCACAAGCTTCACTGGCCAATGGCTCATTACATTTTTCCTGCTTCTGAGGTTGCTGAGATACAATGTAAATGTGCAATAGACTTGTTTTAAACTGCTGATATTTTCAACACAATTTAGGGTGTACTGATGGATATATTGAGAAATAGAGATTGTTCTCTTCCCAACCAAAAAATGTTTCATCTACAAGGGCCTTTATTTTCTACCCAAGATATTCTGTGGTGGTGACTATGTGTGTATGTGTTTCCTAGTTTTTGAGCATAAAGCATATTGAATTTCTCCAAGATAAAGGAGCATATACACAGAGAGCTTCCCTTTGGTGGGTAAGTTTTTTCCACTACTTGCCTCAAATGGGAACCTTACTGGAATAAGTCCTGTTATTTCAGGACTGAGAAGGGGGTTTCCTCTAAAAAAATATATATATATTAGACGTTTCTCCTTTTTTTCCCCCTTACTCCAATGTGTGTACATCCCTTCTTGGGATGGAATGACCAGAGCTATGCTAGAATACTTGATTTGACAATTAGAACATCAGCTCCAAGGTTCAGAAACAATCCTAATAATATTGATCAATTAATTCTCTATCTTCCTAAGAAAATGAAGAGCTGTTGTGTGTCCAATATCCACACAAAGCTCCTTGGCTGATTAATAAGACCATTTAAGAGTTTTGCTTTTTCTTTCTTTTTTTAAAAAAAGATTTTATTTATTCATTTGAGACAGAAGGATGGAAAGAGTGTGAGAGAGAGAGAGAGAGAGAGAGAGAGAGAGAGAGAGATCATGAGGAGGGGGAGAGGAAGAGAGAGGAGAAGCAGATGCCCCACCAAGCCGGGAGCCTGACATGGGGCTCAGTCCCAGGACCGGGAGAGATCACGACTCCAGCCAAAGGCAGACACCTAACCATCTGAGCCACCCAGGCACCCCTTAAGAGTCTGAATAAGGACTAATATTTGGAATATAACATTCATTCTGACGTCTTGTTTAGTCTCCATTTCTTGTTTTCCTCATTCCAGAACTAGATCAATTGTCTTATCCTTTTTCCCCCTCTTTGGTTGAAGCTCTTGAACACGGCATCCTCTTTTTTCTTGAGGTATCATTCACTGTCTGCCTCAGTGGTGTGCTGGAGCCGACTCCCTCGGCCTCCCGAGAACAGATTGTATTTTTCTTCCCAACTTCAGGTTCAGTGGCTTCACATTGAGTGCAGTGACTTCAGCCATGGTGGCTGATTTACAGAGAAAATAAAACACATTGGCTTCCTATATTTAAATTTTCATCCCCATATGTGTAACCATATGGACACTTTTCATCCAGGACTTGAACCTAAACCTCCTTCCCCCCTTCAGCTCTAGCCATCTCCCTGAATTCCATTTCCGCTGCTCATTCCCAAGCCCATATCCTCCTTGATGTAATTTGGAACTGAGTCATCCCTGAAATAGTAGACCAAATACCCTACCCTGAGTTCATACCCTATTATCCTCAAGCTCTTCCTCTCATTGCACCAATTTTTCAGAACTCCAACCCATTTATTCTTCCCCTTCCACGAATATATCAGCCCTTTTCTGTCTATGCTTCTATTTCTGACCAGCCTAGTCCCCACAATCCAACACATCGATTATCATGTTTTTTTCTCCCTTAATCCCTTTAGTTCCCATGTGGATCAATCAATCCCTGTAACCTGTGTGCTGCAGGCTGTTGAACGTAGAAGTTCAAGAAGCCACGGAGAAGCAGCTCTACATATTTGTGTTTTGTGACTCAGGGGTTGGGTTGGCAAATGTTTTCTGTAAAGGGATGTGTAGTGAATATTTTAGGCTTCGTGGGCTGCATACCATCTCCTTTTGTGTCATTTCCTCTTTTGTGTGATACTTTACAAATGTAGAACTCTTAGCTTGGAAGTTTATAAAAACAGGCCAATGCCTGGAATTAAGAGCCAACACCTGCTCTTACCTCAGACTGACGCACGGCAGTGCATGGCAATTCTTGTTGAAAGCCTCCATCTGCTCCCGTTCTCCACAGCAGCCTCTCTTAATTTTGACCATCACAAGGTTCTTATGCAGCTTGCCCTGTGCCTCAGCTTCATAGCAGACCATGCCTTACTGTTCGTGAGTAGGCCTTTGCCTACCTGTTTTTCTCATCACCTTCTCACATCCTTCTGTTCCTACTGCCATTTCAAACAAATCGAGACCTTTTTCATTTTGAAAGACCACCATGGACTCCAAAGTCTCAAAATACCACTATAGCATACAATGTTCCCCCATAAACTATGAAGTGTACCCATAAATATAAATTGCCCCACAAAGCCCTAATGAGGAATGCTACATGACAGACAGTCATTGGCATACTCACTGGCAAGGAGGTGTTCCCAATTTGGATATGGATATGGTCATACCTCAGCAACATTACAGACTATTACATGTCCCCTTCATGGTTGCTTGGAGGAGCCAAATTTGTGAAGATAAAACTCCTGAGCACTGGAGACTTTCTGTATTTACAATTCTGGAAAAGATCTTTAGACTTTCTGTCACTTCCTACTTTGTCACATGAGGTTCCCCCTGCCTAGAAGACACTTCAGTTACCCTCACCCCCTCTTCACCTGGGTAGGCCCTATTTCTGGGATAACTGGGTCAAAGTATACAAGCATTAAGACACCTCATGATGCATATCTTTGGATTATTTGTCAGAAATATTTATCAGTTTAAACTGCCACTCACAGTGTGTAAAAGTGTCCTTTCTATCAAACGGGGGACATATTTTTACTATTGTGTTTCAAAATGTGTTAACCGAGTTGTTTTAGAAGAATGTTTAAACCATATAACTGCTGACATGTTTGACCCCAGTGCTTTATTCTGTGAGTGTTTGGTATGCTATAATTATAGTTACTAATAGCTCCCATAATTCTTTACCTCGGTTTAGTCTATGGAATTACTTCAGCACTTTGGGAAAAATTATCCTGGGGTTGTTATAAAATTTGCTTTGCTAGCCATGCGTGGCACCTGAGACTGTAGGTATTTAAGTGATTACTTCTTGGGATGTGCTCATCCGAGTGCAAATGAGTTTGGCTCTGAACAGATTTTAGCAGGCGTTTGACAGCTTGGATGACTGGCACATTGTCATCTTCATAACACACCTAAAATGTGGAGTGCCAAAACTCACAAACAGGTCGGGTGTAGTTAAGATCTGAGACCTTGTCCAACTTAGTTAATGTTTTAAATCATAGCAGCATAAATATGCCAGCTTTAATTAAAATTATGGCCTGTGATGTAAAATATGATTATCTTACCTACAGATATATATTTTATTTTAAATTCAATACTCATGTTAAAATGTGTTTTTGTAAGACTGGTGTGTGGTGTTGGATTGATAGCTGGTTGGTGGGACTGGAAACCTCCTTGGGCAAAAGGGGTAATTTTGACCTACTGACCAGCACTTTCTTACTCTGAGCATTTTGAGTTCTTATTGTTTTTGTTCTAGGGCTAAAACTTGGAGGATTTTTATTGATGAGGAACAAAATCCGTTTTGTTATATCACATGTAAATAATAGACATTAGCAAAACACAACAAAGGGGCCCTGGACAAAATCAGTGATTCATAACATATAAAACACTCTTTTCTGGAAATTTAATAAAGAGGACTTTGAATCCTCTTTATTAAGGGTAGTTGCCCCCTTATCTGTGGTTTTGTTTTTGCAGTGTCGGTTACTCTGGCAACCGCGGTCCGGAGGCAGATGACCCCCCTTCTGATGAATCATCAGAAGGCCAATAGAAGACTCACCCTACCCTAGGCTGTGTCACAAAGCCTACGTCATTCCTGTCACTCAGGCGTTTGATCATTTCACATCATCGTAAGAAGGGTGAGGACACTATGATAAGGTGTTTTGGGAGAGACCGTAGTCACATAACCTATTACAGGGTGTTGTTATCATTGTTTTATGTTATCCTTTGGGACTGTGGCTAATCTGTTGCCATGTCTAATTTATAAATTAAACTTTTCAGTTATGTAGGTCACGTGGGTCTGTACCATCCCTGGTTTCAGGCTCTCCTCCATCCACCCCCACTTGGAATATATCCCCTGGGAAAAAGGGAGCAGGGCTGTAGGGATGGTTCTGGCTTTAGTACTTCTTTATCTAGTACCTGTGTTATCTTAAAGCCCTGAAGAGAAGAGCTGAGAGAGACGACAGTGAGTTTTTAATTTCCTCATTTCGTTTTTCCAGACAAGGAAATTGAGATGCAGAGACTTGTCCATGATCTCACAATGAGACAAGTTTGAGGCAGAGACCAGAAGGCAGATTAAAAAAAAAAAAATCCAGTATAAATTAAGTGTTAGATTAGGGTCAGGTGTACAGTACAGTGATTCAGCAATACTCTATGTTACTCAGCGCTCATCACAGTAACTAATCCCCCTCACCTTCACCCATCCTCCCACCCACCTGCCCTCTGGTATCCATCAGTTTGTTCTCTAAAGTCAAGAGTCTGTTTTTTGGTTTGTCTTTTGTTTTCTTTGTTTTGTTTCCTACATTCCACATTTAGAATTATGTTTTTCTATGGTTTTGTTTTTTTCTCTGACTTATTTCACTTAGCATTAGACACTCTAGACCCATCCACGTTATTGCAGATGCCAAGATCTCATTCTTTTCCATGGCTGAGTAATATTCCAGAAGGCAGATTTTTTTTTTCTTTTTTTTTTTTTTTTTCATTTTCACTTTTGCAATCTCTCTTTGATGATACAGAAAACAGGTCTGTCTGGTAGTTTGAATTATTTGAAATCTGAATGACTGATGTTTCTTAAACATGCTATAATTTATGTATTATAGTGAGTTTTATTCTTCCCTAGTATATGTTAAGCAATTTTACATTAATTCCAAAACTGATTTATGATCTGGGTAGCTTGGGTGACTTTCTTAATCTTTCTAAACTTTCATTTTCTCATGTGAAAGAGGAAGATAATATCAACCTTGCATGGTTGCTTAAAGTTTTAGAGACGATGTATATAAACACTATAGGTACTCAAGATATAGTGGCTAGGGATAAAAAAAAAAAAAACCGCAGCTAATATTCATTGATACATATTATTGTTTAGTACTTTACATGAAATATCTCTTTTGATCACTTAGACTGTTTTGATGAAGATTACCACTTAAAAATATATTTAGCATTGCTCAAAAGCGTGTTCTAATTCATCTTCTGGAGTGTTTACATTCATGTAATCAGAAGAGCCAGTTTTCTGAACCTGAAGCGACAGCGTCCCTGCTAGATAGAGCCTTCCTTGTGTATGATCATTTTGTAGACATCTCTGGATCACCATAGACCCTGCCCCTGATCATGACACTGTATTGCTTTACGTGGAGGTGTATTCGATTCCTATTAGTCTTGTAACAAATCACAAACTTAGAAGTTTAACATAAGACAAATGTGTTATCTTGCAGTCCTACAGATTAGAAGGCCTACACGTGTCTGTCTCGCTCAGCTAGAATCAGAGGGTTGGCTCGGCTGCGTTCCCTCTGGAGTCTCTAGGGGAGAACATATTTCTGTGACTCTTTCAGCTTCTAGAGATTGCCCTGGCTTGTTGGCCCCATTCTTCCATCTTCAAAGCCTGTATAACATTAGGCCATACTTGTCCCAGGCTGTTATCTTTCTGGTTCACTCTCTTCTGTCTCCCTCTCGCATTTTAAAGACCCCCCGAGATTACATAAGGCCCATTTAGATAATTTGGGAACATCTTATTTTAAGATCATGGGACACCCGAGTGACTCGGTGGTTGAGCATCTCCCTTAGGTTCAGGTCGTGGTCCTGGAGTCCTGGGATTGAGTACCACATGGAGTCTTGGGATTGAGTCCCACATTGGGCTCCCCGCGGGGAGCCACTTCTCCTCTGCCTGTGTCTCTGCCTCTCTCTCTCATCGTGTGTTTCTCTCATGAATAAAATAAATAAGTCTTAAAAAAAAGATCAGCTGATTACCGACCTTCATTACACGTGCAACCTTAATTTCCCTTTACCATGTAACATAATGTAGTCACAGGTTCTTGGGATTAAGACACAGACATCTTTGGGTGGGTGGGGGGCATGATTCTGCTAACCACAGGAGAGTGCCTCAGAAGCAGTAGAAGTTGCTAGTTAGGAGCTCGATAATCTTACTTTATGCTCTCCATGGAAGAATCTGATAGCATGGACATGTCCTTCAGCTGCTCGTTTCGTCATCAGTGCTGCTTTGCAAATGGGAGATTTCCTTTTGCCAGCAAAATTGTCTTATATAGCATTTGTGTGCAGCAACATACTTAAGATGTGTTAGTATTATAATCCCTACTATATCTCAACAATTTACCCTCAATGAGACAGTGTGATAGGGGAAAAAACAGTTTTGGGGGGAAGGGTGGGGACTGGGTATCACCCATACTTTACTTTTTTTTTTTTTAATTTATTTTTTATTGGTGTTCAATTTACTAACATACAGAATAACCCCCAGTGCCCGTCACCCATTCACTCCCACCCCCCGCCCTCCTCCCCTTCTACTACCCCTAGTTCGTTTCTCAGAGTTAGCAGTCTTTACGTTCCCATACTTTACTTTGCATGCATCCTGACCCTCGTTGTGGCTAGGAGAACAAGGTGGGAGGCAGATGAGTCTAGGATTGAGTCTCAATGTCAGCTACATGACCTCAGGGCAAGTATTTACCTCTTATAAACTACAGTTAGTTCATATACAAAATGGAAACGTGAGTGCTCTTTTATAGGTTTCTTGTTATGAAATGAAGTAACGCCTGCGAAGTATTTACCATAGTACCTGACTCATAGAGGACCCCATTAGTGTGGGCGACTTGCTAGTTTCATCTCTGTGAAGTTTAGTTCCCTTACCTGCAAGAAAAGTTTGGTTTAGTTTCTTCACCCAGTTCTGATAAGGTGTATAGATTTTAATAGGTACTAAATATCTCTGCTATAAATGCTAGACATCCATTTAGGTTTTTTATTTTTATTTTTGTTTGCGATGGATCAGATAAGGTATATGCTTTTAGGATACTATCCTTTTTACTTTAGGTTGCAAACTTAATGGCATATTTGGTTATAGAACTCTTTTTGATTAAAAACATCTCTACTGGGATGCCTGGGTGGCTCAGCCAGCTGAACATCCAATTCTTGATGTCAGCTCAGGTCTTGATGTCAGGGTCATGAGTTCAAGCCCTGCG
Source organism: Canis lupus baileyi (assembly GCF_048164855.1). Lineage (NCBI taxonomy): Eukaryota > Metazoa > Chordata > Mammalia > Carnivora > Canidae > Canis > Canis lupus. The sequence goes on along the minus strand of NC_132848.1, from coordinate 69,445,852 downwards.
TTGGGCTCCATGCTGGGCATGGGGCCTACTTAAAAAAACAATCAAACTACACTATTTCTGTACCAGTTTCCCTTTTCTTCACATTAAATATTATTTATTTGCCTTTCATCTTTGTTTTCTTTATCATTTTGGCTAATAGTTTGTCTAATTAGCCTTACTTATTTTTAAACCAGCTTTTAGTTTTTTTGGACTATTTTTCTTGTTTTTAAACATATCACCAAATTCTGCTTTTATTACTTTATTTCTTATACTTTGTATTTTTTCTTACTGTTCTTCTAATTTCTTGAGATGGGTAGCTAGTTACTGATTTTCACTCTTTTTCTAAAAAAAAACATGCAGTAAAGAGTGTACATTTTCTTCTGAGTATTGCATTAGCCTGTATCTCACAAGTTTTGATATGTAGAATTTTCATTATTAATTATATTTTGAAACTACCATTGTAAGAATTATAATCCATGTATCATTTAGATGTGTTTTTAAAAAATTTCTAAATATATGGGGCTTTTTGCTTTAGCTACCAATCTTACAGTATTTACTCAGTGATTATGGTCTGAATGATACATATTCTTTGATATTTGTTGAAATTTGTCTTGATTTCTAGTAGAGGGTCAAATTTTGTAAATCCCCTATGTGGGCTTGAAAAAAATGTGCATTCTTAGTTGGTGTATATGCATAACTTGATACACCACATACTGATATTTTGTCCTTGACTTATCAATTAGTAGGAAAAGATTATTAAAATCTCTCACTATGAGGGTGACAAAACATGAGAGACACCTAACTCTGGGAAATGAACAAGGGATAGTGGAGGGGAGGTGGGTGGGGGTTGGGGTGACTGGGTGATGGGCACTAAGTGGGGCACTTGGTGGGATGAACACTGGGTGTTATGCTATATGTTGGCAAATTGAACACCAATAAAAAAAAAAAAAAGATTTGGGTTCAGCTTATATTCGGGCATGAAGAAATCTGGAGTATCTGGTACCTATGCTTTAATAATCTACTTTGTAAATTTAGCATATTTTAAATACATTGCTGTTTATATCCACAAAAAAAATCTCTCACTATGATTATGACATTATTAATTTATTCTTGCATCTCAATTGAGTTTTGCTTGCTATATCTTGAAGCTATTTTGATAGGTATAAACAAATTTGTAATTTTTTTGTCTTGAAATTTTGTTAAATTATTAATGCTTTCAATATATAATGACCTTCTATATTTCAAAATACCTTTTGGCCCTAAATTGCATTTTGTCTGCTATTAATCAGGAACTACAGTTTTTGTTTACTTGTTTGTTTTTGGGCCAGATATCTTTTTGCTCCCATTACTTTCACTGTGTCTTTCTATTTTAGGTGACCCTCTTTTAAATATGTGTAAGTGAATTTTTTTGTTTATTCAACCTTTGAGTTTGTAACTGATCTGTTTTTATCTTCATCGAAAATTGTGTTTTGTAATTGAGATATATTTGACATATAACATATGTTTTCAGGTTTACAAGGTGATTTAATATTTATATATATTGCAAACTGATCATCATAAGACTAGTTAACATCCATCATCACATAGTTACACTGTTTTTTCATGAAATGAGAACTTTTAAGATCCATTCTCTTAGTAACTTTCAAATATACAAAACAGATTGTTAACAGAGTCGCCATGCTGTATATTACATCCCTAGGACTTATTTATTTGATAATTGGAAGTTTGTACCTTTGGCCACCTTCACCCGTTTTGCCCATCCATCTGTCCACCACCTCTGGCAATCAGCAATTTGTTCTCTGTATCTGTGAGCTTTGTTTTGTTTTGTTTTGTTTTGTTAGATTCCAGATATAAGTGAGATTACTTTATATTTGTCTTTCTCTAACTTATTGCACTTAGCATAATGCCCTCACAATCCATCCGTGTTGTCACAAATGGCAAGATTTCCTTCTTTTTTTATGGCTGAATGATATTCCATTGTATATGAAAATCTTCTTAATGGGAGAATTGGGTTCTTTTGTATATGCTTTTGTTAATGGTGTTTGGGGATTTATTTCTTCTTTTTATACGTTTGCTTTCCTCTTTGACAGATTAAACTGTAAGTGGTGGAAATCATGTACATAGAAAGGACTGTAGAAGCCAATGGGATGGATTGATACAAATGAGGGTCCAAGAGTTTGAGAAGCAAAGGCAGAGCTTAGAGGAAGGCTGAATAAGCCAGAGAAAGAGATCACAAGGAGAGATAAATTCTGACCAGAAAGACAGAGAGAGGATCTGGAAAGGCAATGTCTTAGGGTTGAGTAGTTGAAAAAGTCTAGGTAGGAGTGGATTGTCGGTAATACCAGATTCTATGAAAGGTGATTAATTTGTTAGAAGATTGTGGAAGTGAATGTTTCCATGGAATAGTAGGGACAAAAGTTTTGTGGGCACAGAAAAGGCCTGATACAGCATATAATCTTAGAGTGAAAGATTTATAAGGATAGGGACAACTTCAGGATGGGAAAAGATACCTATCAAGATGTGGGAGCCTTGATGCAACAGAACAGAGGTCCCTGATGAATCAAAGTCTTCAAGGTAATAAAAATCTCTGCACTTTCTTCTGATGTGGATTTCTTTTCAAGAGTCTACATAGAGACTGCACAGATTACATGCCTAATTACGAGTTGTAAGAAATGCAATATAAATGACGAGGGTGTCTCAATAGGCAGTGCTGATGAATCCATTAATTTGGATATCATTGATCAAGCACTGTGAAGTTAATCCTGCAATGTGGGTTAGATCAGAGCATACATTAATAAACGCACTTGCGCTTGACCTATAAAATGAATTATCAACATGTCCCATAGGGCCGTGAAACCGGTGAGCTCTCTGAAGAATCATCACTATCACTAAGCCATTTTAAAGGCCTGGGTTTAGATTTTCATTAGGAGAAATATCTCTGAATGTCTTTCCTAATGAAAACCAAGTGCCTAATTTTTGCTAAAACAGACTCAGGGCAATTATTAAAGTTTTTGCTCTTAGAGTGAAAATAAAGTAATTTTACTTTACCTGTACCTTTTGTCACCTTTCCTTTGGGAAGTGACTGCAATTACCAATTTATTTAGCAAATATTTATTAAACAGTGCTGACAGCGTGGCACTCATCCTAAATGACACTAGCTTATCACACAGATTTAGGAGGAGCTATTTACATTTTATTTAGGAAAAGAATACTTAACTAGGCTGTACTTCATCTAGGTATCTTAAATAAAGCACTATTTCAGGATAAAGAGTAATTACCCACATTGCTGAAAGTTTTGACTGTTCAGAAAAAGCTCTGTTCATTTTCTCCTAGAACTCTGAGAATAGGATATTGAGAAAAACAATGTTAAAAGGTGGCTGGATACCTTTTGAGATGGCTCCCTTCAGAAAAGAGGATTTTGCTTTCTGTAAGAAAAATCCTTTTATAGAATCTTTGCTTATGAAAAGTGAATGATTTCCCCCTAGTCCACCTAGATATTGGGGAAAGTGCTTTATTTACTTTACATAATAAAATAATAAGAATTTGGCAGTTGTCTCCTGGCAACTCAAGAAGGAGTTGTATTAGAGCTTGAGCACTATTCAGAGAAGAGGAAAGATGGAGTTAGAGTCTTATAGAAAGAGAACATGGCTGGGGCGCCTGGGTGGCCCAGTGGTTGAGCATCTGCCTTGGCTCAGGCCGTGATCTCGGGGTCCTGGGATTGAGTCCCCCCACAGGGAGCCTGCTTCTCCCTCTGCCTATGTCTCTGCCTTTTTCTGTGTGTTTCATGAATAAGTAAATAAAATCTTAAAAAAAAAAAAAAAAAAAGAGAACATGGCTGAAGGTCAGGGCTGAAGGGATAAAGAGAGTTGTTAAGAGGTTACTTATGGTAGAATGATTGGATGTATTTATGATATAAAACATTCTACTCGAAGTTGGTTTCTGATCTGTGTATAATCTAATTTTTTTCCATAATCTTTAATAAAAGTCAATTTTACACAGCAGCCCTTATTTAATGGTGCTTTTAGTAATGAATGATGAGGAGCTCTCCCATGCTTGTGACAAGGTAGAAATGGAGACTTCACCTTGAGCTCAGAGGGCAAGGAGGGCAATTTCAATTTCAGAAGGAATAGGAATTGCATAGAGGAAACCCTTTGGGAACACATGGGAGTATTGTGGAGGGTCTAGTCTTCTCATGGAAAACAGAATGGAAGCAGAGTGATCTTATTTACAAAAACATGGTTCCTGGTTCCTGGATGCCAGAGAACTTGATGATAGCTGGCTTACACTAGAAATGCTGATAGCAATGTCAGTTGATCATGAGAATTTGCTCACTCCAAGCAGCCCACGGGAAAAAAACAACCAACCAACCAACCAACCAACCAACCAACCAAACAAACAAAAACAGACCTTGAAACTGTTAGGATTTGAATTGGAAATAACAGATTTTTTTCAAAAAGGTAAGTGAACACATTCTATTTCAACGTAAATGCCATTCCAATATTAACATTTTCCTGTGTAGTTAGCACTTCTTTTTCAAGCCATTTTCAGCTGTAGAGAAACTTTAATAGGTCAAATCATGTTCTATACAGTAAAAATAGTTTAATTCTTTTGAGAACTTTAGTAGCTTGTGGTCCAAAGGAGGTCAGACTATATCTTAACACCTGCTTTGCATTCTCAATAGCTTTTAGCAAAAGATTCTCATGCAGAATGTACACCCAGTCATTGAGGTTACCATTTGCTGAACACAGTAATAATGACTTCCAATGGGAATTATTATTATTTTGATAGTTTTTTTTAAGCTAGTGTTTCTCCTGATATAAAAAACCATGCAACCATATAAGAGAAAGTTAGGAAGCCACAATGTGTCAGATAAAACTTGGGAGGAGAATCACAGAACAGTTAAGAAGGACCAGGCTTTGGAGTTAAACTGGGCAAGTTGAAATACTGGCTCTGTCTCTCACCTATTGTGACTCTGGATAACTTACTCATTCTCCTTGCTCCTCATTTAAAAAAAAAATCTATACAATGAGAGGATTAAATTAACTGGCACGTGGTAAGTGCTTAATAAATGCTAGCTTCCATAGAAGGTGATTCTCGATGCTATCAACCAAGTCACCTATCCATGTAACACCCATTGTTACCTAGCCTGTGCTAGGATCTGTTAGACTATGGAGACACAGAAGAGGAAACACTAACCCCATTCTTTTAAGGCTTCATAGGCTTTAGAGTTTTGGGGGGAGCCTCGGGCTAAGACTCATTCTTCTGTGACTGTATAACCAATAAGAAATAGGAGAGAATGAATTGGGATCCAAACTTTATCCTTAGAAGCTCAACATTTCCAAAACATGGGGTGTGGTAGAGAGAAATAGGAAAATGGGGTATCCCAGATTCACCTATCATTCCTTTATAGACTGAGCAGCGGAGGGAACCCTTCCTTCCGGGCTGTGAGGAAGACCTTGCCAAGGTCTTCCATGGGCTAGCTTCATGAAGGCAGGAAGTAGATGAGAAATCATCTGTTCTCGTGAAGAATCAAGACTGAGAGAGCATGGAAAGGGCACCTTTCCCAGTCTGATTCAAAAGAACTTCACCCAAGTGTGGGTGGGTCTTGGTCTAATCCCACCATCATAATAAAAAATTCCTTTTGTAGCCTCATAAATGTGCATATGTGTGCAGTTTTAAATTCAAGAGGATGGATTTTGTATTAAAGGAATCTCCATTCATGTTTATTAATGGAGAGGTTGTAGAGCAGGACTGGTGTTTGTTTCATTTATTTAGCACTTGTGACAAGATGGCTCTGGGCCTGGCTGGTGCGAGGGCATTGCTTTATTGATTAAATAATGTGATGAAAGGGAATGGTGCTTATGTGTTGAGAGATTATTGCCAGAGACACTTGGCCAACAAAGTGCTGAAAGGAGAGCAGTGTGACACTTTCACTGTAAGTAATTAGCAGCCAGTTGGAACTGAAACACAGTATCCTGGGGAAAGTTCCAGTTAATGCTGCAGGTTTGCATTTTTGAAGGCATGCGGAATCATACATTTTGTTTCCCAGTTGAGCTCATTTTTTTGACTCTGAATAATTAAAAATAAACATCTGAAACTACAGTGACATAAAACAATATATTTGAAATGGCACAAAAGAAAACAGTCCACTTTTACAGAAAAGGGTCACAGTTCTATTCTCGGGAATCATATATAAAACAGTAAAAAATTTCAAACAGTGCATTTATTACATTACTTTATTGTGGTTCTAAAGAAAGTCTACAATTCTTAGAGATGTTTTAGGATCTGTGTGAAGTGGATGTATTTGTTCACGCCTTTATGGGAGAAAACAGGGCTGGACTACTCATGAGTATAACCTGAACTTATCTATTGGCCTATGGATTTGAAAGATATTTTGCCAAGAAAGATGGTGATCTCTGAGAACCCAAGGCAGTAGTGGATTTACTTCACGTGATGGCGTTGGGGTTTACTCTCTGCCTTGAGTACATGGTCTAATCGACTGGAAAGGGATGCATGGAGCATTAGGGGCTCCTCTTGACAAACTGACATATATCCCACCGTTTCTGTTCCACCATGGACTAGATCTATCGTAATCAAAACAGTATTTTTTCTAACGTTCTCTTCTTCATTCTTTATCTTCTTTCTCTCTTTTTCTTTCTCTGCTTGAATTCTTTATTTCCCTTCTCCTTTTTTTCCCTCTCTCTCTCCTCTCTAGTAAATAGTTAAAACAAGGACTCTGGAGGCTGTCTTCTTGTTTCCAAATCCTGGTACTTTGACATATTAGCTATGTGACCTTGGGAAAACCACTTGATCTTTCTGTGCCTCAGTTTCCTCATTTGTAAAATGGTTATAAAAGTAGTATCTAGAGCATAGGATTATTATAAGGATACATGTTGAAAATATTGAAGTCATTCTTGACACATAGTAAATGCTATTATACTTCATATATTTTTATATACTAATAAATACTCTGATTTGATTCCCACTGACTCAAAAAATATGTACTGGTTCCCTAAGATCTACACAATCATACAAGGGGTTCAAGGTGGGTGTTCAATTGTTTGGCTATAAACTGTCTTTCGAAAGTTTTTTCACAGCATGCTTCACATACTCCATGTTCTGGTCACTCACTACCACCTGAATTTGCCATATATTTTCCTACTTCTCCAAACTACTCACTCAGCCAGAAATGGCTTCATTTCTTCTTGTTTTCTGACACTCAGAAGCTGAACACTTATGTTTTTTATTATTTATCTAAAGAGATTGAATACTACAAGTACATTAAAAGTTTCCTGTGTTGACTGTTCTCATTTAATAGGGTTGTGGGAAGCCAAATAATAGCTCCCCTCTCCCAAATGTCTGCATCCTAATTCCTGGAGCTAGTGAAAGTTACCTTACATTGCAAAGACTTTGCGGATGAGATTAGGATTGTCAGATGGGAAGATTATTTGGATTATTCACATGGCCCCAAGTGCAGTCACAGGTGTCATTATAAAGAGAGAGGAAGGGAGATTTCACACAGAAGCTAAGGCACCTGTGACTGTAGAGGCAGAGTTTGGAGTGATGTAGTCACAAATCAAGGACCACCAGCAGCCACCAGAAGTTGGAAGAGGCAGTGAACAGATTCTCCCTTAGAGTCTTCAAAGGGAGCATGGCCCTGTCTACACCTTGATTTTAGCTCTGTAGGACTTATTTTAGACTCTGGCCTCCAGAAGTATAAGAGCGTGAATTTATGTTGTTGTTAGCTACAAGTTTGTGGTGATTTGTTACAGCAGCCTCACGAAACTACGACGGTAGTATTGCGGTCTACTATTTTATTTCCAACATTTTCCTTCATTTATTTTTTAAAGTCATATAGAGTAAAATTCACTGTTTTTGGTGTACAAGTCCTTGAGTTTTGACAAATTAATAGATTCGTGTAATTACTACCACAATCAATATATAGAATAGTTACGGAAGAACAACAAAGCTGGAGGCATCGTACTATCTGATTTCAAACTATGTTGCAAAGCTATAGTAATCAAAACAATATGATACTATCATGAAGACAGACACATAGATTAAAGGAAGAGAATAGAGAGCCCAGAAATAAATCCATGCATATACGGTCAAATTAATTTATGGTAAAGAGGCCAGGAATATGTAATGGAATGCAAAAGAGTGAAACTAGACCCCTATCTTACACCATACACAAAAAATAAACTCAAAATGGATTAAAGATGTGAGTGCAAAATCTGATATAAAAGTCATAGAAGAAAATGTGGGTGGTAGGCTTTTTGACATCAGCCTTGGCAATGATTTTTTTTTTTTTTGATGGGGGGATCTGACACCAAAAGCAAAGGCAATAAAAGCAAAAATAAACAAGAGGGATTACATCAAACTAAAAAGCTTCTGTACAACGAAGGAAACCACCAACAAAATGAAAAAGACAACCTATAAAAGGGAGAAAATACTTGGAAGTTATATACCTGATAAGGGGTTAATGTAAAAAATAAATAGAAAACTCCCACAGTTCAACTTCAAAAAAAACAAAATAAAAACAAACAAAACCCCCAAAACAAATCTGATTACAAAATGTACATGGGAATTGAATAAACATTTTTCCAAAGGAGGAACAAATGGCTGCAAGGTCGGTGAAAAGATCATCGACATCACTAATCATCAGGGAAATGCACATCAAAACCACGGTACGCTATTACCTCACATCTGTTAGAATGGCAGTCATCAAAAAGTCAAGAGGTAAGTGTTAGCCATGATGTGGAGAAGAGGGAACCCTTCTGTACTTTGATGGGAATGGAAATTGGTGCAGCTGTTATGGAAAACAGTATGGCAGTTCCTCAAAAAATTAAAAGTGGAACTACCGTATGATCTGCAATCCCCCTTCTGAGTACATATTAAAAGGAAAAGAAAACAGGGTCTCAGAGAGAAATCTGCACTCCCATACTAATTGAGTCTATCAATGCATGAATGGATAAAGAAGATACGGTACATATATATGTTGGAATATTATTCAGCCGTGGGAAAGGAGATCTTGTCATTTGCAACAACACGGATGGACCTTGATGGTGTTGTGCTAAGTGAAGAAGGCAGATGGAGAACAGTAAATACCCCATGACATCACTTCTATATGAAATCTAAATACAAAGTCAGATTCATAGAAACAGAGTGGAAAGTGGTTGCCAGGGGCTGGAAGATTGGGAAAACGGTGAATAGTTACTAAAAGAGCCTTCAGCTATAAGATGAATAAATTCTGAAGATCTAATGTACAACATGGTAGAAGAAAGTTTTTCATAATATGTATGTATATGAAATGACCATGTCGTGGACTTGAATTATCTTATAATATTTTTTGGTCGATTATACCTCAATAAAGTAGAAATTTAAAAAAAAATTAAAAAATATAGAGAGAGAACAGTTCTAACACCTACTGCCATGCCCCACTAATTGTCCTTGTGCTACTCCTGTGTAGTCAAATTCTTCCCACACACTTAAACCCTGGCAACCATGGAACATGGTTCATGTTCCATGGAACATGGATCATTATAATTTTGCATTTCCCAGAATGTCATATAAATGGATTTATTCAATATGTAGTTTTTTTTTTTTTAAAAAAAAAAGATTTTATTTGGGGCACCTGGGTGGCTCAGTCAGTTAAGCATCTGTCTTTGGCTCAGGTCATGATCTCAGTGTCCTGGGATCAAACCCCACGTCAGGCTCTCTGCTCAGCAGGGAGTCTGCTTCTCCCCTCTACTTCTCACTCTCCCTCTGTACTCTTCCTCTCTCTCTCTCTGTCTCTCAAGTAAATAAGGAAAGAAAAATCTTTTAAAAAAAGAAAAAAAGACTTTATTTATTTATTCATGAGAGACACAGAGAGAGAGGCAGAGACATAGACAGAGGGAGAAGCAGGCTCCCTATGGGACTCGGTCCCAAGACTCGGGATCACACCCTGAGCCGAAGGCAGACACTTAACTGCTGAGGCCACCCAGGCATCCCCAATATATAGTTTTTTGAGTCTAATTCTTTCACTTCACATAAGCATTTGAAATATATCTCATGTCATTGCGTGTATCAATAGTTTGCTCCTCTTTATCACACAATAGTATTCCATTCCACAACTAGTTTATTCATTCCTTGAATGAGGAACATTTGAGTTGTTTGCAGTTATTAGTAATTATGGGTAAAGTTGATATAAATATTCATAAAAAACTCTTTGTTTTTATTTCACTTGGGTAAATATCTATGAGCGGAATCTGTGGGTTGTATGGTAAACGTATGCTTAACTTTATAAGAAACCACCAAACTGATTTCCAAATGTCTGTACTACTTTCTATTCACAATGACAATGTGTTAGAGTTCTACTTGCTTTTCATCCTTTCTAGTACTTGGCATTGTCATTTAGAAATTTTTTTAGGGGCGCCTGGGTGGTTCAGTCGGTTAAACGACTGACTCTTGGTTTCAGCTCAGGTCATGATCTCAGAGTTGTGAGATGCAGCCCCCATCAGGCTCAGCACTGGGGGAGGGGCCTGCTTAAGATTCTCTCCCTCTCCTTTTGCCCCCTACTCACGGGCTCTCTCTCTCTATTTCTCAAATAACAAATAAAATAAAAATAAAAATCTTTTTATATTTTATTTTTAGCCATCCTAATACTTCCATGTAGTGGTAGCTCACTGTGGTTTTTATTTGCATTTCTCTAATGACTAAGTATGCTAAGCATATTTTTCATCTGTGCTTGTTTTCCATCCGAATGCTTTATTTGATGAGATGTCTAATATTCTATACACTGTTCTAATTGAGTTATTTTTAAAATTTTGAGTTTTGAGAGCCCTTTGTATATTCTAACAGAAGACTTTTGTCAAGTATGTGATCTATAAATATTTTCCCCTAGTTGGTTGTTTTCCCATTCACTTAATGGTGTCTTTTGTAGGAACAAGCTGTAATTTGGGTGGAGTCTAACTTATAATTTCCTTTTTTTTTCAGATCATGGTGTTGGTGTCAAGAGCTCATTGCCTCATTAAGAGTCACAAAGATTTTCTCCTACATTTTCTTCTAAAATTTTCATAGTTAATGTTTCACATTTAAATTTATTATTCATTTTGGGTTTATTTATTTTTTTGTATAAAGTGTGCGCTTTTTTTTTTTCACGTTGATGCCCATTTGTTCCAATTGTTGAAAAAACTATCCTTTCCCCATTGAATAGTTTTGTCAAAATAAAGTTGGCCTTATTTGTGTGTCTACCTCTGGATTCTCTGTTTTATTCTGTGAATCCCCGTGTCCATCTTTTTGCCAATATGATGTTGTCTTGACTTCTGTAGGTTTATAGTAAGTAATAAAATCAAATTTTATTTCATTATTTTTCCACCTTTGTTCTTTTCCAAATTTTTTTGACAGTTCTAACTCCTGTGCCTTTCCACATATATTTTAGTATTAGCTTGTTGGTGTCTACACAGAAGGCTGGTAGTTTTAACTTGGATTTCATTGTATCTATAGGTCAATTTGGGAAGAGTTGACATTTTAACAATATTTAGTCTTCCCCAACTTGTTTTTTTTAACTTCGATAAATAAGTCAGCATTTAAATTTATTTTTGTGGTCACTGGTTGTTTAGATATTTCCACGTTTTTCTTATTTCTTTGTCCATCATTACCTCCTACAATCTATGCTGTGCTTCTCTATTCAGTTTCCTTGCTTCTAAAGCCTTCTTTATTGTAATCGTTTGCAAGTAAAATGAGTAATTCTGGGAGTGGCAAACTCTTTTAGTATTTTGTAAGATATCTTTATATCATTTTTACTCTTACATAATAAATTAGCTAGTTATAAAATTGTAGAGTAATTTTTCCTCTATGCATTGATATATCTCTTCAAAGACCATTCTCTAATACAGTTTTTAAAAATGTTATTAGTCTGACAGTTTTTCCTTTTTTTGTTTGTTTGTTTTTGCTTTGTTTTGGTGTTCTACATTGTCATCATGCTGTTTAGACATAATTAAAAAATTTTTTTCTTGCTTCAGACTCATGATTTAGGAATTTGTGGAATTATGTCTTTAATCAGTTCTGGGAAACTCTTGGTCATTATCTCTTCAGGAATGCTTTGCTTTCTTTCTCCAAATTACCCTATACACACGTGCACTTGCAGTCTTTCCATATTTTCCATTTCTATAGAGGATTGTCTGGGCAATTTCTTTAGACCAGTGCTTCAGTTTACTAATTATTTTGTTATTTTGTCTGTTTTTATCATATCTATTGGTTTATATTTTACCATAGTTTTCATTTCTAGAAGTATTGGTTATTTAAAAAATCTCATCCATTTTTCTTGGTGTTTTGTTCTTAGGGCTTTTTATTCCTTCTTTTTTGTGTTTATCATTTTGCATTAATTTTTTGAGATATTTTAAAGCAGCTGTATTATATATTTTCTCTAGGTTCTTTTCCTGTTGCATATGCTGTCTGCTGTCAGTCATGTGGCTTTTCTGTAGGTGAGTTCTGCAACTGTTCTTTGGAAAGTAATAATTGGGAGAGCTTTATAGTTGTTGGGATATCATCTCTCTGGGATCAATTTTTATATAATTTTCTGGTCTTTGGACACAAAATCTATACAATGTGAAAGCTTTGATTTCACAGAGGAGTACCCCCCCCCCCAAAATATCCTATGCTAGAGTATAGATATTTTTTTTCTTTTCCATTTGTTCTTACTTCCTTCCACCTATCATTCCTCCTCCCAGTAGCCCCATAGCATTGAATCAGCTCTCCATGGTGAATGCTCTTTGTTTATGGAGCTGAGAATTTTCCTTTATTTTCTTAGACGCTCAAGTATTTATTTCAAACATTTTGTTGTTAAATGCTTAGATCTTGTTAATTCTTGTCAATTCACTGTTAGTAGGGTCTGCCACCTTGCTGTAAGAAATCCTGTAGATTATCCAAGTAATGGATATCTACCACTCTTTCAACCTAAGTACTATTTCTTATGGATTTTATTTTTTCCAGAATACCTAGTATAGTATTTATGTGTAGTAGTTGCCAAAAATTTCTTGTGGAAGGAATGAATAAAAGTGAAGTGTGTGTTTCAGGATTATCTGGTAGAATGGAGAGTTATGCTATTTCTAGAAATGAGGTAAAATTGAAGAAAAATACATAACTTAGCCATATCAAATTCTGTTGGTCTCCCCAGATTCATTCTCTCTGCATTTTTCTGTGTCCTGGGGGAGGCAAACCAGTATGAATGAATCATCTAGGCTTCCTGGCTCTCTGGCTTCCATTGGGGATGGGTTGAAGAGAAACACCAACAAGGCAAGGAAAAACAAGAAAAAATAGGTTAAAGGAGGGCTTCTCAAACTTCAATATGCCTACAAATTACCTGGGAATCTTGCTGAAATGAAAGTTCTGAATCCATGGTGTAGTCCAAGGTTCTGCATTTCTACCAAACTCCTTAGTGATTGCTGTTGATGTTCTGAGGACCACTCTACAAATGTCAGGAGTTGGAGTATTTTTCTTTATTCTCTCCCTTCTTTGGGTGTCTACATTTCAGGACTGGATGTGTCCATCCCTCTTTGACAATGGTCTCTATGTTAGCTATGTACATTAGAATTATCTATGAGCTTTTTGAAAACCTGATGCCCTGGCTACATCCCAGATACATTATATCAGAATCTCTGGGGGTAGGTACCAAGTGTCAATGATCCTTAAAGCTCTAATGTACAGCCAGGATTGAGAACAATGGATAGATAAATCTTTGACTGTAGGTTCTGTTGGTTGGCCCCCTTTCCATGGCTACAACTCTCCAAAGGCAATGATAACCCTGTTTTCCCTACTCCTTGCCCCTTCAGATCTATGAGTAGTAGTGATTTCTGGTTGTTGCTAGTTACAGAGTATCTTGACCTATTATTTAGGTTCCCTAACCCTGCCCATATCTCTTTAAATAGTTCCTTTAATTAATTACAGTAGTCACCTCTTATCCATGGTTTTGCTTTGTGCAGTTTCAATTTTTCAATTACCCATGTCGACCACAGTCTGGAAGCAAATGATGATCCTCCTTTGGACATATTGTCAGAAAGTGGATAGTAGCCTAATACTAGGTCACATTGCCTATGTCATTCACCTTACTTCATCTCAGGTAGGCATTTTATTGTCTCACAGCATCACAAGAAGAAAAAGTGTGAGTCTAGTAAAATAAGATTTTGAGAGAGAAAAACCATTTATTTACTTTTCTTATAGAATATTGTTATAATTATTCTATTTTTTACTGGTTATTGTTAAACTCTTATTGTGTGTGTATATATGTATATACATATAAATTTTATCATAGGTATGTATAGGGAAAAACATAGTATTTCATGGGTTTAGTACTATCCTTGGCTTCAGGCATCCACTGAAGATCTTGGAACATATCCCCTAATTATAAAGAGACAGAGGACTCTTCTTTTTTTTTTTTTTTTAATTTATTTTTTATTGGTGTTCAATTTACTAACATACAGAATAACACCCAGTGCCCGTCACCCATTCACTCCCACCCCCCGCCCTCCTCCCCTTCTACCACCCCTAGTTCGTTTCCCAGAGTTAGCAGTCTTTACGTTCTGTCTCCCTTTCTGATATTTCCCACACATTTCTTCTCCCTTCCCTTATATTCCCTTTCACTATTATTTATATTCCCCAAATGAATGAGAACATATAATGTTTGTCCTTCTCCGACTGACTTACTTCACTCAGCATAATACCCTCCAGTTCCATCCACGTTGAAGCAAATGGTGGGTATTTGTCATTTCTAATAGCTGAGTAATATTCCATTGTATACATAAACCACATCTTCTTTATCCATTCATCTTTCGTTGGACACCGAGGCTCCTTCCACAGTTTGGCTATCGTGGCCATTGCTGCTATAAACATCGGGGTGCAGGTGTCCCGGCGTTTCATTGCATTTGTATCTTTGGGGTAAATCCCCAACAGTGCAATTGCTGGGTCGTAGGGCAGGTATATTTTTAACTGTTTGAGGAACCTCCACACAGTTTTCCAGAGTGGCTTCACCAGTTCACATTCCCACCAACAGTGTAAGAGGGTTCCCTTTTCTCCGCATCCTCTCCAACATTTGTTGTTTCCTGCAGAGGACTCTTCTATCATTAAACTCCCAGCTCTTTGCTACCAAAACTCTAGTTGATATTTTAAGATAGGAAATTTGCCTTTTATTTTGTAGGTAATTGGGAAACCAATGTAATCTTAGAAACAGTGTCAAGTTCAGAATTGTGCATCAGTTATTGCTTTCAGATGGAATTTTTCATTTCGCATACTTTAAATTTAGGAGTATTGAATTTTACTATAAGGTGCCAAGCTCAAACATTTTTTATATATAATAGTTCTGCTAAAAGCACAACTTAAGCTAACATTGACTTTTTGAAATTAGAGAAAAAGAGTAATATAACATTAAGTCAGTTTCTGTTTTTTAAAAAACTTTATTTGTGAGACAGAGAGCGAGAGAGAAGGGGGGGGCAAAGGGTGAGAGTGAGGGAGAAGCAAGATTCCCTGCTGAGCTTGGAGCCCTGATGCAGGGCACAATCTTACAATCCTGAGAGATCATGATCTGAGCTGAAATTAAGAGTCTGATGCTTAACTGACTGAGCTACCCAGGCACCCCACATTAATTCAGTTTCTAATTACTATTGTTCTTTAGCGGTGATGTAGCCGTGACTTAACCTGTGGATCAGATTGATTGCTTCCTCATTAGAATTTTCTTGAACTTGCACCCTAACTGAAAAGCTGAGTCAAGTCACCATGCTATTGCTCCCTTAGTTTCCCTAGGAAGGTACTGGCATTTCCATTGCTTTGTGAGTCATGGTGTCATCACTTGAAATAGTGAGTTTGAATTTATTTTTCCTTCCTGAGTACTACCCATTTCCTTAGAGTTCACATTTCAAGAACTCCCTAGATGTTCTGACTGAATTGCCATTTTAAGAGGCTCTCCATTTCAGCTTCTCAACTCTCTACCAATAATCCTGCCTTTAATCCAGCAAAGGACTTTCCCTACAAAGACCCCTAAACCATCATAATGCCCCAGGAGAAAATTATTCTCTAATCTTCCCCTCAATTTCTTCTTGTAAACATTGAGCCTCTGGCACTCTACCCAGAGCATTGTTAGCCTTTTGTCTCTTCTTCCATATAAATGGGCTTTTGCAATCAGACTTAAGTATAATCTTGAACTGAACTTAAGTGAACAAATGATTTCCTCCGTGATGTTGTATTACAGCTCTGTAGTGGGGGAAAAATTTTTTTTTTAATTTGTTTTCCCTACTGAAAACTGGGTAAGAGTTTGCTCCTACTAATCCTACTTCAGGGCCACAGCCCTATCTTTAAGATAGGTGTAAAAAAAAACATGAACTTGAGAAAGTGGGTTTTGAATGAAGCAGTGTTTCATAGCTCCGGCTACAGATTTAGATGCTCTAGCTCAGCCCATTTGGAAATATTCTCTTCCTCACTGTGATTTCTTCCTTCTTTTTCATAAGAGTAGAGAGAAGAGGGGGAGTAAGTTAGAAGTTAGAAGTTCGGTTAAGACACGATGACAAACAATCATGTTGGCAAGTGACTTGTCTTTCATGTGATAGAATATATTGGTTGTAAAATATTTAGGAAATGTTTGATTGGGGCCTTCAGAAAGAGAGACACTTGCCCAGGCCTTTTTGGAGCCATTTATGCCTAAAGGATCTGCTTTCTGCTACATAGATGCATCTGAAAGATTGAAAAATTAAAACCATCAGTGTGCACTGTGAAAGAAAATGAGCTTCTTAGGCTTTAGTGGACTTTTAAATATGTGAATTTTTTTTTGTAACCTAATTCAAATGTTAATAAAAAAGATAAGAGAATTGATCTGAATGTCTTTATTCTTATACTCATAAACCAAATTCTACACATTAGTTCAGAAATATTGAACCTTTAACCAATTATAAACACCCCTATTCTAATTACTTAGATTGAAGTACTTCTAAGGATTGCATCTAGGCATGTAGTTATAGAAATGAATGTTTTTGTAAGGTTTTTTTTTCTGTAATGCCTTCAGTTTTTTTCTTTTATAAAAAGAAATGTTTCAGGTGTTTTGGGATGTTCTTGTAGCTATTTATGGGCAATAGATGAATTGATTAGTAACAAGCTAATGGATCACCTACTTCCCTAGTATGTCCTTCATATTCTGTGATGCAGATACAAGATTTCTAAGAGAACAGTGGACATATACACACACAAACCATCTCTGCTAAAGGAAAGCCTCAAATGCAGCACAATCCTAAACAACCATTTACAAATCCATTGGTTTTGGAATGATGTTTGCTTTCTTAATTGCTTTTTCTAAAGCCTGATATTAAAATCATTTTGCCAAGGAAAAGAGTAAGGAACTATTTTGGAACAAAGGAGAATAAGAGAAATGGCAAGCAAATGCAATGCATGGTCCATGATATTTTGGGACATGAGAACAGAGTTGTGATCAACTAAATATACTCTGAATGAAACAGATAAATTAGACGATAATATTGTATTCATTTCAATTTTCTGATGCTGATAATTGTATGTAGTTTTGTAAGAGGATGTCCTTCTTTATTAAGAATATACACTGTATTTTGGGCTAAAGGAGGATCGCATCTGTAACTTATTCTCAAAATAATTGATAAAACATGTTTTTATGCATAAACACATCACATACATGTACATGTAAGGCATATACATATGTGTACATACAACACATTGGTAGATAAAGCACATGTGGTAAAATACTAACATTTGGAGAATGTGGATGAAGTCTATATGGGAATTTTTAAAAACCTAATTAATTAATTAATTTTTTATAAGGAATTCTTTGAGCCGTTCTTGCAAATCTTTTCTGTGAGTGTGAAATTATGTCAAGATTAAAAATTAAAAGCAAAGCATAAAAACCACTTTTCATGTTTTTGACACAGGAGCAGCTGCTCACAAGCAATAAGATAGGAGGAAAACCCCAATCATTTATAGAAGATTGTAGGTCCTATTAAAACTTAGTAAACACTATTAGTCTATATATTTTCATATGGCCATTTTTCAAAACCACAGCTATGTTCAGTGAATTAGAGCAAATCCAACCAGAGAGTGGGAAGTCGTCATTTCTGTAACATTTTACCTTGTAGTTGTTAAAATGCCAAGATACCTTCAGTGTGTTATATGTGATGGTATAGGTTTATTTTCATGAGCGCTGATACTTTTCAGATGTTTGTTTTATTAGCCTACCTACTTTTCTTCTTTCTGGTACTGAAAACATTGGGTCCTGTTAATTTCAGAATAAACAGGAAACACATAGTGAATTCTTTATAGATATATTTCCTTGTTGTTAGATTGGCTAATTCTTACGAAGCATTAAGTGTATTAAATGGTGGGGAACAGTTCTACTTTATATTCTATGTCACCAAATCTTTTCTTCAAAGCATTTTTCCCCTTCACAGCAGACACTTCTTAGTCAGTATACATTTTCTCACGAGACTCCACCTTCCTATCCACAGACTCATGTGCTCCAGGGCAGGCAACCTCAACCCTGCTTCCAGTGGCTTTCGGAATCCAGTCATGGTGATCCCATTTCCCTTGCCAGTGACTGGATTTAGGAATCAACATGTAGCTTATTTTTAGCCAAAGTAAAATGCTGACTAGGATTTAAGGAGCATTTAACTTATTCCTGAGAACAAGAGAGGTTTATCTTCCTTAGTGTGGAGTCTGGGTATGAAACTATGTGCAGCTATCTAAGCTGGTGAAGGGCAGGGCAGTGGAAAGACTGAAAAAGACTCTAGGTGCTCGATGACACCCATGAGCTGCTGAATCGGTCAGCCCTAGAACTAAAATTGCCTAATGACTGTGAATCTGTGTTGCCAACTTGAAGGGAAATATATGCTACACTGTTATTACATATTCTGGAAGATTTTTACAATTTTTTTTTAGTTCCATGATTTATTATTAAAAAGCCAGTTCACTCATCAAACCAACCAGATGATATATAGGCTTTTTTTATTTCACTTAAACAAACCATAGAAATGCAGTTTCCTTGAGTCACAGTCACCATCTCATTCACCCTCTGAGATATATAATAACATTTCAGAAAGAGAGATTTGTGATAAAGAAGATGAAGGAATTCTAGCTCAAACTAGAGGTGATGATATTTGCCTACTTCATAAGTGATATGAGAATTAAATGTGTTACCATAGTTAAAGCTCATAGAACAGTGGTTGGCAGGTAGTGAGTTCACAGTGATTTTAACAACAGCAATGATGATAATAATTACTCCTTTTTATGGCTTTTATTGCTAAGAAACTTACCATCTCAATTTTAAATTGTTTTTATTCTAAGTAATAGGCTCTTTGAGAAGCAAATGAACACTACCAACATATTCAATTTCCGAAGAGTTTTAGGGAGTAAGTAACTCTCAGTTCTTAGATGAAAAACTTGAAAACTTGAATCCTATAGACAGAACTCTCCACCTACAAGTACACTTTTGGTCACCACACTGATACCGAGTCCAACATAAAATCTACAACAAAAATCAAAAAATCAACAACAAAATCTAAAATTTTGAAGGGCGGCATGAAGTCGTGTGGCACTTATCAAATTCTCAGTGTGTGTCTCTCGTGAATAAATAAATAAAATCTTAAAAAAAAAATCTGGGGATCCCTGGATGGTGCAGCGGTTTGGCGCCTGCCTTTGGCCCAGGCGCGATCTTGGAGACCCTGGATCGAATCCCACGTCGGGCTCCCTATATGGAGCTTGCTTCTCCCTCTGCCTGTGTCTCTGCCTCTCTCTCTCTCTCTCTCTCTGTGTGTGTGTGACTATCATGAATAAATAAATCTTTAAAAAAAAAAATCTGACTTACTGGCTTCTCATATGGAAAAAAGTGTAGATCTCTGCCTACAACATAATAGGCACTCAAAGCAACGTCCCCTTTTCCTTGCCTCTGCCCACAGGCGGCCTCCTCCTCTTCCCCGGCTGGATTGGAGTTTATGAAACCATCAGGTAAAGCGATGCTGACATCAGCCAAGTGTCTTTACACAAACAGGTAGCCCTGTCCTATGTATTACGTCGTCATCCAAGCTGGGAACACCGGAAGCACACTGAGTGACATGAGTCCTGAAGCAGGGAAAGTCGACTATACTTACACTACAACAAATAGTATCTCGTGTTCCTCACAGCTAAGAAGTCACCCTGGCCTGTTTTTAAAAGATCAGATACTTGGTGAGACCTACTGATTGTTTCCAGTGTGGTTCCCTCAGCAGAATGACCTTGTGTCCAACAAAAACGAAGTGTGAGGACAGTGGGCCGCGGTGGCAGGCTGAGCACCGGGGCTGACCGAGGGCCCAGATGCCACCACACTAGGGCTGCCCGGGCCACAGGCTCCCATCGGAGGTCAAGGAGGGGGAAGGAGATGCATCGTCTGGTGATGACCATGGCTCTTCCGCACGGCCCCCCTACCACAGGGGCAGACCCTTTGTTTTACTTCCTCCACGTCCCATGCTTTTCTTGGGCACTACTCACCTCGGCTCCTTACTTGCTGTCTGCTGTGTGAGGCCCGAGGGTAAGGGAAAACCAAAACCAAAACCCAAAACCAAAACATATATGGTTTTGCTGTCAGCGTTGAACAAAACAAGGGACTGATTCTCCTCTTGCCCTCCCTGCCTCCCCTCTTCCTTCCTTTCCTTTTCTCTTCCTCCTCCTCCCAGTTCTTTGTCCTTTTCTTCTTCTTTAATAGAACATCTATCTTGATGCCTGAACTTCGTGGAACTGCTGAGTTGGTCAAGGCAGTAAATCGAGCCGGTCCCTTCTACCTCTAGAAAATACGAAGGCATCCTCTGCCATCGAGCTGGCCCCCTTGGCGGGATCAAGTGCTACTGTTAACAGGAAGGCAGGAAAGTACATTATCACTTCGGGGCTGTCATTACCGGAGGGCTTCTCTGTGAGCTATAGCATCCAGAGAGAGCAGGCAGGAGGGAAAAGGGGAAAAGGGGAGGCCAGAGAGCAGCAAGGGAGGGAAAGAAAAAGCAAGGTTTTGTTTGTTTGCTTGTTTGTGAGGCTGACCAGAATGGTGAGGATGTTGGCAGTAGAGGAGTTCCACTCGAATGCAAAACATCATACTACTTTCATTTAAAAGGTGATGAAGACAGCCACCTTCTTCTTTTTTCCTGTAGGAACGGAAATGGGAAAAACACGGGCTGTCAGCCCCACCCCGGCTTCAGCTGATCAATCCATGTCGAATAAGATCTTCTATTTAGTTATAAACTTCAAGATGTGTATTTTAGAACCAGAGAAATCCCAAAGAGATCAGCTCATTTTACTTTTTTCTTGCTACTTGTAGAAAAAAAAATACAGTCTAAGATTTCCTTTTCTCTTTGGTGTAAATTTTAAAATATATTTAAACAAATCACTTATCTAATATCTCAAATGATGGCAATAAGATGGCTAGAGCTATGAGTGCTTTGGATTTTTTTAGCTTAGTTCAGAACCCAGTGGCTAAGTGCTGTCTTTAAGTAACGTTAGCACCATCTTGTAACGGGAGTTTTGCTGAAGGCAAAGGAGAAAAGTTCGGCATCTTGGGTTTTGCTTCCTTCATTCCTTTATACCCGGGTTGCTGAGCACAGACACTGGGTCTTACCCGACAGCAATTATAATCATTTTTGTCTGTTTCTTCAAAGTCTGTTTTCTGTCTGGATGCTGTTGTGCAGCATATCGGATAAGCAGATCCCTAATGAGTTCAAAGTCAGCTAGTTAGTTCCTGGATGTGTAGCAGGCCCTGTTAATCCGGTTATGTGTAGCAGGTTTCTCATTTTTCCTATATCCACCCTCCACCCTGCCTCACTAAGGTTTCTATTTTTTTTTTTTTCTTTTGCAGAACAATTCACCTTTAGCAGTAGAGAAATCAACATTTTTCTTTTAAAGCAATAGTGGTAAGCAAGGTGTTGTAGAAAACGCAAACAGTATGGAATAGCTATTATTATATGGGAGACCTACTATTCCCTACAGGACCATCTGTTTTCCTAACAACAACAACAACAATAACAAAAAATACAATGCTCCCTGAGTTATTTTTTAAAGGGCTTAAGCAGTCATTCAGATAATCAGACTTCCTTGCTGTGAAATTTCATCAAAGTGTACTCAATCCTTGAACTCATATCTGAGTCCATTTTGCCAATCAGATAAAACTTCCTAGGCTTTTTCCTAGAGGCATGAGGGTTAACTTGATCTTATTGCATTGCAAAAGATTTTGTGTTACAAACCATTTTTCATAAAAGCTATTTGTTGTGTTACGGGAATTCCAGACAGGCTCCTTGTTAGGATGGATTTGGGTGAGAGGATGGCTTGCTCTGCCTTATGGCTTAGGGTGAAATGAAAATTCTTAGAGATTCTTACAAGTTACCAGCAGGAGAAATGAAAAGACAAAAATGATATGGGAAAATTAGCATCTTAGTATTGTAAATATGTTATTTCTCTTGAACAGACCAACAATTGTTTTTTGGGGGGGTAAAAAAAAAGGAAGAAAGAAAATGGCTCTAAGGACATCCCTAATTTGGAAGCAATGAATTCATTTGTCTTAAAATTGTCACTTCCTTTCCTTTTTCCTTTCCTTTCCTTTCCTTTCCTTTCCTTTCCTTTCCTTTCCTTTCCTTTCCTTTCCTTTCCTTTCCTTTCCTTTCCTGACATAGAGGTTGAAGCCAACTCATTCCTTTCTTTTTTCCTTTGAAAGGTCGGCCACCCTGTGCTTGCCCACTCTCATCCACTCCAGCACAAACAGCCTTTGCATCAAAAAAGCACTAGGTGGTGCCCATTTTCTTTGCCGGTGAAAGAGCTGGATTTCCCCCAAGGGAGTCACTACGGGGAAGTTTATGAGCCCCCAGCCCCATACCGCGCAGTCCCCTCCTCTGACAGATGACCAGGAGCCTGGTGTCACGTTCAGTCATTTCCCGAAAGTATCCCAGGGCTTGCCAGTTTTAGGACAGAGTTTTAGTTTTGGAAGTCAGTGGTTTTAAATGTGAAGGTAAGAGTGGAGGGTTGGTGGTGGCAAAAAGCTTTGAATATTCCCTTTGAAAATAAAAGATAAGAGGAATAAAGGCTGTAACCCTGCCATCTGTGTCTCTAAAGAGTCATGGCTTAATATCTTTGCCAAGGCTTTCCTCCTGCAGACCATCCAGACAATGCAGTTCACGTGCTGACTTAATTTTTCCCATTTTTAGCCATAATCAAGCTATAAAAATAATAAACGAAAATAAAGGTTAATCTTAAATTTCAATTTGCCTCTTCATGAAAATAATTCTTTGTCAAATGAGGTATGGTTAAACGGAGGATTTTGCATGCCCATGTTCACCCCCATACTTACTGTTTGAAGAGGTGGCTTTAAACCACTGGGTTTATTCCTTAAAAAAAAAAAAATCTTATTAGGCACGCTTAACAGATTGTTGCTTTGTGAGGAAGGAGAGCAAATAACTGGCTAGGAAGATGTTTTCTTCAGGATAATTTTATCCAGGCGGTATGCCCATCAGATTTGTTTCAGAATTTAGAAGCGTTTAGCAAGTTTTTGTTATAGTACCAGCAGTTGAGCATGATCGTACTTTTGCTACAAAATAAAATAAGAAGAAAAGAATATGTGGACTTTTTTTTTAAGTTGAATTAGGCAAAAATGATTGTCAATCTGTGATCTATTCTCTGAAATTTGGCTGGCTAGGGTTAATTTGTTCGAATGCATCTATTCTGCCTTAAAGAGGGCAAGAAGATAGTTTTCTGAATGTTAAAAAGTAGACTCTGGCCGTAAAATCTGAATCGTGTTTCCCAGTTGATGAAACATCTTCCAAAATAAAGGAAAAAATAAAGATTGCTAGTAGTTCTAAAAAGTCGAACTAAGAAAAAAAGCCTTATTATGAAACTATAAGAATTATTTCTGTGCTCTAGCTGCCCTGTCATATGTCATGACATGTGGCAGGTTGACTGCTCATTAATTCTATTTATATCAGTATGATAATCCACCCCACTGAGTACACATGTGTTAAAATATTCATAAATTATGTTTATTGCGAACAAATATACATTAAATGCCAAAAGAAGACCATTATTTAAAGACAAAACTAGTCAACAATCAAATAAGCATAGCCTTTTTACTGTCAGTCCACTACATTATGTTTTATCAAATTCACATTAATTGCCTCTTTCCAATGCCTCATAGGGAATGTTTATGTTTTGTTTTTAAACTGCACAAAAGAGATAGCTTTCATCGAAAGGAAAAAAAAAAAACAACTTGGGAAACAGAAGGGGTTATATTATCTGACCAATAATAATATCAACTGGAACAAACCATCCAAAAAGAACTGCACTTCTGGCCTCCAAATTGTTAAAAAAGATGTGTCACTTGAATCCTAATACAGACTTGAATTGAATTTGAGGGTGTTTCTTGAAGTCGTAGACCAATTAAATAAATCAGATAGCTTTTTGATAAAAGGCTGTAAATAAAACTTGGGGGTTTATTCATATTTTGGAACCAAATACCTGAGGGCATGGTTAAGAAAATCTAGAGCATGGGGAATTGAAACCAATAATTAAAATGTACTACAGCACACTGTGTTTTGAAACTTATTACTTCCAAATGAAACAATCTTGAACTACTCTATTTTGAGTGATTTCAGGAAGTTGAAAAAGTTGAGGTGATTATTCTTTTTACAAGCTGGCTGTGCAGTTACAGACCACAGTCGAAAAGTTTGAATTCCTTGTCAAAATCCAAAGTGGTTTTAGTTAAAATATATTGCCTAACTTACCCAATCCATCATCTTCTGAATTAATGCCATGGAAACATCTAGGATTATTAATTATTAGGACCACACTTCAGGTAAATGACTAAACTAAGGGTCATTTGAAAAAAGTGAACTGTGTCTTGGTCTGAGAGTCTATTTGCAGTCCTCCCTAGGAAACGTATAAATTTTCAAAACTTTAATTATGCTTAAAGGGACACTTTTATTTCTGGAGAGAAATGACAAATGAGGAGTAAAACAAAGTAGGAAATTCTGATTTTGCTTCATTGTTATTGTACCCTTCTTTTACAGAGCAGGGGAGGACACAACATGGGCATGAAGTACTTGAACGTTACCAGTACTTTGCTACAGGAAGGAAGCCGTCACCCCTGGATCGCGTGCTACCGTCAGGTAAGATCTTCATTATTTCTCCTCGTCATCCTCCTCCTTCTTTGTCTTCCTCTTCTTTTTAAATTTCAGCTCTGTCGAAGTATAACTGACAAATGTAGTTGTAAGATACTTGAGTGTGTATCAGGACGACTTGATATACTTATTTGTTGCAAAGGACTTGCCCCTTCTAGTCAACTAACACACCCATCACTTCACTTATTCCTTCCTTCCTTCCTTCCTTCCTTCCTTCCTTCCTTCCTTCCTTCCTTCCTTTTGTGAGAACATTTATGTTCTACTTTCTTAGCAAATCTTAATTATACAAGACAGTGTCAACAACTGTAGTCTTGATATTTTATGTTAGATTGCCAGACATTATTCATCTTATAGCTGAAAGTTTGTACCTTTTTACTGACCTCTCCTTATTCTTCCCTTCCCCTGGCCTCTAGCAAACACATTTTGTTCTCTGTTTCTATGAGTTTGAATTTCTTTCTTTCCTTTCTCTCTTTCTCCTCTCTTTCTCTCTTTCTCTTTCTTCTTTCTTTCTTTCTTTTCTTTCTTTCTTTCTTTCTTTCTTTCTTTCTTTCTTTCTTTCTTCTTTCTTTCTTCTTTCTTTCTTCTTTCTTTCTTTTCTTTCTTTCTTTCTTTCTTTCTTTCTTTCTTTCTTTCTTTCTTTTCTTTCCTTCTTTCTTTTTTGATTCCACATAGATGAAAGATTTCTATATAGTGACACCTCACAAAATGTTTTACTTTCCACTTTCCCTTGGAAGAAAAATCTCTTATATGTTATTTAAAGAAATGTATAGGTAGGGAACCTACCTATAGAGAGACAGGGAAACTATCATAAGGAAATCATTCAAAATGTAAAAAAAGAGCCATATGTATAAAATTGTCTTTCTAATGTTATTTCTAATAACATTAATTTTAATATCTAACGATAGAATCAGGGTCAGAAATACAATAGCATTGATTTGCTGAAATATTATGTAGCCAATAAAAATTACGGATGCATAGCAGCAGGGGAAATGTGTAGTAAAACATCAAATGAAAAAAAATTCAGTTTATAAGATTAAGGTATAAAATGATTATAATAGTTTTAATATGCAAATAATAAAACACTAAAAGAGAATGGACAAAAAATGTGAATCATCATGTTCAGGAGTAAAACTGATTTTTTGGCCCCTTTTCAGACTCATATTAGGCTGTCTTACTAAGATAACTTGAAATGAATTTTAAAATTTCAAAGAAATTATTTGGAGGAAATCAGTACTTAATTTACATTTTTTTTTCTTTAGATGTCATAAATAATCACCACAGATTTTTGAGGAGAAAAATTAGACAACTTCCACTTCCAAAAAATGCTAACTTTGAAACTGGTATCCCAATGTGTGGTTTTCAGCAGTCAAACCTAATCTGCTTTTTACTGAATCACAGTGCACATAGATTTTATTAGATAAGAATTCCCTTTTTTTTATTTTATTTTTTTTTATTTCCCTGCTTATTGTATTTGACTCCAAACCACAACATTTTCATCTATCTGTTCTCAAAAACCCTGGGCAGCCATTTCAGAAAAAAATAAAACAAAACAAAAAAACACAAATCAAAACAGCACAAAACCCTCTCATTAAGCTCTCTGCAAAGTTTGGGATATGCACTTTCATGTGAATTTTGGCCTCTGTACAGCACTGCTGCACAATCATTTTCATCTGAGATTTGAACATATTGGAAGAACTATAGCCTTCCTTTCTTTTATCCTGTCATTTCCCCCCCTGGAAGTGACGGGCATATGGCAGGCACCCTCCCTGGATTCTCAAACAACAGGAGGGACCTGATTTCAATTCCTACATCCTGTCATCAGTGACTCTCGGGATATTTTGTTCTTGCAAGGCTAAAGATGTGATTCGAATTTGCCATACGGACAGAGCTTAATGCGATGCCATTTTTACCACTGGAGCCCTCAATCAGTTAATTAAACATGATATAAATCACCGCATGTATTTGTAAAGTAAGATTAATATGGCAAAGTCAAAGTAAATGAGGAATCCTCCCCATCCTAGGAGTGTGAATCACAGATAGGAAGATTACACTTTTGGAAACTCAATACTTTTGAGCAGGCTTTGTTGGTTTAATCCCTCAGACTGCTTTGTGCAACTTGAAACCTGGAGCTGTCATCTTTAGCCAAAATTTCAGCCATAACTTCCTCAGCTTTCACCCCATTATTGAAATCAGCATTCACAATACTTAACAAAGATCAAACCTTTCAGCGGACCACAGGGCAGCCTTTTACCACCTGGGACACCAGAACCATGTTTAATAAATATTTCATTTTGTTTTAACATGAAGACTTCCCCAGTTTCCCATTTTTTGTCTTTTCTGGGGAGCCAAGGGCTACCCCCAAGCCGCACATTCCATCACTGTGGTCAGTTCGGTTTATAGCCTTAATAAAAGGATTTTCCCCTTTCACGTGCTAAGGAGCCTTGTTAAACCAGAGCAATTACAGAAACACAAGATAGGCGCGCTGCAAAGATCAAAGCTCACCTAAAGACAGCTCTGTAGGAATTTGGAGCTTTCTTTGAAAAGCACTCAGTTTACAAAGTATAGAGGTATTAAACCCCAGGAATTTTTTAAAAAAAAGCCTAGTTTCAAATAATGTTAAAAGTCTGACAGTAGTTAATATGGGACCTCCTTCAGCCACTCTGTGTATTATTCCTAATATCTATTCACAGCATATCTATAATAGCTCCAAAGGAACCATTATGCTCAGAAGACATACGCATATGATGGATCCTTAATACCAAATACATTACCTACTCAGTAGGTACATTTTAACCTCAATATCCTAGCTCAGGGGGAAGGGTGAGAAAATAGTCTGTAAATTTCTTTAGGAGGAATAAGAATGCAGCGTGCCTGGGCCTTGCACTGCTCAGTGGGATCACTAGGGGCTGTACCAGGTGACAGCAGCACCTGCCTTTAGGGCCACCACACAACTCATCCAACCACAACAGAGTGTTGATGCACCGGATTTTAGGCATCATGTTTACCTCTCCAGATTGTTGTCATTCTTCCTGAGAACACACACACACACACACACACACACACACACTATGCTTAAAGGTCCCATTTCAGAATAACATTGATGAATCCTGAGTGTGGATTAAACTCAGCCGTGTGGCTGTGGGAGCTTTAAGGTGACAAAGGGTCTGAGGATTCCTTTCTGGATCCAGCTATCTGCAAGCCACATTTTAATTTCTTTTGTGTACAGCATCTTACCAGAGCGGTAAAAGTGGGCTCAGCCTGGGATTTTGAATTCTGGGCTTCAATTTAGGAAAGTAAGTTATTTAAGAGGCGGCTCTTGCCAGGAACACTTTGATATCAATTTGGAAAACACTTTTGGCGGTTTTGATGTCCAGTTGTTTTGCCTTCGAAAAATACAGAGACAAGTGCAGTCCATTTTTAAGAAAATATTTTAATGGCATAAAAAATAGGAGCATGTATTTATGGCTGCTTGTTACACGCTGAGCAGGTTACATACAATATCTTATTTAGTCTCTATGACAATCCTGTCAGGTAGATTCTATTACTATATTTATAGACGAGGAAACTGAGGCATAGAAGTGCTTAGTAATTTGCCAAAGATCACACAATTGGTAAGAAGTGAGGTTGTGATTCTAATACAGGGTATGCATATCTGGGAGCTAAGCTTCACAGCCCACGACTATCTGATTTGAAGTTTACTTTGTGCTATGGCTTAAAGTTTGTATTTTATAGTTTCTTTTTATTTAGTAGTAACTTTTAGGAGTTGAAATTAAAGTTAACAGCATTGGGAATTTTTTTTTTCCCCAGAGAAAGACTTTTTTCTTTTAATTTGGTGTTAAATAATAATAACATTTTAATTTTCATGTTTCTCATAATTTATGTTGGAAAATGTCATACACTAAAAATAAGCTAACAGAGTTTAATGATAGTAAGCAATAGTAAGCAACTTTTTTTTTTTTTTTTTGGCTTGGAATCACCATTTACCTAAGAAAATATCATTATTGAAAGGAGAAATATTCATTTATATTGTTTGTCTTTCCTTTTTATTTATTTACTTAGCCTTTTCTTTGACTAGTTGAAGATTCTGATACTTTATCCAACAGTGAAGAAGATTGTTCCAGATTTTTAGAAGGATTATGTTTCCATGTCAGTAAGACAGTCACCAGAATCACCAATATTTGGGCCTGTGACCTTGGGTAGCTGGTTCAATTCTATTAGGGTCAGCAGATTATCAGAGGTAAATGAGAAAAATAAGGCCAGTCGTACACTGTTACTATGAGAATCGTGAAAATAAAATCACATACATATAAAACACCCAGCACAGGTCTGACCTGTGTTGGTTCTAGAAGTATTACCTTCCCATCTCCCTTTGATTGTAGTTATAATAGATCTGGTTGAAAATGTTCCCTGTTCTCCCTTAAGTAGGCTCTGAAAGTCCTGCTTTCACAGTCTGGCACTTCATTGGAAGAGGACTCCGAGGCCCTGATGGAGCTCGAGTGTGTGTATCATCAGGGAGCCCTTTCACCACCGTGGCCAGGCCTGAAACGGCATCCGCGGCAGCGAACTCTTCTTGTCAGGGCTTTGCTTGATGGTTAGAAGCAAAAGGATCCTTGAAATAGGAGTAAAAGGCCAAATTTCAGTTTTTAGATCATGAGCACTGTAGATTTTAAGAACTCTCCCTCTATCTCTTATGGATTGTCAGATCTCATTTAAACAAATATCTCAACCCACCGCTCAGCAACAACATATGTCATCTTGCCCTTTAGGACCTTGTCACCCACTGATCCAAGTCAGGCCACTCCCTCCCGAGGCTAGAGAGACCTGGCCTGTGTGTTCAAATAGCCTCTAGCTTCTTGCTGGTATGTAATAAATATTAATAATTATTCAATCAATCAATCTGCCACCTTTCATAAGCGCTAGATTTCTTTCACGGTGTAAAAACACGGTTGACGTTTTATCAAAATTCAAGAATTTTTAAAGGAGTCATTCTTATCTTTGATCTGAGTAGATGTCTATGGAAACATATATCCATACCAGTATCTTCTAAAAAGGGACTGTTAATGTCAAAAATGTTTATCCTGCCTCTTGACACCTCCCCAGTCTTTGCTTTCTTTACTTTCCATACTGTTTCTTTGTCTACATGTAATTCTCTCATTGCCTTTGTAAGCGGTCAATGTGCAGCATGACTGTAAGATCAGGCCTCTTTAAAAATATCATTTTAGGGAACTATGAAAAGTTGGCTAGTCCTGAATAATGCATTAAGATAATTCTGCTCTTGTTTCCTACTCAAAGGTTCACTTACTCTACTAGAGTCTGCATACATAGGAACACTTGGTCTTCAGTCAGAACATTTGCTTTCCTTCTGGTGTTGCCAGGTCCAGCCAATAAAAATACATGGTACCCAGTGAAACTAGAGTTTCAGATAAACCGTGAATAATTTTTACTGTAAGTATGTCTCATGCAGTATTTGGGGCATACTTATACTAAAATATTATTCACGGTTTATCAAAATCCAATTTAATTGGGCTTCCTATAATTTATCTGGTAATTCTATTTCTTCCACCTCTTTTTTTTTTTTTTGAAGATTTTATTTATTTATTTGAGGGAGAGAGAGCACACGGAGGGAGAGGGAGAAACAGACTCCCTGCTGGGCTGAGAGCCAATGTGGGTCTCGATCCGAGGACCCCGAGATCAAGACCTGAGCCAAAGGCAGACCCCCAACTGACTAAGCCATCCAGGGATCCCTCTTCCACCTCTTTAGTGAACAAAATAACAAATTCAGTACTGCTTCTGACAGCTCTTGTGGGAATCAGTAGCATGCCGTTGGGGGTGGTGGAAGGGGACTTTGTCTTTGCATAAGGAGGGCTCTGAACCAAAGGTTGAGGACTAAGTCAGAAGAGATGGTTTTGGCATTCAGAATGGCTAAAAATATCAAACAGCCACCAAGCCACAGTTTGGAACTCAATTTTTTGACTTGCTTTACTCATTTTTCTTAAAGGCGAAAATAAAAATGAATATTTTTATCAAAATATTTTATCAAAATAGTATACTATTTTATCAAAATAGTATAGAAAAGCAGATTGCCTCTGGATATGTTATTTACTCATGATTCATTTTTTCGTTCATTCAACAAGTATTTACCGAGGGCCTCCTATGTGTCAGGAATTGTGTGACGGTTATATAAATATTTGTATATTTATATTATACTTTTGTCCTGGTTCAAGGGTTTTGTGTGTACTGGATTTTTAATGGTGGTAATTTTGAATAGCAATGGCTGTAGGTGCCTAAGTCATGCTTCTTGCTGTCTAAACATCAATGATAGGCATCAAGAGTATTCATGGTAACTAAGGATATATATCTTATTGGAAATCTTTTGGGTTAGCCTTTAAAAAGCAGCTGTATACTTATGAGATTATGCTATGTAAGTACCTATATTTTTATATCTATAGCTATATCTTTTATTTATTTTTTATTTTTTTTATAGCTATATCTTTTAAAAAGAACCTGTATCCCCATAGCACTAAGTTAAATTATAATTTACCCTATATTTTTAGAAACCAGAGATCAAAATATTGCTCAGGCACAATTGCTTCATCTGTCAGACATGAAAATGACTCCTATCAATTGTCCTTCTTAATTTTTAAGTCATTTTTACCCATTTTGAGGTTATGGGGATTCTTACACGTGTTTGATTGGATTCAGTCAAATAGGCCGTGCAGCTTTTACTGCGCCTTGTAATTTTTTTCATTACAATAAAAAGCCTTTTAAATCACTGCTACTTAGACTTATATTGAAAATACTTGTGATACTTTTATATACAGTGAGTTTAATGCCAGAATGTGAAAGCAAATTGATTGTAGGCAATTCTGTGCTTGAGCACCCCAGAGTAAAAAGAATTACACTAGTAACCCTGGGGACCTCCTGCTCTCAGAAAGGCTGTCTGTGCACTCAGACATCCACTGGCAGGTGAAAAAAGAAGGGATTGCTTAATTCTGATCTGAAATTGTATAAACACATTTTAATTCAGAGAAATAATTTTTGAAGGGGAAAAAAAGCACCTCAAGAGACACTTATGTTTAATGTTTTTAATTTAGTAAAATGAGCTGCAAGGAAAGTATGTCATCTTTGCAATAAGCATTTGAACATCTCCTAACAGTGACTTAAATGCAGACAACTTGCCATCTGGAGGGTGTGCCGGGTGTGGAGAGGCTTGGCTGGATCAGCTATAAAACCCGCATGGACTTTTTACCTCTGACACCCTGGTCAGAGTGAGAAGTACTTGGGGCTTTTAACTGAGTCTCTAATGACACATACCTCAATCAGCTTGAGGAACAGCTGACGTGTTTTAGGAATGAATTTAGAGTGTCGAGCAGGCATTAGAGAGAATGAATTAATATTTTTGGGAGGAGTCCTTGGCTGAGATTGTGATCCATGACCAGTCACTCATGATTCTTCTTTCCTGGATCTTCAAGGTGAAATGTGCAGGAAACCAAAGAGTTCTTGGCTTTTCAAAGAAATCAAAACCCAGATGTGTTAGGTTTGATTTTAGTAGGCAGACTAGCTCTATATACTTGTTCATTTCTCTTCCAAAGCTTTCCTGGGGCAGATATTGAAGGAGGGGATGAAGGTGGGAAATGAAGAGATAGAGTGTGTTTGTTGACATTGGTCGTTAATAGTCGGAGGGGCCAAAGGGGAAAATCGTATAGACTAGTGGGCCTGGAGGCAATATGGTTCTAATGAAAGTCAGGCCCCTCATATGCAAGCACATTTCTATCAAGGTTATATGGCCTCGAACAGCTTCTAGAGAGAACCTTATAACAGCGGCTACAGATACTCATTGTGACCAAGGCCTTCACCACCAGTTTCTTTGAATAGAAAGCCTCATCCAAGACCTTATCTCTGGGTTATCATTCTTGCCTAAGCACAGCTCCACCATGTATGTTATTCATATCAGGTTACAATGGCCAACTTCTGTTTAGAGAGGTAGTATCTGCAGGAGGGTATAAGACTGCAGAACTCAGAGCCCGCTGCCCACCTTCTAAACCCAGCTCTGCTCTTAATTAACTATGCAATTTTAGGCAAATTATATAATCTCTCTGCGTCTCAGCTTTTTCATCTGTAAGATGGGAAGGACTGAGTCAATACTTATACAGTTCTTGGTTACTACCACCGTATGCAACTTCCCAAGCGGGCTGTGAGCCTTGCATGTTGACGCTGTGTGTTATTTTTGCAGTTATATGTACTTAGAAAAGGAAAATGTATAAATGTGTATAGGCAATGAGAGCATTTCTCCTGTGTGTTTGTTAGACTGTTTGCCTCTGACCAACAACAAAGACACAGGATCAGTTAGTAAAATCTTTGAGATAAAGTTTCATGTGTAGATTTTGTTCAAAGGTCAGTTCACAGGGATTATCTGGCCCAAAGTCCTCCTTTTACAGACAACTACAGCCCAGAGAAGTGGGTCCCATAGCCAGGTATTGGCAGCACCAGTACTAACTTCCATGGCTCTTGTCATTAAGTGTGTGCCCATCCCATGACACCATGCAAATTCTCAGCCTTTTCACAAAGCAGATTTTATGCATTTATAGTCCATTGCATTTTCCATCTGAAAAATTTCCCCTCTTGTAAGTTTTCTGAGCCACTCTCCAGATTATCCATCTGTGTGTCCTGAAAACTCTCTGCCAAAATGGTGGGGCTTAGTGCCAACACCCAGTCCCTTCCAAAAGATAATGCCAACCATCACACCACTGGTTAGTTACAACAGGCTTTGCCAGCCTTTATAAAATAGGATTGTCAAAATGTTTTACTTGTGGGATAAACTTTACATTTTTATTATTCACCATTCACAACATTGGTTCTAGTCTTCCACTGGTCAGGGATGGTGACTTTGCTTGAAAAACACCTTGTGAATGCCTATCACTAGAGCTTTTTCATGTTATATCTTTCACCTGGAATGGTCTTTCTCCTCCTAACCCATCTTACAAGGTTCTGATCAGTTTTACCTCTCCCATGGAGCCTTTATTAAATATCCCAGCTTATAGCTAGTTACCCAAAGCAGGTAAGGGTTAATGCCACCCTGTTTTGATAAACTGGAGCCAGTAAATATCCATGATATTTCACTGCCCCTTTTATGAATATTGCTCAATTTAGACTTCTCCTCTTTTAGGCCAGAACTGCATATACTTCTACATGCAGTCTGGCCATCTGCACTATGGACTAATGCAACTTCTTGTTGTCTGGTCTTCCTGAGAGTGCATTATATAGATTACAGTTCATTTAGAATGCAGCTGCCGGGGTCGTGACTCACACAGAGATTAATCATTACGCCTGGGTTAGCTTCATTACTTTGACTACCCATTACATCTTGCCGAGATTATAAAATGTTGCTTTTAACTTACAAGGCCTACACTAGCATTCACTTACCTCCAAGACACACATTTATGTTGGTTTTTTTTCTCTTTTTTTTTGGTATTATCAGGTCACTGGAAATTGCTAGCATTTCCCATAAGCTTTGACTCCAGAAATTAAGCCCTACTGAAGCTTTCTGACATCAGATTGAATAACATGTCTAGAAAAGAAAGTATATCATATGTTTTATTATAAATAATATAAAAATTTATAGGGTTATGTAAAGAATGGGAATGAAAATTTCAATAAAACCACCAAGCTTTTCTTTGACTTCCTTTTGAAATAATAATGTCATCTCAAAGATTTAAAGATTGTCCTGCAATTAGAGTTGCTAATGAAAATATTGCCACACTGGTGCGAGCCATCTGTATTTTCTGTGGCACTATTCCCTTCCCTTCATGTGATTCAGCACAAGCCTCAAAAAAGAAAAGGATTCTAAAGAGAAATAGTGCTTCTACTCCCAGTACACAGTGAGCTTAAGTGGAAAAATTGAGGAAGAAGATATTTACTAACAAAAATTGCTGCATAAATTCAGCTAGCAGAAATGAAGAACCACAGAGATGGACTCAATTTTCCAAAATCTATATCCATGTGAGGTCTTCCCAGAAATAAAAAGAAAAAAAAATACTTGAAGGAAAATTGCAAAAGTATGCCCAATATTCTTCTTCAGTTGTATCCCTGACAATTATATTTTAAGGAAGTTAAAATTAAATCTCAAAATATATGTAACATCTATATGGACCTGAAGGGGATATTGAAAATGGAAGACGTTGTGAATGGTTGTGTTTAAGAACAAAAGTTGTATATTACAGTTTCAATCCTTGTATGAAAATTTGAATGTCCTTTTTTTTACTAGTAGGAACTTAAATTTGCCTGTCATTCTTGCTATAGGTAATGGAGATGAACTTGTTTCTTTTTTTTTTTTTTAAGATTTTATTTATTCATGAGAGATACAGAAAGAAAGGCAGAGACACAGACAGAGGGAGAAGCAGGCTCCATGCAGGAAGCCTGATGTGGGACTCAATCTCGGGACCCCGGGATCACGATCCGAGCCAAAGGCAGTTGCTCGACCACTGAGCCACCCAGGAGTCCCTATGAACTTATTTCTGATTGATCTCAAAAAGTTGATGAGGTCTTCATGAAATATGACTGGCAAGTAAATATAGACTTGCTAATAATAGCAAATATATAGAAGGATTTATTCTATGCCAGATACTATTTTAAGCACTTTATAGATAGTAACTTATTTAATCCTCACCATACTTCTGTGAGGTTAGTGTGATTATTATCTTCATTTTACAGATGAAGAATCTGAGGCTTAAGAATTTGAAGAAACTTGGCCAGTTAGATAGTAACTGCTGGCACCAGAATTCAAACGCAGTTGATCTGGCTCCTAATTTATGTTTATAAACCACTATGATATACTATTTCTTGAAGCCAATGTAGAGGGGCATCCTTCAAATTATCCAAGATCTGTATTATAAAAAGAGCAATTTAAAGGCAAAGAGAATAAGAGACAATGGATTTGATGACTTACTGGTTAGAATGTAGGGTTCAAATTTATTCCATGGAGAAACGAAGTCCATCTCATAGTCTAGAATGAATTTGTGATAGTAGGTGCATGCCAGGTGACTTAGTCTGATGGAGGATAGAGGACTTTCAGAGCAAGAAGCCAGGTACATTATTTAGGAGATAGTCTGAAAACATTTTTGCAGCCTCTTCCATATACTCACCATTCCTGGATCTAAGCATTTGTGTCAGGAAATAGAATAATTATTTGGAGTAGAACACATGAAATTAGAGAGAATTTGTTTGGGTGGATAAAGTTAGTCTTGACTATTTAAACTAGCAGAACTTGGTAATAGTCAACCGCGGGCCAGCCACAAAAAAAGCAAAGACATAGAAAGAAAAAAAGCATGCAAATTTTTATAGTAGCTCTGGAATTAATGAGTTCCATGGATTCAGTAATATCAGACAGTTTTCATAGTTTCTTAGAAACATAACTGTATGCATCAGTGCCTTAAAATTTACAAAAGAATCATTCAGAATTTGTAATTATTATTCAGAAAGCCAATACATGTATCTAGTAGTATGAAGTGTTCTCCTGTGTTGTTCTCTTCTGTACCCTTCAATTGTCATTTCCTTTGACTAAATACATTTCCTTTTCATTTTTTTACCAGACATTGAAGAGAGCTTTTCACTCAGGAGAAGTTCAATGAGTTGACATACTCAATGTTAAAACTGGTGTTTGGTCTAATTTACCAAACATGCATAGAGTGCTTACTGCACTATACTAGGTGCAGGGACATGGAATTACATAGATGGTGGCCCTGATTGAGGGGCTAAGTCTTGAGATGCCAATAAAGCATTTATTTGTCAGGATCATTGGTTTAGGGCCTGCCAATCATCCCATAGATTTCCTCTCCAGTGTCGTATTCCTGCTGCAATCAGTTTAGGTGTCTCACCCTTAGCCAGTAAATCCTGGAAACTGTTGAAAACTCATCTACCATCCATTGCTTGGGGATATGGAAAGTGTCATTTTGAAAAGGAAGATTTACAAACAAAAAACAGTCTTTCATAAAAGACACAAAACAAAATAATAAAATGTCACAACATCTCAGAATAATTTTTATATCAATTTATAAAAATTGATATTAAAATGAGTTCTTGGTATTAATCTTTCTTTCCAAAGAAGAGGAATGACCTTAGTAAAGCATACTACAACATTGCTGAGTCATTTGTATTGTTCTGCCAAATGGAAAACAGAGCTAAGAGCTCTCATTATTACTTTTTTTGTTCCTGGTTTATATCCCAATGGAACACATTTGGTCTAATATGCAACTTAAACATTTTTATTTTCTGTTTTGTTCCTGTCCTATTTCTAAAAAAAAATTTCTACTAGAAATTTTCCTTGAACATATCTTCCATGACAGGGTTTAAAACTCTATTCTCATTACTCTATAAGGGGAAACAATGCATCAATAGCACAATTATATAAAAGTCACAAGTCAGTAATGTGCTGGGGCAAAGTTCCTCATGGTTTAACCCAGAGGTTGACAAAGTACAGCGCCAGAGTAAAATCTGGCCTGTCATATGTTTTTAAATAAAGTTTTTTTGGACCATAGCTGCAGACATTCAATTACAAATTGTCTACCCAACAGATTATAGTACAACTACAATGACAGAGTTGAGTGGATACAAAAGAGATCATATAGTCCACAAGAGCTAAAATATTTGCTACTTCGCCCTTTATAGAAAAAAAATAATCTACAAACCCTTGCTCTAAGCTATGTTCTTGGGGGGGAGAAGGGCAAGCAACTTTAAAATTATAGTTAGCAGTCTTTCCACTTATTTTTGAATAAGATGCATAAAATAAAAGTGAGGACTTAAAGAAAAAACGTTATTGATCAGTGATCCAGACATTAGAATCTTATTCGGATTTATGCAATAGACACAAGTTGAACAATTTTAATTTGGAGGTAATAGGCTACAATATAAAAATAAAACTAGAAAGATGACTAGATAAGAGAAAGGGACAGATAATTTTAAGTAGGAAAAAGAGTTAAGCAAAGACTTGAAAATAGGAAAGCATATGAAGTTCAAGGTATGGAATGGCATATTTTAGAAAGGAGCTATTAATTTTGATGGAATGTGTTTTTTCAGAATGTTCTCTTTTTTTTAGAATTTTTTCAAAAATCAAAGAACTAAT
This sequence comes from Canis lupus baileyi, assembly GCF_048164855.1. Taxonomy (NCBI): domain Eukaryota; kingdom Metazoa; phylum Chordata; class Mammalia; order Carnivora; family Canidae; genus Canis; species Canis lupus. The sequence continues at coordinate 69,407,596 of NC_132848.1, read as the reverse complement.
GATTATGCGGTGGGTTTAGAAGGAATGCAAGATCGTGGTTCTTGCCATGGAAGAGCTTAAATTTGAATTATAGATTGGAAAGTAAAGTCCATGATATTTAAAAAAAAATAGAAGACTTGTATATAGAAAACTATAAAACATTGCTGAAAGAAATTAAAAAAGGACCTAAATAAATGGTAATACATCCATGTTTCATGTATTATAAGACTTAATAAGATGGCAATAATCTTCAAACTGATTTACAGATTCAATCCCTATCCAACTCCCAGTTAACATTTTTGAAGAAACTGATAACTGATCCTAAAATTTATATAGAAATATAAAAGATCCAAAATAGCCAAAAAGATTTATTGTAAGACTTATACTCCCAGTTTAGAACTAAATAGCCAAAGATGGGGTTAAAAGAGCCAAAGTTGGAGGACTGATATTCACAATTTAAAAACTTACTACAAAGCTTATAATAATCAAGACTGTGATATTGGCATAAGAATAAACAAATAGGTCAGTGGAACAGAATTGAGAGTTCAGAATAAACATTTATGGCCAATTGATTTTTTACAAGAATGACAAGCCAGCTTAATGAGGGGAAAAACAGTTTTTTCAACAAAGGGTATTAGGACAACTGAACCCACATGCAAAAGAATGAAGTTGGACCCCAACCTCACACCATGTATAAGAATTAGTTCCAAGTAAATCAAAATCCTAAATTTAACAGCTAAAACTGTAAAGTTCGTAGAAAAATATAGGTATAAATGTTTGTTTCCCTGGATTAGGCCACCTTTTCTTAGATAAAATACCAAAAGCATAAAGCAACCAAAGAAAAGGTAGAAAAATTGCACTTCATTAAACTAAAAGCTTTTCAAAACACACTATCAAGAAAGTGAAAAACAACCCACAGAGTAGGAGAAAATACTTGTAAAACATACATCTGATAACAGTTTAGTATACAGAGTACGTAAGAACTCATAGCTGAGCAATGAGAAGAAAGAACCCAATTTAAAAATGGGCAAAGTATTAAATAGGTATTTTTCCACATGTTATGCAAAAGTTTAAATAAGCATATCAAAAGATACTCAATGTGATTAGTCATTAGAGAAATGAAAATCAAAACCACAGTGAAATACGACTCCATACCCACTAGGATAGCTATAAGCAGAAGGATAAACATTAATGTGAGTCGGCAAGTATGTAAAGAAATTAGAACCTTCATTCACTGCTGGTGGATGTAAAATAGTTTAGCCTCTTTAGAACACAGTTTGGTAATTCCCTAGAAAGTAACTATGTTTAAGTTACCATGTAATCCATCAAGTCCACTCCTATGTATATGCCGAAAAGAAGTAAAATGCCCATACAATATCTTCTTTGTGAATGTTGACAGCATTATTCATAGTAGTAAAAAAATGAGAACAAAAAAAAATAGAGAACAAGTCAAATTTCCACCAACTGATGAATGTGATATTTATATTCAGTGGAATATTATCCAGCCATAAAAAGGAATGAAGTACTGATTTATGCTATTACATGGATGAGCCTTGAAAACATGCTAAGTAAAAGGAGGCAGCACAAAAGGTGACATATTATATGATTCTATCCATATTAAGTCTCCCAAATAGGCAAATCCCTAGAGTATAGAGATTCTTTATGGAATGATAAAAATATCCTGGAATTCAATAGTGATGAGGGTTGTACGACTTGCGTGAATATAGTAAAAAGCACCGAATTCACATGGTATGTGAATCATATCTCACAAAAAGCAAAACAACAAAGTGAAAGCCTATGAAGCAATTAACTGGGTGAGGATGTGTCTATGGGAAATAGGAGTTTACACAGGAGCAAGCTTCTATGTCCTAAAGAGGCTAGAAAGGTGAAAGGTTGAGAGAGCTTTGGCTGCAGCAGGTTGCATATTGAGGAAAATGGAGAATTAGTTTGGAAATAGAGTTGTAGTTAGGTCACGTGGGGGCCTTAAGACTCATTCATAAAAATTTTATAAAGGGTTGCACATGGAGAAACAAGGAATCATTGCAGGTTCACTAAGTTGAAAGTAGAAGAAAGAGAAGCTTCAAAATGTCAGAGATGGAAATAGTAGAATTAAAAGGCCAAAGCAACAAAACCTCCTTAAATGGAACAAGACCAATTTAAATAAATTAGATATATTCTACAATTTTATACATATATGTATAAATAATATATAATATATACATATTATATATTATATATACATATATACATATTATTATATGGGATCACATATAACAATATGTTTGTGTGCTAAATTCAGGCACATTACCTCTTTTGTTTGACTTACAAACATAAACTGTGTTCTTCTGCTTGTTTAAGAGCTATCAAAAATTTTTTATTTATTTTTTATTTTTTAAAAAATTTTAAATTACAGATGTTAAAGCTCACTGCAAAAAATGATGAAATAAAATCCTTCAGTTTATTGATTTTTATCATATTTAATGTTTGCTATGACAATCTGGTGTATCTGTGTAATGAATGAAATGACTCTTACTATTAATATGCAACACCATGTTTCCCATTAAATATTACCCGTTAAATATTACAAAAGGAAGATTTTATCTTGTTTATTAGGTGCCCTCTTGAGAGTCAACACAAAATTATTGCAGGTGTAGGTAGGCCTGCTGATTGAAATCTCTGATAGGGCAAAGTACTTTCGAATCCATTTCAGTTTTCTGGGGTGACTAGAATCTATGGGCAGAACCAAACTTGTAATCTTGAATTTGTGACCAAGAATGTAGGACCTAATCCTTTAGTGTTTTCGACCGGAATGAAATAGGCAAAATCTTGGGTTGGAGTTTAGTGCCATGGGTCTGTAGCTATAAATGATCTTCCTTGTTTTGGCAGACTTGTCTATTTTGAGTGATTTTTAATAGCCATCCACCGTCAAACTCAACAGAGCATGTAGAACTATCTACAGAGAGGGTGTGATTATCGATACTCAGGTGTCCCATAAGTCATTTAGACGCTGGCTTGATTAGTAGGCATGAATAAACTATGAATAAAAGGGTGTGGGTATCCTTACTCATCGACTTTTATGTATTTATTTGCCAAAGTTTTGGCATAATTTAGACATTAGGGAGGAAATAATAAAGTCTTTGCAACAGATACAGATTTCTCAGAGTGATTCATCGTAGAGTGGAGTTGCCATACTTTTAAGTAAGTTGTGGCATATAAAATTCCCAGTAACTTTCCACCTATTCTTTGCTCACTAAAGGAACACTTAAAAAACTTGCGTCAGTTGTAGAGTACCATTTGAGGCATGTTGTAAAAGACACAGCCCTGGTCCCAGCATTTTGGGGAAAAAAAGGAAGAATTTTGTACATCATGAAGAGATCAGAGCAAAGATGTCATTGGTGTTGGGAGCACATATATTTTCTGCATTTTTAACATTTTGGGTACCTTCAAAGTTTCCTATAATGAATACTCATGACTCTGATAATCAGAACAACAGAACTACAGCAGGAATAACAAGACATTAAAAAGAACTGTCCCTGAGAGCAGAGATAAAAGAATAGGGCAAGGCCTCAGGGGAAGTTTGAAGGACGATGGCAGACAGGGTTGGAAGGAAGGTTTTTATATCTGACAGGAGGAATGAGGAAAGACTATATGGGAAGAAATTGGGGGCGATCCTCATGATAAGCAAATACCAGTTGCTCACTCATGGCCCTGGTGTTGCCTGACCTTGCTTCTCTGACATGTCCTCTAGTTGTCCGAAGTCTGTCTCTCCTTTCTCCTTCTTGCTGATTCCAGAAGCTTCTACGGTGCCTACCCTCAAATCTTCAAATGCTTTCCTTTTGTCTGATGAATGAACTTTAATCTCCTCACTCTGCCATCGAAGACCTCTGGTCATCTGACTCCAATTGTACCGCCCAATTTTAATGCTCATTAGATGCCTCCATTAACCTCCTTGTCACATAGGCCCACTCGGCACTCTCTGATGACCCTTTATCATTTGCCCTCCCAGCTCTAGTTTTTGAAACTTTGTTCCTCGCTTCTTGACTAAAACTCCTATATTGCTCAAAGCTCAGTTCAGGAGTTCAATTCACAATGCTTCCACACAGGCATTCAACTTACGATATCTTCGGCCTTACTTTGGCACACATTGCACAGGCGTTTGACTTGAAATATCACTAAACATTTGTGTTACTATCTCTCTCCCCACCCCCGGCCCCAAGTACACGTACAAATGTGTTGTCTCTTCAGTGAGATTTCAAATTTCTTTTCTTTTCTTTTTCTTTTCTTTTTTTTTTTTTTTTTTGAGATTTCAAATTTCTTGAGGGTGAGAGCCACTTACCGTTTTTCTCCCAGTAACGGTAAAATGACACTACCTAATTGGTACTCGATAATAGTAACTGCAAATACTTACGTGGCACTTGCTATAGACCAGGTGCTGCCCTAAGTACTTTATATGTTTAATTTATTTATTGCCAACGATATTCCGACATAGTAGAAACTATCATTATCCCTCTTTGGCAGACAAGAACACAAAGGTACTAGATTTGTACTGTCTGATGGTTTTATTCTTCAATCATGGGAGTCACATTTAAAGTGATCAATAGTCACACACTGCTAGGGGCTAATGTATTGGACAGCACAGATTATAGAGCATTTTAGTCATCGCAGTAAGTTCTGTTGGCTAGTGGTGGCCTATGTGGTTAAATGACTTCTCCAAGATCACACAGCTAGTTGGTGTCAGCAGCAGAAGTATGAACTCACTCCCCTGGTTCCAAGTTCACTTGCTACAAAGAATGAACCTAAGGCGCAGGTACATGAGCAGATATGCACACATACACGCACAGATGCAAAAACACATGCTAACTGAAGGCTGAGGAACAAAACCACTTGAATAAGATAAACATGAAAGTAGATTTTTCACTGTCAGATGGAGGAACAGTAAAGGGACAACTCTTTTATCCAGTCTCGTGCCACCTATTGTAGGCAGCAATTCAAGAGGATCTAAAGAAAGGTCCTCAGCCAGGTAGGTATACACAGATATGCAAGGCCAGGTGGGTGCCAGTGCTCACTCATCACACCCACAAATGCATAACTTTTGATTTATCCAGAATAGAGGTCCTCAACCTTGGGTTGAACTTCTGGAAACTGTGAAACATCCACTAAAACATTAAAGTTTGGTAAAACTGTGTCTGCGCACTCTTTCCTTTGGGGCAAATCTGTAACTTTTATCAGATCCTCAAAGAGGTGTGTGTCCCCCCCCCAAATTTAAGAATCGTTGCTCTAGAATAATAAATCAATTATGACGTTAGTCTGAAATGCGATTATTATATGTCATAGGTTATATATAAACTTGATTATTACTTTGAAAACTTGAGTTATTAAAGAACTCTCACTCATTTTTGATGGTTATGTAAATTGGTACCAACCTGTCAGAGACCAATATGATAGAGTCTCTCAAAGTTTAAGAATATGTTCTTTGAATTAGCAATTTCCCTTAGGAGTATCTGTCCCACGGAGATATGTGTATGTGCACAATAACATATGTAGATAGCCCACTGTAACCTTGTTTATAAAAGTAAAAAAAGACAGGAAATAACCTGAATATTCATGAACAGAATAATTAATGAGGGAAGGGAAGAAATAGCAATATTTGGAATACTATGCAACAGCCGAAAGGTGTATCTATTATACCACATGTAAAGATATTTAAACATAGTGTTTAATTAAAAGGAAAACGTAAAAATGTACAGTTTTAAAAAGCTAAAAGGTTATGTGTACTTGTAAATGTGTAGAAAGAAGCTTGGCATCCCAGTCTAAATCCTTAAAGTCAGAAGTCACTCCCAGGGGCGATCCTGGGAGCTGCTTCATTCACTCTTGTACTGGTCGTGTTTTTATAACCAAAATGCATTTATCTACTGCTTATGTAGTTAAAAAAAACCCAAACAATGCAAACAAAATTTGTATCGGACTGTAATATAGCTCTTCAATTACCAGGAAAATCGATCTTTCTTTTGTGCAGCTCAGATTTTCCATATTTCTAGATAGTTAAGAGTCATATACAATTTTTTGCATCAAACCACTAAGTGTGTGCGTCTAGCAGGGTCCTTTTCCTAAGGCGGTGCTTTGACCGGGATGCAGCTTTCGATGATTATCTGTGGATCTGCAGTCTCCAGGCTGGGCTCTAACTATCCCCCGTGCTAATATGATGATGCCCGTGGTGGCGGCGGTGACAGTGATGATGATCTGACAACGACCAAACTATTTCAGATACTGGTCTAAATGCTTTCGAGCTGGTAACTCACGCTACTGTCACGAGCATGGCGTGGAGTGGACCCCCCCGTCGCCCTCATGCTGTAAATGAGGAGCCTGGAGCACAGGGAGGTGAGGGCCTGGCCCACGGTGGGCTCCAAGCGCCGAGCTGGGACGCATGCTGCTCTGTCGTGCCGAGGTCCACGTGTCTCACCGTGATGATCCTCAGGCTCAACCCACTCTCCAGCCTCGCTTTTCCTCACCTCCCATCTTTCTACCTCCCCCACACGCTGTGACCCAGTCCCTGCACTCAGGAGCATTTGCCAGGAGCCCCTGTGTTTCGGAGGAACGTAGCCTTTTACCTAATCCTGGGAAACACGGTTGAGAGGAGCCTGGAACCCAGTGCACCTGCAGCTTGGCTCTCGGACTGCCTCCTTTCTCCTGATGTCCGCATCCTTTCCAGGCTTGGATCAAATGCTGTCTCTTCATGGAAGAATTTTCTTTCTCAGCCGGAATTCCTTCCTCCTGCACTGCTCCCCAAACCCCTGTTTGTCACTTCTTTTACACCACATTCATCACATTTGGTCTTTTATAAGCCTTATTACTCTTTATGTCTTCTTTACCCCACTAGACTCTTAGGTTTCTTTCCTTTTTTTTTTTTTTTTAAGATTTTATTTATTTGACACAGAGAGAGAGAAAGCGAGAGAGAGAGAGCAGGAGGAGCAGCAGGCAAAGGGAGAGAGGGAAGCAGACTCACCACCAACCACGGAGCCTGGTGTGGGGCTGATCCCAAGACCCTGAGATCATGGCCTGAGCTAAAGGCAGTTGCTTAACCAATTGAGCCACCCAGGTGGCCCTAGACTCTTAGGTTTCTGAAGGCAAGGGTCGGCTCTTGCTCATCTTCTACAGTGTACAGTTTTAGTAACATCTTCTTGAATTTACTTGGATTTGTGAGATTGTCAAGAAGCATACTTAGTGTTTGTGTCATTAGAGTCAGACCATTAACTCAGAAGCTTTTATTTTATTTTAATTTTATATTAATTAATTAATTAATTAATTAATTAATTTTGAGAGAGAGGGAGAGAGCATGGGGAAAGGTGCTGAGGCAGAGGGAGAAGCAGGCTTCTCCAGCAGGGAGCCCAGTGCGGGGTTGGATCCCAGGATCTGGAGATCATGACCTGGGCTGAAGGCAGTCACTTAACTGAGCCACCCAGGCGCCCCACGTAGAAGCTTTTTGAGCAGAGTTTTATGTGCGTATACAGGAACTTAGAATTCCCATTTTAGCAAACGAAGGTATTCAAAAATTATCAACAGAACTAAGGGTTTCATGTATAACATGTTTGACTAATAAAACTTAATAATAATGCTAATAGTATTGGTAACAATAGATGAGGTTTATTTAGCACTTACAGTGTAGCAGTACTTTAACTATTTCACTTGATATTTAAACAAATGTTTAAGGTTGGCACTATTAAATCTCTCTCTCTCTCTCTCTTTTTTTTCATAGAAAAAACTCAGGCGTACATAGGTTAAAATATGTTGTGCAGGCTCAAAGAGATAGAGTCTGAGTCTGAGGTAGGACTTGAAGTCCACTGAGCCTGATTTCAGCCTCCTTGTTCCTTTTTTTTTTTTTTTTTTTAGCCTCCTTGTTCCTAATGCTAACTTCCAGTAGTGTGCACTGAAGCATGGCGGAGGGAGCTGCATTTTGTCGTGGGATCAACGCTGGGCTGGATCTCAGATAACAAGTCTTCCAGTCCTGATTCTTCAATTAATTATGCAAACTCTGGGTTGTCCATCAACATTTTTAGATCTCATTTTCCCAACGTGCTGAGGTGGGTTGGGGTAGTGGATCAATAAGTATCCAAGGTCCTCTCCAATTCTAGTCTCTGATTCTCCAAAAGGAGCCAGCCTCTTTGACGTTTACCGAGTGTTACATATGGCACGTGTCAACAGCTGTGAAAATTTTATTTAATCCACTGTGTTTATTTTCTTCAACATAAAGGTGAAATATTTTTACATTTTCCCAATGCATTTCTCAGTAATAACATAGCCAGTAAAAATATTTTTGTTCGTGTAGAGCAGTGCTATTATATCTTAGCCAAAGAAAAAGCACACTATTATAAACTGGTGGGGGAAAAAAGCCTCATTTGTTATCAAGAAGAAGCAGAAATATAGCAATTATTATACTGCCCTTTCCCTAATTTGACTTAAATTAGTGACTTTAAGTTATCAGAGGTTATGAAATATACCATATGTGCACATAGGAGACAAAAATATTGCTTGCTAGTACCTACGTTTATGACATTAATCTATCTCTCAATGATCTAATATAAAATAAACCATTTGAAAGCAATTTCATTGAAATACTTTCAGAAATGTTGAAATGAAAATATTAATCTTTTGGAAGTGTCATGTTGGATTTTTTTTTTTTTTTTTTAAATCTCAGGAAGATGGGTTAGGGAGTGCCGAGCATAAAGAAACAGCCAAGAAGATGCAAAACCAAGAGGTAAAGATGCCAGCAGGTAACCAAGAGTGCCACTTCCTCCTTACCTTCCTTCTTTCCTTCCTTCTTCTCTTCTTCCTCTTTCCCTTCCTTCCTCCCACAAATCTTATGGTGAACCCATGTTGAATAAAATACTGTCAGGCAAAGACATACAGACGTAAAACAAAGCAAAGCCTTGTCCCATGGAGCCTGGGTACTAGGGATTGTCCATAGAAGTGGGCTGGGCTCCTTGCGGGGGGAGGGGGTCCAAGTGCGATGATAGACTGAAGGGTCCTTACTTCATCTACTCATGGATACGCATTTTAGGCTGGTGCCTATTCAACATGTCCTTTTAAGTTGCTTTTTTCTGCCTCTTGTGCAGCTACACTCCTACATGTTAGCATACTTTCTTAGCCTACTTTCTCCTTAACCAAAGGTAAGTAAGTAATAGGAAAACTAATTTTAGTCTTTTAGGAATATTGAAATATGTTCAGTATATGTAATTAAAGTCATTCCAGAAAAATATAATTGGGGCTGGGAGTTGAATGCATTTTTCTACCTCTGATACACAGGTGTATTTCGTACCTACTAATGAGTTTCTTTGCAATAGGAACCGAGGACAGCTCTACCTTAAAATATGATTAAAATTCTTCAATAACTTATCACATCACCTAAAATGAAGTCCAATCTGCTGTTTAAGGTCCCGGATGATCTAGGCCATCTCTACTTCTTTTTTTTTTTTTTTTAAGATTTTATTTATTTATTCATGAGAGACAGAGAGAGGCAGAGACACAGGCAGAGGGAGAAGCAGGTTCCCTGCGGGGATCCCAATGTGGGACTCGATCCCAGGACCCCAGGATCACTCCCTGAGCCGAAGGCAAACGGTCAACCACTGAGCCACCCAGGCATCCCTGAACCATCTCTGCTTCTGTTTCATCTTGTCTCCTTTCTGTACCTTCAAAATGCCACGGCCTTTTCCAGTGTTATCATCCCGAACTGCAGCATCGATTCCCTTTGTTGCCGTCATTTACAGTCTCTATCTTCTTTGTTTTTGCTTACTTGTTTATTATTTATCTTCTCCCCAAAGTGTGAGCTCCATGAGGGACTTTGCCTCTTGCATTTGCTGCTATAGCCACAGGGCCTAGCATAGGTATCTGGTACATATTTGCTGCATACATGAATGAATGAAGAAATGAATTTAAAACTGAGAGAAAGACACAATGGTCAGTATTCTGTAAGATGGAATAAAGTGTTAAGGGTATCAATCAGAGGTGACACAGCTTGGGTTCAAATCCCAGTTTTATCATTTATAAACTATGTGACCTTGAGAAAAATCATTGAAGCTATCTGTGCCCCAGTTTCTAAAGAATGAAGATAATAATGGTAACTACCTCAAGGTTTATTGTGATCATTAAACGAAGTAACACATAAAAAGCACTTGGACCAGTAAATGCTAAAGAATGGTCAGGAAGTTTCACATTCTCGAATTTCAGAAATGCTTATCAACCACTAGAATTCGAATGCCAGTGAAAGCTTGGAGGTGGGATGTCCTGTGGCTCTGTGCTTGGAACCCGAGGGCTGGTAGCCCTTGCTAGGAGCTGGGAGGACCAGAGTACTCCCTTCCATATAGCTGGTCTCGGACATCCCATACGCACATGGCCCCATCTGGCTTTACTGATAGAAACACTAGAAGGCCATTCACACACACATGCAGCGCAGGGCTGGGTATCACTGACAGTATTTCACTAACAGTTCAGAGGAAAACAGTGGTGATATAACTCAGCTACTGCCTGCCCAACTGCCAGCTTCCAGAGCATCAGGGGCTTGCCAGGCAGAAATGACAAGACATTGACATTTTTTAGACTCTACACTGGAATTTGATTAGGAATCAAGGTTTGTAACAGGCTGAAAGTGATTCATCAGTTCATTTTTGCAGATAAACGAGCAGTCTCTTGTTTCCTTGGAAACTTGGACCTGAGCATATGTAGCTCAGAATGTGCACCCTCATGTTTTCAATTGAGCAGATACAGGATGGGTTTCTCCCAAGAGATTCAATATGTTGCCTTAAACAGAAGAAGCTAAAATAGAAGAGAATTGCCATATTAAAATTGGATACTACAGACATGGCTAGATTTCTCAAAACACAGTAATTCTGAATAAAAGAGACAGACACTCATAATCTAGCCTTGCTGGGTTAGCAATTTGCATAATTTATTTTTCTGAATTGGAAAGGTGAGTGTTACTTCTTGAAATATTCCTTTGTATGCATTTGGAATGTCTAGTGCTTACACTGCTTACTCTTTGGGGATCGTCATGAGCTAGAATCAAGCTCTAAACCCCTTTTCTGCATAGTGGCATATAGGGAACTACATAGATAAATTCTTGTTCTAGAATATATATGACAAACATGAGGCGACGTTAGCTTCTTTAAAGGAGCCTTAGATCTAGGATGATTTTTAGTTCCTAAGATGCCTCCAGGGCTTCTCCCAGCTTAGAGTGTGGGGAACTTGCACGTTTTCCTGTAGCATGTTTAAAGTGCCTGCTACTTTCGACCAACAATAAGAGCTCCTTTTATGTCAGGTACCATGCTGAACTTTTGTATACCTTCTTTCAAAGTCTCACGTTTTCCTACATAGCAAACGAGGAGATTGATGTTCAGAAACATTAAAGCAATTTGCCTGTGGCCACACCATTTTTAAGTGGTGAGACCAGAAGTTGAATTCAGGTCTATCTGAATCCCAAACCTATGCCTGTTACTCAGGACCTACTTTATCCATTAGGATAAGGATAAGTGAGTGAAGGAGGATAAGGAGTGAAAGGAAGGAGTGTTCTGTTGAATTCATATTCTGGTTAATAAAAAGTTACAAGTATATCATTTATAATTTACTAATAGTTAACATATTAGAATAGGACAAGTTGAGTGGGAAGGAAATAGATAGTGACTCGGTGTGAGGTGAAAAACACTCAGCAAGAGTAAGGATGAGAGATGCCACAAAACAGTATGGGTATCATGTGAAGTTGCAGGCCCCTTCTTGTTGGGTCTATATTTAGAGGCTAAAAGACCACACGTAAAGCATGTAGTAGAAGAGGTTTCTGCTGTTTTGTGAAAGACGATGTTGAAGTTCTCTAACAATTTTAAGACTATGAATCTAGATAACAGAGACCACAGTGAGTGAGATTTAATCTTTGCTGATTCAGAAGGTACTTCAAGGCTTTTCAGTGTTTCAGGGACATCACTGTGACCATCAATTATGAGTCCTGAGATACGAGGAAATATTGGATTTCTGGCTAAAAGAAGGCCAGCTAAGACAAACTTTTTAAAAAAATTTTTGATTCTTTTAAACTATTGCCAGGAACCGAAGTTACCCCTAGATCTGGAGTCTGAAAACTTTTTCTTTAAAGGTCCAGTTACTAAATATTTAAACTTTGTGTACCATATAGTCTCTGTCACAACACTTGACTCCACCATTACAGGATGAAAATGGCTATGGACAGTTTGGAAATGACTGAGCATGGCGTGGCTAAGAATGGTTTTCATTTATAAGAACATTTGGTGATGTAGCTTTGTAAATTTCCAACCCCTGCTCTAGTTTAACATCCTAAAATTGTCATACATATTTCCTTTTCTAGTGACTATACAAAAAAATCAGACCCAAGGACCTAATCACAATGGTTTAAGATCACCCAAGGGTCTTTTTTTCTCTTCATGTACATCAGATATAATGCATCAAAGATAATACAGCACCAACTGGTTTCCTTGAAAAAGAGAGCCAATAGAATAAGTGTATTTGGAAGTGATGTCCAACATTAAAAAAAAATACTTGGAAAAAAGAAAGGAGTTCTCAGAATAGCATCTGGAACATTAACTAGGACCATCAATTATGCTGAAATAATTGCCAAGGATTTAGTTGACACATAGCCAATGTTCAATATGATGACTGTGGCCAAAAATTATTTGTGAAAGTAACTACAAATGAATTTAGAGGAAATTGTAATTTTTCCCTTTAGTTATTTAAGTGATAAGAAGCCCTTCAGAATAATAACAAATGTTACAAGCTGACTTTGCCCCATGGAAATGATGTTCAAATAATACAGTGCCCGAGCACCTCTGCCTAATTACCTAGGTACTATAATGACAGATAGTTTAGAAATATTGAGGTAGCTATTGATAAAGCACATGGAAAATGTGAATATTCTTCAAATTTCTGACAGCAGAGATGGACACTGTACTCCTGGTTTAAATAAAGAGCTCATGGCTTCTTTCCTGGATTTAGCTCATTTCAGGTCCATTGAACATGCGTTAGAATCAGTAGTGGTGCTATATGTTGGCTAATTGAATTTAAATTTTTAAAAAATCAGTAGTGGTTTTTTTAATGGGAATTCATTCTTACCTCTGATTTAGAATATAGTAAACCATTCTTTCGTTTCCTTTTTAAAGATAGCCTGACATAGACTCACGATTTAAAAATACTTAATAGAAGAATGCATGCTTACTACACTCAAGCAATTCTACACAGATGAGATTCTGGGGTAGGGATATCTTTAGAGCTGCTATTTATTATGAAAATCTGGATTAGTCATGTGACCTCTCAGCCTCACTTTCTTCAAGTTTAAAATGAAGTCAGCAATACACAGTTCAAAGTCTTTTGTGGGGATTAAGTGATATAATGCTTGATGAAACATGCTATCCTACAAAATAGATAAAACTATAATTGTTATTAATGTTGTTAAATGGCTTTTAAAAATGGCTATACTAACAATATTTAGGCAAAACAGAAGTTAATTCATTAAAAATTCACTTAGCTCTCTTCTTTCCTTAAAAAAAAAAAATCCACTTGGAGTAAAAATAATTAATGAAATAGCCAGGTGTCGGGATAGCCACAATTTTCATATTACTAAGAATCGCACTACATGGAATTTCTCTGACTGTGGCTCCATTTAGAAATCTTAGAGGTTGGCGATTCCTTTCTTGACTGAGTGCATGGAGTCTTTCCTTTTGACATCCTTTCCAGAGGGATTTATTGGCTTAGTCTTTGACTATTCATTTCTGTGGCTACTTTGAAAAATGTGTACTTCCAGCTAGTTAAGTTCATGATTCCACTTGTGTAAAATTCCAAATGAGAAAAAAGCCAAGTTAATAGACTTGGATTGGTGAAGCCCTGAATAATCCCCTTATTTTTTTTCTGTTATTCTTTCAAGTAGGACAAATCTGGAGTTACTCAAGTCATAATGTTTTACCTGAAGGCTTGCTATTTAGTTGGCTAAATATTTAGTTTTATTTAGCAAAGTAGTAAAAGAAATATATATGTATAATTGCATATAAGAATCATATATGATAATACATGCATACTATACAGGAATCAAGTGGCTTATCCTAATCTGAAAGAAAAACTCCAATAAATTCAATTAAATGTGAATTCCTCCACAAATTTTCTTCCCTTTACAGTCTGTCTCTGGACTACCCACAGATCTTTGGTTCATCTTCCTAGTTAGGTTCAACTCTTCAACTAAAGATTCATAGATCCTGCAGTTTATTCTATAATGAGTTATAATTTCTCCTGTTGTTATCTTTACATTAGAAGCAGAGCTAATGCTTATTGATCACTTGGTCCATGTGAGATAGTGTGTTAAGTATTTTTCTTTATTTTTTTCACCTTTAAAACAATACTCAAAAAAAAAAATAAAACAATACTCAAAAAAGTAAATATTTTTATTATTAAAGAGGAAGAAAATGAATATTAGGGAGTAAAATTGATTAAGGACATACATTTAATGAATGGTATAGCCAGTATTCAAATCTCAGGCAATTTGATAAGAAACCTTGAATTGCAATCTATCTCTCATACTCTGTTGCTTGAACTTGTGAATTTAGAAATTATGGATGAGAATATCTTGATATATATTTTTATATATTATATATAAATATTTTATGTATGTATCATATAATATATGCAATATATATTGCATATTATTTGTTGTGTGTCTATGCCATTTGGTATATATGTATTGATGTAATATATGCCTCTATATGTATGGTGTGCATACATGCATACATATATATTTCATGTATCCATAAATAAAATAGCCCAGCTCATTGCAACTGCAGCATACAATTTACATGGTCACTTACATGTTTTTTGCATTTCTACAAAGGAATTTGCAATGGAAGCCATTAAATAGGATGCAATTTGTAAGCCTTTCATTAAATAATGATTCTCAGCTGGATTTCTGAGAAGGGAATATTAATGCAACCATATGTAACTAGCATTGCAAGAAATTAGCGTTGCTGATTTAGTCTTGAATCAATCATTTTAAGCTATGCATTAGACTCTTTGCTGATACATTTCTGTCTCAGACAACTTAGCACAAATTGTGGGCTGAATACAGTCATGTTCAGAGTATGATTTTTGTGAAATACCACTAGCATTTAAGTTTCTTGGGTTTGGTAGGGAATGATCAAATCCATATGCTAAAAGTCAAAATGCTGCCACTCAGGGTCCAGTGGCTAATTACTAATCTCTAGCATGTATTTTTTGGGCATGAGATTAGGCAGTGAGTCAAGGTTCTGATGCCAACCCAAAGCTAGATTTCTGAATGTAGAAGCTGGAATGAATTTGGATGTGGGTGTGGCTGCTGTGTATTAAAATCTCTAAAGCCCTAATAGTCTGATTACCAAGGTTTGAAAATGCTTTGAGGCATTTTGGAGTTTTCCTGGAAACTGTCTTATTGGGACAGTTGTACGGAATTTTCTCCACGTGTGAAGCAATGGAGTATGTTATTGTCCATGCCTATTTTTTAGTCACAAGAAGCTGTTTTAATAGCAAAGATTAAGTCACCACACAATGATGATCAGAGTTTTAGCTAAGAGAGATCATGAGAGAAGAGGAAGAAGAATTCTACAAAGAACTAGATGAGACATGTCTTCTGGGGGAGAAAACGGTCTAAGAAGCCTTCGGTTGGTAAGGCATGCAGATTTGTTGCCACTCCAGCGTGTGCACTGCTCCCTTTAGACAGAACTCTATGGAACCTACACCATGGCTGTATTTGATTGTCATTTGTTTTAACTTCCTTTCATTCTGTAATAGTCCCTTCCTCTACTCTTACTTTGAATAATTGGTTATTTTTCTTCTGAGGAATGACTTTAGTTTATTGCTTTCTCATGGTGTCATTTAACTGGTTTTTCTTTCTCCTGTATACTAGTGAGATCTACACATTTGATTAGATTATGGCTCAAATTTTTGGCCAAGAAGAATTCATAGGTGTTGCTGTGTCTTTCCTATTGCATCATATTCATAAACATATATCTGGTTAATCAGTCGCTGAATGGCTTCCTTGGGTGGCATCCTCCTGATACATCCATTTATAAAATTTCCCATAAACCTTTCACATAATGATTTTGGCGGCTGTGAATGAAGGCTGCCTTGATCTCTTATTTCATTAGGTAGTACTAAAGTGTTTTAGAATGAAGTCTACTCCAGCTAAAAGGAGAAGGTGAGATTGGTCACACCTCCAAAGACATAAGACAGGGACAATGCAACAGTACAGAGCAACTGAACAATATGATTCAATTGGATGAGCTTGTAAGATATAGTCAACATTCTCAAGTAAATTTCATAGGCATATTTGCCAGTGTTAAGCAATAAGAAAATCTCCAGGCTGGTACAGTGGCCAAAGCCGCAACACCGAATAACTCAATCAAAATAAAGGCTTAAGAACAGAATGGTCTTAATCGTTATGCTCCTTGGTGTATCTTCTAGTGGTATCCAGGTGGTCTCAGTCTCCTTCAAGCCTCAAGGAAGATTACAAGGTGACAGTCATATCTCTTTTTATGAATGTTGTACACGTAATTCTTCCAAGCTGAATATTTAGTCAATACCAAACAAATTGTAGAGGCCACATCGTCTTGCTGTTTCTTAGTGTATTTATCCCATAGTAGCAGCCACCAATATAGGTGATTTTGAACATCTTCAAAAGGAAACAACTACCACCAAAAAAATTTAAAAAAGCAAAACATGTTTAGGATCTTTTTCTTTTATTCATACCTCTCTTCCTTTCCCAACTGATATTTCATATTTCTACCATAGAAAATAGAAAGTGATTTGAGTAAGTATTTTCTCAATTATACCAAGGATGGTTCATAACCTACTCTGTGTCATAGGAGAGGGTAAGTCATTACTTAAAGTGAAGGCCTAAAGGCATTAGGCCTTTATTCTCTTGTGGGACTCTGATGGAGAAAGGCTGCTAGACTGTAAATACTTAAGCATCTTTGTTAGCCTGAAAGATCCTTGAAAACATTTCTTGTTCATCTTTGTCTTCACCATGTTGCCTAGCTCAGCACCTTGCCCATAGCAAGTAATCAAATAACATTTGACATTCATTAAATAAGTGTTTGATTAAGCCTAGATCCATGGCCTTGGTTGTCATAGTCCACAAAACTTGCTCTTTTGCAAGAATCATAAAAATAGTGCCAACATTTCTTATTGCTGTACGTTCCAAACATTTCTACATCCCTTTCCTCTTTTATTTCCTTTATAGAGCTTATTGTCTAACAGACTCTATATTTTTACTAATTTTTTAATTTCCCTCCAGTAGAATAAATATTTTTTTCTGTTTTGTTCACTGTTTTTCTCCCATAGCGTCTAGACTAAATACCTGGCACATAATAACAGATATTTAAGGAACAAAAGAATGTTCAGAGTATTCATTCTTTAAAATGTGCGAGTGGCATGTTTTCTGCCCATTTCTTAAACTCCATGTTTGTGAATATTGCCCAAATATTCTCAAGTTCTTTTGTCTTTATCTTTAATGTCTAAATAAAACAACGCAAACCTAGTTCCCATGTAATGATTTATAGGCAACCCTATCCCTGAATTATTTTGCTGATTCCTGGTAGATGCCTAGATGTCCCATTGTCTATCCCTTCTCATCTTGGGTCTAACCCAAAACTGCTCTGTTATTGCCACTTACTCTCCAGGTGGTGCTTGTGGAGACTATGGCTTTTTCTTCTCTCGACGCCTCTTTGAGTACAAACAGCAACCTTACTTCTATTCCCCTGATTTCCATAAAAGTTGCATTAGGTTGCTATGGTTAAGCACCTCTGCTGAGGGTTTAGGGAAATCATGAAAACCACTCAGCATAGACAACTCTGGAACAAACACTGCAGGTTATAAAGTTGTTGGTCAGAGTCTGTCATGGGTGGTCACCTGTTTGCCATTTCTTTCCTTAGACCCAGGTCTTCTGTTGTGTTTGCGGGCCCCTTGCCCTCACCTGTGTCAGAGTCTCCTTCCCCCCTTTCTCTCTTTTCTGGTCTATACACTTAGCTCTTCTCAAAGACCTCAACTACTTTTGGGATTTTTTTTCCCTCATATTGCTGGTTACTTTCCATTGCTGATGGCTTTCCTTCTAGGCCTGGCTTTAAGATTTGCCTTTGGAAACTAGTAGCACCCATTAAGGAGTTTCCTCAAAAGAAAACATCATTCCCCCATTCTGCTGCTACTTTTAGAGTGTGACACAATGTCCTTGTTTTACCCTTGTTCTCCTCTGGAGAGTAGAACTCAAGACAGACTTCTTTCTAAAGAAGTGGTCCTAGGGAACAAGAAATGGGATTTGAAGAGTGAAATATTCAAGGGCGCAATACTGAGCAGACCACCAATGTGGTTAACGTGCTCGATCCTACTGGTACTTGCTGAGGAGCTGTGCAAACTTGTTTCAGAATGGTCTCAAAGAACAGAAGGGAAAAGCATTTAGCCACTCCTGACACTTCTGGGCACGTAATGGGTATCTGCATGTGTGACTGGATATCGCATGGTCTGAGGACACCTAGGGCATATGCCATATGACTGAGGGAGGCACTGCAGGTTATCCTTACGCAAGACTGGCTGCCAACATTGTGGTTGGTATATATGCTTTTTTCAGGCTGAAGGCATGGAAGGTGGTGCCCCACATCGTTAAATATAAAATTTAATACTGGGCAGGAACTCAGAATTCCTACACCATTACCGACTGCATTGAACTTGGACAAATTCCTTTACTTCTCTGAGCTTACATTTTCTCAAAATAAATAATACCTATCTCAGAGGATTATTGAAGTTTGGAGAAAATGTAACTAAAACACAAAACAGTGAAATCAAGCAGATAATATGGATCCCAAATAGAGTATTATTTTAATATATAAACAATATTAAAATCTGGCTGTTGAGTGACTACCTGAATCAACATCAAGAAATAATAAACTATTTCTGTAGTAGTGGGCAATCAGATTTCCTTGGAAGGGGATGCTGCTCCTTATTGTGGGAGGGAGGTTCCAACATTTGCATTTTTTTTTCATCCAGAGGATTATGTGAAGGGTAGATGCCCTACTCCTGGAGGACTCTGAAACCATGGGAGCAGATGCACTGCAAACATGGTGTATTTGGCATATTTGAGCATCCTTGATGTGCAGTAACCCCCTGCAATGTTAGTGCCATAACAGATAGGCATGCTTTGGGCTGTAATTGAAGGAAGGCTGAGTGTAAGTGTGGTAATGATCCTTCCGAAAGGAGAAACTCTATCCTGTAAAGCCAACTGCCACTTAAAGCTGGAGGCTTTTCCACTTGAGAGTAACCTGGTTGGTACACTTTCTCATGGGTACTTATGAAAAGGTTAGCAGTTGACGCAAGGTTTTGTTGTTTTTTAAGATTTTATTTATTTATTTGAGAGAGCATGAGAGAGAATTTGCACAAGTCAGAGAGAGGAGCAGAGGCAGAGGGAGAAGCAGACTCCCTGCTGATCAGGGAGCCCGATGTGGGACTCCATCCCAGGGCCCTGGGATCATGACCTGAGCCGAAGGCAGATGCTTAACCGAGTGATCCACCGAGGCGCCCTGAAGCAAGGTTTTTAACCAAAGTTTCAAATTGAATATTGAAGAGATGATTTACTGATCTTTCCAGGAAGTAACACATTAAACAGTACCATCACTGAAGTTTGTCTAGACACATCTAGAAACAAAGTCCATCAAGATATACTCAGGCAAATCTAGATTTGTTCCTCAAAATATTATCATGGGGCATAAACCGAGCTGCCAGGTCAAGGTGAGGCACGTCCACCAAATGCTGCAAAAAGTTTTCTCTTGTCAGAAGTTCCAGGGAAGTAACAAAAGGATAAAAAGTACCACATATTCTCTAAGAATGATTGTGTATTTAAAATACTAGAAATTGGTTTTGTTGCAGTTACTGAAAACACCAGTAATTCAGACTCCCATAGCCTATGATAAAAAAAAAATCAACTTTTGTAAACATATTTCGGCTTGTCTGAAGTACATCCTTTACAAAACAGGACAGTTGACATCGTTGTCAATTACTGGTCACGGCAAGATGCCTGTGACCGCTTCTGTCAATAAGTGAAAACACTGTGTTAAAAGTCAGTTTTTTGGTGATTCTGGAACCAACTGAGTTATTCGGGATTTGCCTGGGATTAGTTTACGTCATTTCTATAATTCTTTATTTTTCTGTGATTCTTGATTTTCTATTTAAGGAAGCCTGTGTCAAATGAGTTGACACACAACACTATTTATAAAATATTTATCCTTTTTTGAAAGTTCTTTCATATTTGTTAATCTCATGTTTACATATTACCAGGATGGTGTTTCAATTTGAAATGTCTCTGTGTGTGTATGTGTGTGTGTGTGTGCACCTATGTCCATGTGTATACTCCCGTGATTGAACATATAAAAACCTCATGAGATCATTGCATCTACAAGGTGTTATCTCAGCAGAATCTGAAAAACTCCCTTTCTACCCTCAGTGCTCTTCTTGAACCACTCGTTCCCAGAATTCCATTTTTTTTGTGTGTGGATTCATTGCTTTGGCTCAAGCGTTACTCCTTTGCAATTCCTCTAAGAGAGGTGATACCTAAAGTCATATCAGGCATTGAATATCTATGAGCCAGTTTGTCAGAAATGTTTAGTTTGAAGGAGGTGAGTAGCTTGTGAGGGCACTGGGCACCCAGAAGGCAGGAAGGAGTGGAGTTACCATCAAAGAATGGAAGAAGTAATAAAAGACAGAGAGGAGGGCCTAGAAGAATCTATGACCTATCGTGTTCACCACCCACTACATAACTCTAATGGGATGCAAATTAGAAACTATCAAACTGATGAAACTTTCATTTTTTCTCACATAAATGATGTCCTATCTTCCACAGCTACTCTTTTCTCATAGCCATCGAAAAACCATGAAGGCAAATATTACTCTTAGAGGATGACAAGATAGAATAGGAAGAAATCCCATGGCCTGCATGAAAGGGGAAATGAAGGGAAGCCCTCCTGGTTCTCAGGGGCTGTGAAGAGAAGATCAGTGGTAGGTTGGGGCTGGTCTTCTGAGTTTCCTCAATGAGGGTGAGGCAGAGTGTCAGGCAAAGCATGGTTGACCTATTAGCATGAGAGGCTAAGTATCCTTAGAACATCGAATGAAATATGTTAGAATCAGCCAACACCCACCAAGTACCAAATGAGACCCTGCAGCAGACAACAGTCCAAGAGCCGTATGGAGATCCACCATGAGGCACTACACTCCAACACTAATTAGGGAAAGGAATGAGTAGGGGAAGAGACAGCTTTTACAGGAGGCTGAAGTATTCAAATGAGAAGAACGTGGGTGGGGCACTGGAGGAATTTGGAGGCAGTTGAAGAAAATAAAGATGTTACGATTTTCAGCACATCTGAGCTGTGTGGATAATTTTATGACAACAACAAATTTCAAGGAAAATATGTACCTTTGGAGATCTTGTCCATGTCATTGTCTAGGTATTCTGATAGGAAAAATTCTGACGTGTCTTTATTCCAGGAGAAAATTCTAATGCTTTCCTCATTTTCTTAAAGGAAAGAAATGATAAACCAACCTTATGTGATCTGTTTCTGTCCTTAACACAACTTATAATTTTGTGAGATTAGATGAGAGGCTCCTGTTTATGATGAGTATATGGAAGCTTTGGTGGCTATTTTCTGTAGGCAGATCCAAATTGTTAAGTTTTATTAAAAATAATATCTGTTAAGAAAATAATGCTAGACGCTTAGGAAATGTACAGTTCTTTGGAATTCTTCATTCCGATTACTAAGCTAGTCTTATGTTTTGGGATCATTGCATAGATTCAAGTCAAAGCAAGATGGTGGCAATTTTCTGAATAGGCCCATTGATGGAGGACGCAGGCTCCTCTATCTTTAATGGCTGTGACTTGGGCATATGGTAATGGGTGGCAATAAAAGTTATTTGAGATGTCACATTATACAAAATAATAATGACTTTTAAAAAAGGTGTGAATTGAAATGAAAAGACTGCAAATCTGAAGTTTCAAGACAAGCTATGCAATATAAATAATCAAAATATCATTTGGCTTCAGTTTGAGTCCTAATTCTAAACAGCTTACACATTTTCAAGTCAGAGTTACAGGAAAAACATTGATAGCTAAATAAACAGAGTGAGTACATGATTAATGTTTAAAATAGTAAACACTTCACATTTGTAGCATTCCTTTAACAGATTGGTCTGGGAGACCTTGTTTTCATTCCTGCTTTGCAATCTGTGTTTTATTTATTTATTCTCTTTATGTTGAATTCCTCTCTTTTAATTTACCTTTCATCTTAATTTACTCTAGGGGGCAAAGTGAAAATGTCTAAAATAAGTGAAAAATCTAAAACAATTAGAAAATTTAAGACTGAGCTATAATCAACTCTAAGAACATTATTGCCTTTTTCAGCAGGATGAATTGTAGGCAATAAAAAGATACCATTAGTAGCTATTTTCTTTAGACTTTTAAAGACTCATAAAGCTTCATTTTATATTTCTAACAAAGAAATAAAATCATTCAAGAAAATTTTGAGGCTATGAAGAGATAGAGTCTTTTTGCTTATTTGTGCTTATTATCTTAGGAGGTATATGTAAATATAAGGAGAGTGAGGGTCTCCGACGGGGATTTCCCCTCACAGATCCCTGGGCCAAGTTGTACACACACTATGAGATACTGAGTATCAACCAAAATTCAACCACTCGCCCTTTAGGAAAAAGATTAAGACATATGTGATTCCTGTGGTTTTTGTACCTCAAAAAAAGAGATGGCCTAGAAATTATCCAGAGATAATGCTTGAATCAGATTGGATTTAAAATCTGCTCTACTGATTTACTTTTTGGATGGAGAGGGGAAAAGGTCCTTTGCAAAAATCCTTAGTGGCCATGATTGGGTTGATAAATGCTGAGCATGTGGGTACATTTTTTAAAAATTTAAATTCAACTAATTAACTTATAGCATATTATTAGATTCAGAGATAGAGGTCAGTGATCCATCAGTCCTACATAACACCCAGTGCCCATTACATCATGTGCTCTCCTTAATGCCCAACACCCTGTTACCCCATCCCGCCTCCAGCAACCTTCAGTTTGTTTCCTATGGTTAAGAGTCTTCCTCTCTGATTTCATCTCGTTTTATTTTTTCCCCTCTCTTCCTCTGTGCTGCTCTGTTTTGTTTCTTGAATTCCACATATGGGTGAAATCATATGATAATTGTCTGTCTCTGATTGGCTTAGTTTGCTTAGCATAATATCCTCTAGTTCCATCCACGTTGTTGCAAATCAGAATATTTCATTCTTCTTGATGGCTGAGTGATATTCATTGTACATATATACACCACATCTTCTTTATCCATTCATCTGTCAATGGACACCTGCGCTCCTTTCATAGTTCGGCTTTGTGGACATTACTGCTATAAACATTAGGGTACAGTTTGGATCAGTACATTTGCTTTTTTGGAGTATATGCCTGGTAGTTCAATTACTGGGTCATAGGGTAGCTCTATTTTTAACTTTTTGAGGAGCCTCCATACTTTTGCCAGAGTGGTGGCTACACCAGTTTACATTCCTATCAACAATATAAGAGGGCCCCCCTTTCTCTGCATCCTCGAACATTTGTTGTTTCCTAACTTGATAATTTTAGTCATTCTGACCAGTGTGAGGTAGTATACCATTGTGGTTTTGATCTGTATTTCCCTGATGCCAAGTGATGTGGAGCATTTTTTCATGTGCGTGTTGGCCATCTGTATGTCTTCTTCAGGGAAATGTTGGTTCATGTGTTCTGTCCATTTCTTGACTGGATTATTTGTTCTTTGGGTGTTGAATTTGATAAGTTCTTTATAGATTCTGGATACTAGCCCTTTATGTGGGTACATTTTAAAAAATGTTAGCCACTGCTTCCCAATGGGAGAAATACAGAGATACGTGATCCTGACAATTTGTTAGTAATATGACCCATGTCCTGGTTACTCAAAGTGATTTCCATAAGTAGAAATTTTGATCCCTTACAGAATCAAGATAGGCCTACAACACAAATATAGACAACTCTGTCCTCTCAATGAGACAATTATATCCAACGTAAGGGTGGTCTAGGTATACATACTCTGCGCATCTTCCTTTGCTCAGTGGTATGTCTTCCTAGGGTACTACCAATGTACTGTTAGGTTGCTCATCTTCCTCGTAGGTCGAAGGCTTACCTTTGGGAGATAGTTTTGAAAATATCTGCTCATCATCCAGCATTTTATCATTTTCCTATGGGTTGTCTTTATGTCTGTATAAGTAAAATCAAGTTTAATTCTTTGAAATCAACAGCCCATAAAAAAACATGTCCACATGATCACAGGCAGAGTTCCCCTGAGTCTGCCAAAGTCCAGCAAGAGCAGTACTCACAAAGGAACATTTGGGTCTCAGGCTATTCTCTTTGGTGGGGAATCCTTATTTTACAGCTAGAGGGTGCTTTAGAAATAATCACATTAGAAATTATCAAGAAGATAAATGGACCGCTTGTGTGTTGGGATGTCGTGTCACTGCTTTCAGTCCCCTAAGGTTGTGGTTGTCCTTTCATGCTGCCACATTCAAAGAAACCTAGGTTTGGGCATTAAGCATAACCTGTAATGGAGATTAACAAATTTTGCCCTTATCATCTGAAGGATATTATGCTTGATATTGTGTTTAGACAACTTGAAAAGCTACTTGTATGTGGATCCTAAAATGTAGCACTTGGGCAAAGTAGATATTTGTAGAATGGGCCTGAAAGGCGTGTCATACCCTCCCTCCTTCTCACCCTCTCATGAGCATTTATTGAGCACCTACTTTAGACACGTATCCTGGGGACTACAAGCATGAATAATTCCTTGAGGAATTTATAATCTAGGATGAGTGTGGACACGTGAAGACCAAGCTGTGAAGAACAAGGCAGAGTAGAATGAAATAAGGCTTAAAATACCGAGGTAAACAATGGGTTATAGACATGCTGCAGTAGGACTAATCTTGTAGGAAAAATTCTTCTAGAAGATACATTTCAAAAGATACATATGTAGAATTTCAGTAGACATAAAAAGAGGAAGAGGTATGTAAGTCAAGTTGAGGAAATGATGCACAGTTGAAATGTAGAGAGGGAACAAAACAATAACAGAAGACTGACCTGAAATGTGATTAGAGATCAGTGTGTTGAGGAATAGAAAAACTTATTTAACAAACACTTTTCTAGTGCTGATGATCTGTCAGGCGTTCATAACAACTTCATGATGTCTGTGCTAACACTATCCTAAATGAGAAACCTGAGGCTCAGAGAGCTTAACTAATTACAGCCAGCAAGTACCAGAGCTGGATTCACACCCAGGCTCTCTTGCACCAGTGTCTATACTCTTCGTGGTGAAATACGAGTCTTGGAACTTTGTACCATATTTTTTATTGAACAAAGAGTCTTTGGCAGTTTTTGAAAGGGTTAATGATCTAATATACGTGGTGGGAGATCATTCTAGTAACAGAATGATGGTTATATTAGAAATTAGTCATGCTGGCACAGAGATCTTAAGCAGAAGAGAGTTTATATTTGTCAAAGTCTATTAAATTCAAGGCAATGTACTAGGCTTATTTCATGTGTGCACTGAGTTTCCCTGGTTTCCACCTTGGGTGGAAAGAAGTCACGTTAAATTCTACTTCTGCTAACTCTTAGCCCTAACTGCTGTCTCAGGACCTCATTCCTTCCCCTTTCCCACTGCTTCAGTCTTCAGGCACTTGGGAAGCTATTAAGGGGTCTTGTACATGTGCTTTGGAACGAAGCAGTCGTCTACTAGTCCAGCATTGTCCAACTGAACTCTTGATTTTAATTGATTTTTATTTAAATTACCACACATGGCTAGTGGTATTATGTTGGACAGCACAGCACGAGTTGGTGTTTCCTGGGCACTTCTACTGGTTACCACTTCTCCCATGAGTATTTTGGGGTGAATGCTCTTTCTCTGAACATGGCAGCTGCCTCTGTTGGGAACCTCCCATTCTCTGGTACCACTGCTTCTTCTAGGGACTGCTGCCAACTCTGAGCAGAATCCACTACTTCCACCAGGTATGGCCATGCTACTGACATCTCTCTGCAGTTGTGCCCTTGGAGTGAGGAAGACAAATCCCCAAAGAGTATATATATTGTGCCCCAGTATATTGTAGAAATTTTAGAGAAACAGCCATGTCTCAATTTTTACTTTCAGTTATTTACAGCTTCCACACAAGTGCATAGAATGACAAATACCAGTTCGTTAACTTTACTTCTCTCAATCAACTTCGAGGTTGGTTTTCAGTTTGCCTTCTTGCCAGATCCCCTTCTCTTTGGGATGAGTTTTCTTTCAAAGAGCTCTACAGTACATAAGACACCTAAATTTGAGCAAGTTCAAAACTTTGACAAATTAAAATACCAGTTTAGGTACAGATAAGGTGGTGTGATAAACCCAAGTTACCTCATTTAACCCTTACAGCAAAAATGCCTCCCTTAGGTGACAGAAGAAAAAAATGAGACCCTGAGAGTTTAAATTTGTCAGAGGTCCCCCAGCTTTATATATGGTTGAACAAGATTCAAATTTAGGTCTGAGGTCGTGATTCACATCAAATCCAGTGTCTTCCCATATACAACAAGCTGCCCTTCTATTAAGGGCCTATTGCACAAAGAGAAGAGAATTTATATTTACATGAGAAGTTCATGCATATAATATACTGACTTGAAATTTAAGTACATTGAAATTTTTTTATTTTTTAAATTAAAAAAAAAAGATTTTATGTATTTATTCATGAGAGACACAGAGAGAGAGAGGCAGAGACACAGGCAGAGGGAGCAGCAGGCTCCATGCAAGGAGCCCGATGTGGGACTTGATCCCAGGATCACGCCCTGAGCCAAAGACAGACACTTAACCGCTGAGCCACCTGGGCATCCCAGAAACATTTTTTAAAAGAACATATATTTAAGAATGACCAGTGAATCTCAAACAGTGGGTTAGTGCATAATTACAAATTGTTGTTTTCAAATTAGATGCTCTTTTGAACTGGGATTTCATGTTTCAAACCAGTTTTGCATGCACATGCTAGATCAGATATCAGAAACTTCTATTAGTGGATGTTTGGAATGACTACAACCAAGTCCACGTGGTCGTGGTGACTAATCTTAATGTATTGTTGGATCCTACGGACTAGTATCTTGAGAATTTTCGCATCTGCATTCATCAGGGATATTGGTCTATAATTCTCCTTTTTGATGGGGTCTTTGTCTGGCTTTAGAATCAAGGTGATACTAGCCTCATAGAACAAGTTTGGAAGTATTCTGTCCCTTTCTATCCTTGGAACAGCTTTAGTAGAATAGGTATTATTTCTTCTTTAAACATTTGACAGAATTCCCCTGGGAAGCCATCTGGCCCTGGACTTTTGTGTTTTGGGAGGTTTTTGATGACTACTTCAATTTCCTCCCTGATTATTGGCCTATTCAGGTTTTCTATTTCTTCCTGTTCCAGTTTTGGTAACTTGTGGTTTTCCAGAAATGCATCCATTTCTTCCATATTACCTAATTTGTTGGCATATAGATGCTCATAATATGTTTTAAAAATCATTTGTATTTCCTTGGTATTGGTTGTGATCTCTCCTCTTTCGTTCATGATTTTATTAATTTGAGTCTTCTATTTTCTTTTTAATAAGGCTGGCTATTTGTTTATCTATCTTATTAATTCTTTTTGAAAAACCAACTCTTGGTTTTGTTTATCTGTTCTACAGTTCTTCTGGTCTCTATTTCATTGAGTTCTGCTTGAATCTTTATTATCTTCCTTCTTCTGCCTGGTGTAGGTTTTACTTGCTGTTCTTTCTCCAATTCCTTTAGGTACGAGGTTAGCTTGTGTATTTGAGTTCTTTCCAATTTTTTGAGGGAGGCTTGTATGGCGATGTATTTCCCTCTTAGGACTGATTTTGCTGTATTCCAAAGATTCTGAATGTTTATATATTCATTTTCATTAGTTTCCATGAATCATTTTAATTCTTCTCTAATTTCCTGGTTGACCCATTCATCTTTTAGTAGGATGCTCTTTAACCTCCATGTGTTTGAGTTTCTTCCAAATTTCGTCTTATGATTGAGTTCTAATTTCAAAGCATTGTGGTCTGAAAATAGGCAGGGGATAATCCCAATCTATTGGTATCAGTTGAGACCTGATTTGTGACCCAGTATGTGGTCTATTCTGGAGAAAGTTCCATGTGCACTTGAGAAGAATGCATATTCAGCTGCGTTTGGATGGAAAGTTCTGTATATATCTATGAAATCCATCTGGTCCAGTGTATCATTTAAGACCCTTGTTTCTTTGGTGATGTTGTGCTTAGAATATCTATCATTTGCAGAAAGTGCCATGTAGAAGTCTCCTACTATTAGTGTATTATTATCTAAGTATGTCTTTACTTTGGTTATTAATTGATTGATATACTTGGCAGCCCCCACATTAGACGCATAAATATTCATGATTGTTAGGTCCTCTTTGGATAGACCTTTTAAGTATGATATAGTATCCCTCTTCATCTCCTACTACAGTCTTTGGGGTAAACTTTAATTTATCTGACATAAGGATTGCTACTCCAGCTTCTTTTGAGGACCATTTGAATAGTAAATGGCTCTCCACCCTTTCATTTTCAGGTTGTTGGTGTCCTTAGGTCTAAAATAAGTCTCTTGTAGACAGCAAATAGATGGGCCTTGTTTTTTTTTTTTTTTTTTTTTTATCCTGTCTGAAACCTTGCATCTTTTGATGGGATCATTAAGCCCATTCACATTCAGAGTTACTATTGAAATATATGAATTTAGTGTCATCATAATACCTAATCAGTCCTTGTTTTTGTGGATTATTTCTTTGGGCTTCCTCCCTCTTTTACAGGGTTCCCCTTAATATCTCTTGCAAAGCTGGTTTGGTGGTCACATGTTCTTTCAGTTTATGCCTATCTTGGAAGCTCTTTATCTCTCCTTCTATTCTGAATGAGAGCCTTGCTCGATAAAGTATTCTTGGCTGCATGTTCTTCTCACTGAGGACCCTGAATATATCCAGCCAGCCCGTTCTGGCCTGCCAGGTCTCTGTGGAGAGGTCTGCTGTTAATCTAATATATCTCCCCATGTAAGTTAGGGATCTCTTGTCTCTTGCTGCTTTAAGGATTTTCTCTGTGTCTTTGGAATTTGCAAGTTTCACTATTAAATATCGAGGTGTTGAATGGTTTTTATTGATTTTTTTTGGGGGGGACTTCTCTATCTCCTGAATCTGAATGCCTGTTTCCCTCCCCAAATTATGGAAGTTCTCAGTTATGATTTGTTCAAATATTCCTTGTGGTCCTCTCCCTCTCTCAGCCTCTTGTGGAACCCCAATTATACATTGATTCTTCCTTCTCAGGCTGTCATTTCTTTCCCTTAGCCTTTCCTCATGGTCTCCTAATTGTTTTCCTCTTTTTTCCTCAGCTTCCTTCCTTACCATAAGCTTGTCTTCTATGTCACCCACTCTTTCTTCTACCTCATTAACCCTAGCACTTAGAATATCCAGTTTGGATTGCATCTCATTTAATTTATTTTTAATTTCGGCCTGATTAGATCTAAATTCTTCTAGAGAACAAAGTCTCTAGAGTCCTTTATGCTTTTTTTTCCAGAGCCACCAGTAGTTTTATAATTGTGCTTCTGAATTGGCTTTCTGACATCGAATTGAAATCCATATTCTGTAACTCTGTGGCAGAGAATACTGTTTCTGATTCTTTCTTTTGTGGTGAATTCTTTCTTCTAGCCATTTTGTTCAGTGCAGAGTGGCTGTATGAGCGGGCTGAGTCAAGAATATCAGCCACAACCTAAGTAAATTCCACCCTAGATGATTCTGGTGGGGTCAGAGACCAGAAAATGAAAAAGAAGATCAGAACAACATAAAACAAAAGGACCACTAAAGTGAAAAACAGATTTAAAAAAAATAAAGTAGTAATAAGTAAAAGAGCAAAAAACCCCAAGAAGAAGAAAAAAGAAAAAGAATAAAAGAAAAAAAAGTAAAGAGGAAAAAGAGAAAAAAGAAAAGAAAAGGGCAGGACTGGGGGTAGTGGTGGTGCAGAAGTTGTAGTGGAGAGAATGTCTACCTGAGGGATCCTCTTGGTTCTGAGTATATTTTGTTCTGTATGTTAGAAGATGCTCAATCCCAAATTTATATAAACCAGCAATACTTGTAGAGAACCCCCAACATTGACCACCTAAACATAAACAAGATAAAAGAGGGGGGCAGAATGGGAATGAAGAGAGAATATAATCTCAGAATGAACCGGCATGGTATGCCACTTGGTTCTGGTGCATGCTGGTCATGGTTTAGAAGGTATTAACTTCTGCTGTTCTAGAACAAAACGAGGCAGAGAAAACAAAAAACACAAAAGAGAAACCCATATCTCCTATATCTCCCAAAATTGAATTGAATGTGTTGAAGAGAATCCAGAAGTGAAAAATAGACCTAAGACGTGTAATTGTCAAAAAGGAAAACACTTAAAAATGAAGAGCTGGTAACATATTGTAGTTATGGTGGGAAAAGAGAAAAAATATTGGAAATTTTTAGTTTGATATATAAAAGAGTTGTAATGGAAAAAGGAAAAAAAAATTCAAAAAGGGGGGGTACCGTACCCTCTAGGTCTATATGGTATTTTCACTGGATCCTGGAATTTTCCAGCACTGCTCAGTCAAGAACTTGCTCTTCCCCTGTCCTTCCAGCTGGTCTCCTGGGGGAGCATCTGCTGTGCTGATTCTCAAATGGGTGCACCTGGGGAGATGCCCCCCACACACCAGGTGCCCGGCTCAGTGGGAGCTGTTTGCCCTGTGAGGCCTCTGTCCCTAGCTGCCCCCTCTCCCAGGCACAGGGTGAACAAGGAAGAACAACCACACTGGTGGGAGCCAGGTCTGCAGCTCTGGAGTCAGCTCCCCCAGTAACTACCACAGTTCCCAGTCCGCACTGGCCTGGATGCTCCCAGGGTGGGGGCGCTGATCTGCACAGCTCACTGCAGCCCAGTGGCAGGAGTGTCCTCACTTCCCTGTGCCCTCCCCACCTCCACCCATCCCGGGGGGGACTGCAGGATCCTGGCCTGTATCCCCTGGTGCCCTGGGGTTTGGGGCCTGCACTGTTTTAATCATACTCCCAAGGCCTCAGCTCCCAAATGTAGTAAGGTGCAGCCCCTCCCCTGGAGCACCCCCTGACCACCGGCTTCTCCCCAGGCCCCCCCACCAGGGCACGCTCCAGCCCTTTATGGTTCTCGGCCACAGTGCGTAGGGTGCTCTCCTCGGGGCACCCCTCCTCTCCTAGTGACCCCGGGAACCTGGAGGCGCCCCTGCCCCTCCTGCAGTCCTGCCCGGTCAGTTCCCCTGCTGAGCACTCTTCCTTCAGGAAGATTCCAGCATGGATGTTGGAAGTTCCCACCTGGGGTGGAGGGAGTGCTCACGGCCCCCAGGCTCCCACTGCTCCCTTAGCCCCAGCTCCTGGGGTCCCTCCCCCACTGGATTTATTTATTTATTTATTTATTTATTTATTTATTTATTTATAAGTTTTTCTGCCTTCCTGCCTTGCTAGAAGCAAAAACTTCTCTCCCTGTAGTGATCCAGCTGTTCTCTCTTTATTTTTTATTTATTTATTATTTTTTTACATATTTTTTTAAATTGGAGTTCAATTTGCCAACATATAGCATAACACCCAGTGCTCATCCCATCAAGTGCCCCCCTCAGTGCCCGTCTCTCTTTAAATCTCAGGTGGGATTGGTAGGTGCCCGGAGGCTTTGAGAGCAGGGTAGTAAGTGGGTGGGGCTGAGCGCTGAGGACCCTACTCTTCCGCCACCTTGTCCCTCCCCTTCAAAGCTTTAGTTATTTCACCTACTGATGATCTTGCAAAGCTGGAGACTTAGCTAGGAAGATGTGATTCCTACAGGGCAGATAATTTGTTGCATCCCTTCCACGATCTTTTTGTCCACTATCTTGTTTTCTTTGTTTTCATCATATATTCCAAACATATTACAGTTTGGGCAACAAATGTATATTTTCCTGTTTTTTTTTTTTTTTTTTTTTTTTTGGTTTAAATACTTTCAGATGCTTTGAAAAATAATGCGACATTGCACACAGAATTCCTCACCATGCCATTGGCACTTTCGGTATATGCATTTTTGATCATAAGTCACGTAGCATCGTGCCATTATCTAACCTGCCTACTGCAGAACTCAGTGGTGGAAGTAAAATGCTTCTGCATAATCAAATGTTATTTAATAAGTGATATTACCTTAGGTCACCCCTTTGGTGTGAAACCCTTTTATTTGATGTGGGGACAAAAGAACTTCCGAGTGTCACCCCTGGCATATTTGCTTCTCCCTTGCAGGCCTAGCTGGGTTTTCTGTGCTGGCAAGTGAGGTCTAACATGGAATATCCAGAAATCACACTGCAGTTCCACCATTCTTGATGTCCTCCCAGGTGAGCTGCTGGGCTTCGTGCTCGTGCTTCTAAAGCAAGCAAACTTTAAGCTAATTACGTGCTAGTGTAGTCTCCCTTGCTGAATTTTGGCAGGTTGCTTCTGTAAATTATGAAAAATAAATGTGAAATATGCAGATGTCTTTTGTTTGAAGCAGATGTTTGGTCCGTCTTGCCAGAATCCAATCAGCTGTTCCCTTGGGGCCCTTCTCTCCACAACATTATCCCAGAGCAGCTTAGAAACATGAAGGGGTGATCAGAATAGCACTTCACAGGCCTTGGAGGAAGCTTCTGGACTTAGAGGTCTTTGTTAAGGAGAAATAAAAATGGAAATATCTCTGCCCACAAGACTGAAACAATCAGATAATTTCTGGTGAAAGACACTGGATGCAGAACACTTTTATCTGGTGATGCTAAATAGAATTGGGAAAGGGTGGGTTTGTTGTTGTCACGATATTCTCTGAGGGCCTACCTTCCAGTCCACCATCTTGGTGATTTATGGCAATACTCTGAGCTGTCGCAGTCACAAAATTGCTGCCAATGCTGCTCACACTACGGTCCAGTGTTTCCTCACACAGAGGTCTCACTTTAGACAATAGATTCTTGGATATTTGGCCATTTGGCCATGTGACCAATTGATTAAGTTTTAAGCAACAATACAGAATAATCCGATCCAATATAGTTCAACGACGATGCAAACTGCCTGCCACGCCATTGCAGCCTGACCATTCTCCTGAGGACCTCTGATTCACGGACACCCAACTAATGCGGTGAAACTGATGACCAACCCTGAGCCATACAGAATAATTCAGTGCATCCTTTATCGATGTATGGCCAGATGGCAGGATAATGAAAATGTTTAGGGCCACATATTCCATTTTGAAGATGAAATCATTTTGCTCACTGATTCAATGAATCTATCCTACTGGGCTCTACTTCTACTGTGAAATCTGGGTAAGGAAGACTTACAGTAAAATATTTGCCTGGGTAATATTTATTTGTATATATGAATATGTATATGCATATAAGAATATATTTATATATAGCATATATTATTTGTCTAGGTAAATAAATATATCCATAGGCAAATAATATATGTAAATATTACTTAGGCAAATAGTATATATATATATATTTTTTTTTTTCTTAAACAAATAAGTCTTTAAGCAGCATTAGTATTTCGTAGTACTTTGTATATGTATTTAGTATTTTGTATTAGTATTTTGTATTAGGTTTTGTATTATCACAGCTGTCCGTCAGCTTTTGCTCTCATGCAGTCTAATAAATAAAATAAAAAAAATAGAAATTGGGCTCCATGGAGGGAAAAATTGTAGAGCTGGTCACTGTTGAGATTGCATATGGTGGGTGTCTTAAGTGACACTTGGATCTAGGCGATAGAGATACGCACTAATTCCAGGCTCTGCTGAGCGCTGCTATGTGACTTTGGGCAAGTTACTTACTCTTCCTAGCCTCAGCTTCCTCATCTGTGAGGACATCTACCACAGAGAACTTGTTTAATGAGACAATGTAAGCCAAGCACTTAGGCACACTGTTGCCTGTGTCTGACACACAGCTCAGGAAAAAATGAAGCAAAAGCTCAGGAATGAAGCGCTAATGCTGTAACTTACCTATTCACTTTCTACCAGTCCTCAGTGAGGGTTTATTTTGTGTATGCACACACATATGTATTTATATATTTATTTATTTTTACTCATGCACATCTTTTGTACCATAGTTGAGCATACTTCTGCTGCTTCTCTTCACGGCGGAATTGCAAGGATCCCCGTGCCAACATGTTCTGCTCCACCCTAGATATTGTGTAGGAAGCTGTACGATGCTTGTAATCTCCCCTGACTTTTCTTATTGGGACTAACTTCTTTAACTTTCTTCTGTG
This sequence comes from Canis lupus baileyi, assembly GCF_048164855.1. Taxonomy (NCBI): domain Eukaryota; kingdom Metazoa; phylum Chordata; class Mammalia; order Carnivora; family Canidae; genus Canis; species Canis lupus. The sequence goes on along the minus strand of NC_132848.1, from coordinate 69,373,227 downwards.
AGTCCCATTTCCAACACTCTCTCTTTTCCGAATTTACTTCAGAATTCCAAGTTCTTCTTTAAAATTTTGTGGTTTTCTAAAGGATCTGATTTATATGAGTATAATGAAAGACTTAATACCTAGCTAGTATTTATTGAGCACCAACTATGAGCCAAGCACCCAAACTACTGATTATGAATAAAATAAACATCCTCTGGGATGAAGTGGTTACTCATAACTAGGAAATACCTCGCAGCCTGATCCACCATTCATGATTTCCAGAATCATGTACTATGCCTTGTGTTAGCTACAGCATTGTAGAGTAGATGTGCATTTTATTTCTTACTTCTGGAATTTTTGTGCTTTCCAAGAACATTTTGCCATGTGTATAAGAGCAGTACAACTGATTAATAAGTAAAAATTTTGATCAAATAGTAGATTATTATGTTCTTCCTGACATCAAGTAAAATTAATGTTACTCTAGCAACATATAGATATACCCTTACTGTGCTTTTCTATTACAAAGCACTTTGCCATCTGTACTGAAAAAATTTATGATCTGAATCTATTTATCAAGCCACCTAAAAGAATGGGATATGAGGAAATAATAAAATAAGAAAGAAATAAAAGATAGATATGGCCTGTGTCTTAGGCCTATTAATATTAAATTGATGATATAAAATCTACAGACTGAAAATAATAATAATTTATGTAGTTAAAAATAGTATTTTCATACAGTTCACATAAAAATGGATGAGTAATAGTGCTCATCTTATTCTGTCATTTGGGGATTAAATGAGATAAATATGCAAGAATTTTATAAACCCGGAGAAGTATGCAATTATTAGGTAACATATTGCCAGCTCTACAAACCACATAGGTTTTCTCATTCTTCTTTGACATAAAAGAAACTGAGTCTCAGGCAAATAGAACAACCTATCTAAGCCCATAGAGATAATAAGCCTTGGGGCTTAAATGTGAGTCTAGATCTACTGACTCTCGATTGAGCCTTTTCTCACTATATCTCTAACTCTCAAATGATTTATGAATAATTAAAAAGCTACATAACAATAAGACCATATTAATGAAATATAGACTCGATATATAAGTGTTTGAGGAACATAAAGAAAACAAGCATAATCAGAAAGGCTTCCTGAGAGAGGCAATAGGTTTTGAAGGAGCTGGAGCTGGATCAGTCTATATATTGTATATACTGTATGTACTGTAGCCTCCAAACTCCTCTCTTTGCTTCTGGCTTCCTTTCTAAGTTAGGCTTATAATTTAAAATGATTTTCACGACTTTGAAAATATTTGACCTCTCTTCCAGTGTTCATTGTCCCCCCCAAGACCAGTTTTCATGTCCTGAGGAGGTGTGCCCAGCCTGAGGGGCAATCTCGAGTGAAACAGAGTTGGGGGCACACCTAAGAGCAGCTGTGACAGTTTTCCTCATCCACCATACAGGGGGTCATTCCAGCTAGTGACCCAAGGCTAAAAGATACAATAACTAACCCCCTGAGAAAGTCAATGCTCAATTTCTCAGCCAATTTTTAATTGGAATTTTTCTTGGGGAAAATAGAAAGTTCTAAAAAGGACTGATCATGTCAACAACAATAAACATATAATAATTCTTTATAGATCTACATCCAGAGTTAAAGGGAGTATATTTTAAAGACATCACTAAAGCATTTATCTAGCTTTAACTGCCTCATCAAAGAATATTATTTTTTAAAAAGAAGCCTCATAAAGATGTATGAATATATAGACCTGTGATTATTCAAAAAAATTGTACAAATCAAAATAAATTTGCTGGAGCAATTTAAAATAATTAACCTTTGACAAACCTCCCTCTCTGGTAATGGAATAGTAACTATATGAATAAAAGATAAGTCGTGACATTCAATGAATTACAATATTCATCCCATAAATTACTTGATATAATAGCTCTATAGTCTACATTTTTATAACACTAAAATGTCCCAAACACTAAAGAACCCATTCATTTCCAGTGTGTGCTTTGCAAATGGGTTGGGTAATTTCTTTTGCCTTCTATGGGTATCCTTTAATTAAGTCTTTACTATTATTTTTTCCCCCAAATATCCCTTGTTTCAGCCTGTCAACCATTGCTGCAGTTACGGACACCTGGAAAAATTGAGGCTTGTGCTCACCATCCGAGCATCTCTGGAAAATGAGTGAGTGTGAACCCAATTTGTTGTGCTGGGTGGGACGGTTAAGGGTCGGCATTACTATATGGCTGATGGCCATGTTTAAGGGTCTGGTGGTCCAGTTCCTTGTGCAGACTATGGGCCCTTTGGGCAAAGTGCTTCTGTCTCCACTTCCAGTAATCTGTCCTGCCAGGTAAACTGAAGCCATCTTTGACCCCATAATGGTAATTAGAGATCACAGCATGAAATATCAGTGCTTAATAATGATAACTAGAAGGTGTTCATTGGCACATACAAACCTCAGGATGGCAGGATGGCGGAAAAATGCCCAACATTTTTGGTCCTAAATGTGTTGCTATTTTAAACAAAGAAAGGAAACTGATGGCAATAAGATATCTCCTGAGACATGGATGCTTCTCTGGCTCCCCATTTTACCCATTAAGGACAAGATTTGCTAGTCATCTAGCAGTAACCGACTAGTTTTCTTTCACAGTTTAAAGTCATCAGCGAGGGTAAGGTGAACAAAATGAACCAAAACGAACCAAAATGAACCAAAACGAACCAAAATGAACCACTGGTTTCCAATTCAACTAGGATACCTTCTTGGTGTCTTTCTAATACATTCTACATCACAGTAGAATGTGTCTACCCTAACACATTGTTTAAGATTTCTTTATTCTTGATCTTTTAATCATGATCTGGATTCAGTTATACCATCATGAAATACACACCATTTATCGAACACTTACTCTGTATCAGGTATTGGGTCAAGTCCCACAAATGTATTTTCTTATTCATTCTTTCCACAACGTCTAAGGTAGATTCTAGTTTTATTCCCATTTTACATGAGAAAATTGAAGCTTAGAGTTCTCAGTGATTTGCTTAATTTAACATTATGCGTTTAACTATTACACTGTACTTCTCCAGACGAACCATGCAGTCTGGCTACCCAAACTCAGGATCTCTTCACAGACATGGTTATCTTTGTTTCTTGACACTAATATCTGTGAGCCAGAGTTGCAGCTGTAGGCGATGGCAGGTACAACTCAAGAACTAGAGCTCATTTGCCTCCGTTTTTATCCAAAAGTCACAGAAGCAGGTGGGTGGGGTTCATGCTATTTCCAGCCTCTAAGTAAGTACTGATGAACCATTCTCAAAGAAATGATGCAGAGCCCTTTGCTGTGGTGTCTTTTGGGCAAGATATGGATTTGAGCCAAAATGCCTTCTGTTTCTCTGTCAGATGTACAAAAATAAAGGATATATGGAAAATAAAACAGGTCACGAATTCACAGCCAAAACATTTGTTCTTAGTTTGGGGGCTAGATAGAATTGTGTCTGTGTAGTTGGACATTTATTTTTTCCTACTAAAAAAAAAAAAAAATCCAGAGTGATTTTTTTTTTCTGATCTTTTTTGAATCCTCCTCTTCCCCCTCTTCCTCCCTCCTCCTCCTCCTCCTCCTCCTCCTTCTCTTCAGCCACTATTTCTGAGCCAGGAAGTTAGGACTCATTGAATGATTAGGAATATATAGATGAAGACGGAGGACATAGAAATCTGGTGAAGGGACCACCTATTAATCTGTCAGTTACAAATGATTTTCATGGGTTGTCTATTAACATTCCAAGAAAATAGTTCTGCAGATGTCTCTGGAGGAAACACTGCTCTTGCCCCACCATTTCTTTGTTACCAGTTGAAAAGTTGGAGCTCAGAGAAGTTAAGAATTTTACCCAGCTTTGCACTGCAAGTTGACTCTCTTATCTCCTAGTTCAGCATTCATTCAACACATATTATGAAACATTTACTATGTGCCAGGAACTGAATAAATTCAATTTGCTGTGTATCCCAAACTTAGATTTTAGGAAAGAAAAAAAAAAGTGTATCTTAATACCATGAAGGAATGTTCTGTTTCCTTTTTCATCTGTTATGTATTTGTCCATTCTCTAGTTTCTGATGCTTAATGTTTCCTTATTAATAATCTACAGAATGCTGTAATAGGTCTAGGGTAGAAAGAACATTTTAGACTGCAGTGACTTAAAAAGAAACGACTGTTTAGCACAAAGATCCCCACTTTTTTTTTTTTTTTGAGAACATGCTATTTTACATTTCTTAGTTTTTTTTTTTTTTTAAGAAAGTTAAGTGGAGCCAAAAGTGAAAATCCTATTAAGCTGAATTTCCTTCTTTTTAGTATGACCCACAATATGACATACATTATTACTCAGCATTTGTGTGTACCTGTAAATAGATATACATACAAAGAGGTACACATCTAAATAGACAGTTGACCCTTGTGCTTGCTTTGGCAGCACATGTACTAAAATAGACAGTTGACCCTTGAACAACGTATGTTTGAGTTGTACAGCTCCACTTATACACGGATTTTTTACAGTATAGTACTGTATGTGTATTTTCTCTTCCTTATAATTTTCTTAACATTCTAATTTTTCTAGCTTACTTTATTATAAGAATGTAGTACATAATACATATAACATGCAAAATATGTGTTAATCACCTGTTTATGTTATTGATAAGGCTTCCTTCCAGTCGACAGTAGGCTATTAGTAGTTAAGTTTTGGGGGAATCAAAAGCCATACTCAGATTTTTCAACCACGCGCAAGGGTTGGCACCCCTAAACCCTGTGTTGTTCAAGGGTCAGTTGTAATTGAAACATGAAAACTTCCATGAAATAATACTCTCGTATGATATAATAAAAATAACATATTTTACACCAAATGTGACCTTACTATTATTTAAACGCTACAAGATGTGTCACACAGTCTATTCTACTTCATATTTTTTTTAAAGCTAAACAAAGTTCAATAAATTAACCAAAGCAATTTGGGCAAATGTTTCAATTCTCTATTTAATTTTGCTTGTAAAAATACCAAAAGGTCAGGTGGCCAGTGATTTTTGTCTGGTTCAGCCCTTGATCACAGTTGGAGTCATTTGCCATTCAACTGCGAAGGGTACAATGGGAAATCTGCCCCCAATTTCTCTTCAGCCTTTAGATTTCCTGAAATCTAATCATATGAGCTACCTAGCGCCATGTCTCAACCTCCCTGAACTTTCATCACACATGTTGAATGGGGGAAGGGGAGGCCTGTGTGACTCTCATGATCTTTTCCAGCTTCAAAGGTCTGTGATAATTTTCATGTGAAACCTGGGTACCTGTGGAAATAAAGTCGCCTCAAATGTATTCAGTGGATAAAGTAAGAATTTCTAGAACCAAAAGTATATTCTGTTTGAAGTTTCTCTAAAATGTTGACAGATGTGAAAGGGAACATTATCAAATGCTTAGTTTTACATTTGCATTCAGATCTGCTGTTTCATTGGGGGCATTTTTTATAAAACAAAAATGTATGACTGCTGTTCTTGGAATTCTCCTGCTTCTGCAATGGATTTAATTAGCTAAAGTGCTGGATACTTCTGTGCACTTTGGTTTTTGAGAGGTTTAGCTGTTGTTGGGTTTAGGGAATCCCAGGAAGAAAGAGGTTCGGGTTTTCAAGCTATTAGGACTGTTAGTACCTCCAGCTGTGTGCGGGAATCCCAGTGGCCCCAGCACTAGCACCAGTGGCTCTTCTGCAGTCGTCAGGGGCATGGATATGGCGTTTAGCTAAGTTTAGTAGAAGTAATCCAGGTAACAGCCTGAAATGATACTACCTTTATTGCTTAGGTAGCTCACTGGCCAAAAAAGGTAAATTGTTTTTATAGTTTCTTCGTACATGGCTGTGTGAACATTTGACCCTTGAATCTTTAGATCAGTAAACCCCATGAATCAACTGAGGTAGCACTCAGGGACATGGAGCGCTCGTGAACCTGGCATAGAGAGTTTGGCAATCACTGAAAGCTTGGGAAATCTTTATTCTTCTAGTCCTAAAGCAAGTGAACCAAAGTTTTTGTCAAATTGATTTTCTATAGAACAGAGCCAATTCTATCTACATTTACAGCGAGGATTGCCATGTGGCCTGGAATTGTTATTTGGCTGAGCATGACCTGTGTGTAGTTGCACCATTGGCATCCTGCGCCAAACATAACCAGCAGCTTGTGAGGTGCAATAAGGGGCGTCGGTTACATAAGTGGAATAGTTCATTCCGTACGGCCAAGACAGTCTGTGTGTCTGTCTTTAAAAAAAAAAAAAAAAGGACTTGAAAAAAAGTCCTTGAAGAAAGGATTTGCCCCAACCTGTTGGCTAAGCCTCCTTTTCCACTAGACAGCGATTAGATTCTGGAAAGAATATCATCTACCCTTCAGTGCTGCTGTGAATGATAGAGATAGCACACACCTAGCACAGTGTCTGCCGCCTTATAGACCTGCTTGTAAAATGATGGTTATTTTAACCTTTGTGACAGGGCTTCTGTGCCCCACCAAGTACTCTTCTTCACTTCTGCATGGACATTTTCTTTCTTTCCTCTATTGTGCACGTAATAATAATAATTGTAGATATTTACAACATTCAGAAATGCACCCAAAAAAGGATAAAATAAGTATAATCTATGCAGACAAGGAACAAAACCCTCTCATTAATATTTTAGTATATGGTTTTCCTTTAAATGTGGCTCCATTTGAAATGTCTTTCTCTAAGATGGAAGGACAGCACTTATTTGATGCCAATAAAAGGGACACTATATTCACCCTTTGTATAAGATCTGACCTAGTTCATCTGACCCACATAAAAGTATTTTTTTTTTTTTTTTTTTTTTAATTCAATTCTACCTTCTTCATCTCTGGCCAAGTAAAATGAGAAATAAAATTTCTGGATTCAGTCTTCAGATCACACTAAGTCAAGTAGGTAAGTAGCAGAGCAGAAATAACTGGTGGGGAAAACATTTTTGGTGTTGTTATTTGTGGCATAATTCCTGATAGCCTGAATTGCAGACCTAGGATAGAGCTGGGGTAAAGGTGGGGAAGGAGTTGAGGGAGGGCAGAGAGAGGTAGGGAAAGGGAAAGAGGACAGGGGAGGTGTTTAGCTTTCATTTGCAAGCGTGATACCCGCTGCTTTGTTTATGGATTTGATGCTATTCATACAGTCTTTGCAATATTAATTTTTAATTTATGATGCTCATTAGGAGACACTTAAAACAGAACAATTATCATTTATCTTGATATATTATTTACTAGGACTGACTGTCATGGTTAGGGGCCCATGATTAGTGAGAGGGGCATCGAGAAGAGCTTCTAAAAGGTTCTGGGGTAAAAGAATAGGAGCTTAGGAAGTGGTTGTCAAAACCCAAGACCCAAAGTTCTGATGTCAATGCGAAAGCCACACAATCCCTAATCAAGACTCAGGAGGCCCCCTCCAAGACAAGCCTGGAACAGTACTTAATGAAACTGCAGGATTATATTAATGAGACTCTCTGTTAGGCCACCAGCTCATCAATTATTCATCCAGCTGCATTCCTGATACTTTGCTGTCTTCCTCCTCTTTTTGCGTTGGTGTGATTACTTTTTTTAACCCTCGATTTCCTTACCTGGAGTGTAAACAAAGCCTCCTGTTCTATAGTTTCCTTTTCTTCTGCTTAAACAGCATCTCCTTTCAGTTCTCATCCGAGATGTCACATATGATGATGGAAGTCTACTGGAGGGAAGTCTAACTCTGGAGTCTCAGGGAATTAGGGCACCTCTGACTTTGCACTTCTCTAATACTTTAGGCCTGTCTCCGACAGGGTGCTTATCACATTATGTTATAATCATCTGTTTGTGTGTGCCTCTACCCCCACAAGACTGCGAATTCTTAGAGACAGAGCTTACATTGTATTTAGCTTTGTATTTTCAATTCCCAACACAATGCCTGACACATGACACTGAATGAATGAGTGAATGAATGCATGAATGAATGAATTATGGGTACTTGATCATGCCTAATATTCACTAATATCCAGCCCTACCCATTTATAATCAAGCAGATTGGGAGGTGGAGGCCTGAGTACTACCTGCATGTTTCACAGGAAAATAAAACAAAACTTTACATTTACAATCAGGTTCATGTAGGTGAAGGTGTGTCTGTGGGCTGGAGGCAAAGTACCCGAGTCTGTTTGGTACTCAGCTCTACATATACTTATTCGTTTCTTTTAGAAATTACTTATTAAAATTGGGCGTAGTTTTAGGAACAAATTTGTGTTGTAGTAGGGCTGACTGTCGTGGTCTAGACGGCTAGATGATTGTGAGGACGATTTCAGTGAGCTTTCACAGTAAACACCCCTGAGGCTAGAATGGGCTTTGGAGCAGGACAGAGGCCAAGGGCTGGGACTTCGACCCAGAGTCTATTATTTGTTTCACTCACTCAAGGTCAACAAGAAAACCAAGCAAGCGAGTTTCTATTCCTCAGGAGGTAGGATGTTGGAGAGGGTGTAACACGGACCCAAGTCATTACCTCATGCAGTAAGGACGGGAAGTACTTCCCTTTGTCCTGGACAGGGAGGATGATGGAGAATAGAGGCATGTTGACAAACCAAAGGAAAGGCAGAGACGGGTGCAAGGAAATGTTTGATATTCCACCCCAACCAGCTATAATACTCAAAAAGCCACGTCGGCTGGCATGTAAGATCACTGCCTCAGCCACACTCTCTGCAATGTGTCTGCACTCTGCCACCAAGTAAACTTTCCCAAATGCCATGTCACTGCCCCCCACCTCCCCCAAGCATCTGTAGTGGCCTTCTGATGCAAAAACTAACAAACAAAAACAAACACAACCAAGCAAAAGAACAAATACTAGAAAAAAAGAGCAAGGATACAAATTCTCTGAAAGAATAAAAAGAAACGAGAAGACATGGATGTAAATCCTCAGTTTTGTCAAGGTAGATAGATTGCAAAGCCAAAGGCAAGTAGTGACTTTGGCCAAATGGATTCTAATTTGTTACATCGCAACGAGTCACTACTCTACAGAATTATATGTAGCGAAAGATTGTCTGGAAGTTCTTTCCATAGATTTCAATAATCTCTCCATAGATCATCAGTGTGCTGGGCTGAGAATGGGGTATGAGCTCTTGTTCTTCTTTCTCCTTAAGGCACATGGGTGGGCTTGATCTGCTGGGGTCTTCAGACTGGTTGCCCCGGACTAAGAGAAATCGTACTCATTCGTCCTTAGTCGATGGATTTGAAGATGTGCATCTTTTTCCTCATTTAACATTTCCGAAATACAAATGTTTTTCCTTATCAATATTTTGCAATTGCTTTTGGCCAGGTGGGAGTGATGAGGTAGTTGTCATAGTCTGCACATAAATTTAATGAGGTAGTTTTCATATCTTGCACACAGACTCACTAAACCTGGTTGCAGCTGTTCATATTGTCCTAACTTTAACTGAGGGGGTGGGGTACGTCATTGGACTGCTTACACTGAGTTGAGTTCCCCCAAAATGTCTTCATTAAAATACATTACGATTCAACATTGAAGCAAAAAAAAAAGTTATTGTGTGCACAGAATGGCATGGAAACAGAGATGTGGATGTAAATGTGACTTTGTTGAAGCAAAATATGCCATAGGAAGGACGAATAGTCAAATGCTTTATGAGTCTGAGGAAAGGAAGATGCCCAGCAACAGATGAGACGTATCAGAAGCCAAGCTCTGCTATTACAGGTGGGAGAAATTATTCTTTTCTTTCTTAGTGGCACATAAAATAATGGTATATCTTTGGGTGGCTAGATTTTCAGCTTCTAACCTGTTCTGTGTGTGCCATGATATGAACCACATAGAGAAGAATGGTTTTAAGTTCCTGGATTTTGGGGTTTTCTTCACGCCAGCTTTCTGGTAAAGAAATAATTTTAATTCAACTTAATAACTTTAAAATTATTAGAATAAAAGTATTGATTGTATTCAAAAAGAGCAAACTTGGCATTAATTTACCTCTGTTATATGTTATTTTCTATCTAATTTCAGTTTAGCTTCACATGATAAAGATGCAATTGAACTGTGACCCCTAAAGCAGGGATTCACATAAGCAGTGGGCTCTGGGTCCCCCATTGTTATTCCCATTGGGAACAGTGGGAAGTGCCCAGAGAGTTAGAGGTAATAGGCTCTTTCTGTGTTATCTGTGGTATTTATATGACACACCCCAAATGGACTGCATGTGATTAAAAAGAGTACAGCCTCTCTTATTTTTGAAGGTGTAATTAGGGGCTGGCCCCCTACTATCATTGACCTCTTCATCAAAACAATGTGGGTCATTCTGGAAATATAACTCTAGGATATGAATTACAAAATCAAATCATTATATGTAGAAATTATATCAGATAATTTAGTTCAGTTCTTTCATGTTACAAATGAGTAATCCAAAGCCCAAATGACTTGGCCTCCTGGGATCTCAGTTTGTTCAGGGCAGTAACTGAGTCTTTGGCACTTGATGGGGGGCCCTGCTACCATCACACACACACTTCTTACAGGGCAAATTTTCATATAAACAAAATGTAGAACTGTTTCTGTCCTTGGTTATGCACGAAACTTTATTACATTTAATTCTTCTACTAAATCCTTGTCCTGTTAGCATTGATGAACATTTATTGAGGTTTTTCACTGGTTAGGGACTTATTAATCCAGAGTTTAACAGACAACTATATCCCAGAAGTTTTTCCTTTTCGGTAATTATAACCTTGGTGATTTTCACCCTCTATTCTCTACTCTTATTTCTATTTTCCCAATTAAAATGCAGAAATCTGGAAGAACATAAATCTGGAAAAATGCATGCTACAGTCTGTAAAAATGCACCAACATAACTATAACCAAGAGGGTGGAGATGGGGCGAGGAGGTAGCAATAGTCATTACCTCTCCTGCCTACTCTGCTCCTTACAGTAGAGTTGACATCATTTGCACGGGCCTGTTAACCAAAAAAATACCTTCTGGATGGAGTGATCCACTGTTCTGGTTTTAGGATAGGACTTTTAAGGGCATATGAAAAATAACAGAGATGGCTTGTCAATATATCTTAGTATACAGCAAAATGAGGTCTACTCTGCCTTTTAAAAAATATTTTGCTGCAGATGAGACTTCAAAACCAAAATTGAAAGGAAGTAATTCATAGTGTGTGTGTTTTTGTAGATTTATGAGTGTACATGACATAATGTGTGTGCATGCACATGTATTCCTATGAATTTAATACAACAAAGATTTTTATTCCTTCATAAGGGATCTTAAAGTCTAAGGAGAAGACCATTATCTTATTTCTCCACAAATGTCTCAATTAAGTATCTCTCTTCTCTATATAGAACCTTACATTTCCTTGAATAGTTGTCCTAAGGATGAACTTCATCTTGGTCTTGTGGTTTATCTGGAGCAAGTGTCAAGTATTTCAAATTAAAAAAAAAAAAAAAAAAAGAAGAAGGTAACAAAGAACTTTAAAATAAGCCAAGACTATAAGAAGGAAGAAGGAAAAAGGAAAAAGAAGAGCCTTTCTTCCCCAGAAGCAAATGAAAGGGGCATGATATAATAATCTGAGGGCCTTTGAAAAATCACATTTGAAAGCCTGGTACCTGGACAGGTGACACATGATGAATATTGAAATCTATGGCCTGAACCACCATAAAAAGAAACAGTATATATATTATAAATCTTTCTCTTGACTATCTATAGACAGACAGAGGCTATTACAGTGAATAATCCATTCCATAAAAAAAGAGTATATGCAAACTTCCATTCAAAATAGAAGTACCTTATTTTACTTAACTCTACCTATTACTATTTTATAACATGAGGAGCTTTGCTAATTTTTTCCTCTAAGGTGTTTCCTTGTTGTTTTAAAAAAACCTTTGGGGAAATAATTCGAAGCATATGGGATTCAGTGTTGAACCATGCAATGTACACAGAAGAAGAGGTGAAGTATGATGGTCAGTCCCTACCAGGGACTCACAGGGTAACTTAGGGAACCATAGCCAGTGGTGGGCGGTCCTGGGTCCGTGTGTCCCCGACTGTGAGGGGGTGGCTAAGTTCATTGCTGTCATCACTTTTAGCTTTAACCTTCTGTGGTTCATTTGCTTATCTTCCATTATAAAATCTGTGTGGAAGCTTTAGCTGTTCGATCATAAGAGCAAATTTTAGTTAAAAAATGTGAAATCTCCTCCCCCTGAAAATCCTTTTCTGGCCTCAATTACCAGCACATACACTTGCTAAGAAATAAAATTTGTCAATTCGTATTTCTAATCGCTAGCAGGGCATTATATTTTCAAAATGCCATTTGTGATCATTCCCCCTCAATATGGTGAAGCATCCGAGTTGAATGTCAGCCTAGGCTTTCTTCCCTTAGCCCTCGTGTCTTAGTCATTTAAAGAACAATGCTTTTGAGTAACAGAGTTACTCTTTCCTCCTGATTTCTTTTTCTGACAAAATTCAGTTTCCTGGGCGGCTTCTTGGGGGAAAATTCAATCATGAGATGTACTGTAGAAGAGGGCACCATGCTACTTTTAATATTAGCCCCTTTTAATCTGGGTAAGGTCATCGAAGTTTTCTGATTTTTGCCTAGGGAGAACTTTCCCCTTATTTTGTAATTGACTTTATCCCTTTTTTCATTTATTTCCCTGTCTCCTGGTTGTAGCATCTTCTCCCTGGAGTCTCAGGTTAGAAGTTTTCCCTTTTGTGAAACCATGACAGGTGCCTAATTGAATGATGAATGTCCCTTTATTACTCTGTAATTGAACTGCCAGCTTTTTGATTGGTTTGTAGAGATGCTCCCCCCCTCATCAAGCACTGCAGGGGGCTTGGTAGTTGGCAGTCTGGTCCTACACTCCATCTGTCTAATCCCATCTAGCCCCCACTTGCTTTTTGGGGGGTGGTGATAGAGGTAGGGAGTGAGGGGGAGGGGAGTCATAATAAATTATGCTAATTTGATGTGGCTCTGACAATGAGAAGATCGTATTGTTCCATGCATCTTGGGGGTAAATGCTTCAAGACATTTTGTCGTCATGGGTGCCTAGCCTGACAGGACCACGATGAAGATTAATGGGCCTCACCTGAGTGACAGAACAGGGGATTGTGGGGAAGAGAGGGTCATTCATCATACTCTGACAGGTGTCATTCAATCCGACAGCAGCTCCACCGTCACCCGGCGAGCAGTTCCATTTTTCTGCCAGTTAAGCAAGGAGTTTAATAACATCCCCAGAATTAAAACTCATTCTTTGTAGCAGGTCTGACAGCTGAAAATAAGAAAATCAATTCTTCACATGTTATAGCACAGTTAACTGACTGGGGCTTTGACTCTAATTTAGTCTTTGGGCTGCATTTCAAGCAAAGAGCTTTTTGTAAGACATCATCTATTAAAATTTATCCACAGTGCTAACTTTGGTGGTGTTGTTATTGTGGGCGCATTAAAGATTCAGGCTTTCATAGCCAGTGTCCTTTTATTCACTGCGTGTTGAAATGTATCCCCACAGTAGCTGGGTCTCTTCCGCTCCATCCTCATTAGCAATGTTTACTGCTTCTCTCTTCATTAATATTGATCCCCTCCCCAATTACCGGCAACAACAAGACAGACACTAATTTGGAACATTTGGTGTCATTAAACTGTTTGGATTTCAGGTTTCAGGAATCTTGGAAAGCAGAGAAGATGGTTCAAAGATGAGAAAGGGAGTTAAACTTTGGGGTTGTAGGGTTGGCCTGATGAATGATGATTCTCATCAACGAAGAGAACAGTGGACTATAAAACATGGCTCTGGATTGCTTTAACTTGTCTTCTCCTCCTGGAGGAGGAGTCTCTTCGTCCACCTCCATGAATCTGGGCTGTCTGAGCCTGTCACTTGTTTTGGCCAATGGGATATAGTGATGCTGTGTAACTTTGGAGACAGGGGCTCAAGAGCTCTACATCTTCTTCCACTCATTGTGAAAGTGAGCCACCATGTACGATGTCAGTTCACCATGCTGTGAGGAAGCCCAAGCTAGCTACATGGAGAAAGAGAGACTACACAGAAATGCACTGAGGTACCAGACATGTAAATGAAGAATTTTTGGACCTTTCAGTCTTTCTCAGCTGCCAGCTGCATACAGCCATCTGTCTTGGATGGTCCCAACCCCAGCTAATGCCATATGGAACAGAAAAACTGCCCTACTGAGCACTGTCCACATTTCTGGCCCACAGAAGTGTGACCAAATGAAGTGGTTGTACTTTAAAGCCATTAACTTTGGAGATGGTTTGTTATAAAGCAATGGAGAGCTGAAATGGAGAAGGTGAGATAATAGGGGCACAGTGCAAGGGAACTGGGTACACTCCTGATTTTTATAACCCAGGTTTAGAATCCTTTTAGTCTGAGGGGAACATTTTTCCCTTCAAAGCCTCCTTGGTTGAGTAGCTTTGCCTTCTCATGTTGTGTACTCCTCCTACAACCCTCTTCTCCTTTAGGACAGGACAGTTTTTCAGTACATTTTCCTGGGTTGAGAGAAGTTGTGTTAATTGGCTGAAGAGGACTTGTCACATTTATTTTTCTGCTTCTTAGTTCCTTCCATAACCATTTTGTACAGTTAAGGTCAAAAAAGGACTCTTTGAAAAAAATTCTGAAATTGGATATTTAATCCATGGCTTCCCACTAAGCATGATTAAAGGGTTGTGCATTATATGTAGTGATTAAGTTAACCAGATTACTGATCAATGTCACAGGATGCTGTATACACGTATACACAAAGTACGTATAGATAATTATTTTCTTGTGAATCATCTCTTTCTGTTCTCAATAGTAATCAGATTGGTGGAAGACATTGGTAAAATAATCTATTGGGGCATCAAAACAGAAAAAGTATCATATCTCTGTTGCTTACAAGGAGCCAAACACCATAACTGCAACTCTTTATATTTCTGAGTAATAATCTTGGAAAGACCTGGGACAAAAATGTGGGGTGTGGGATAGCTGTCTGTCTAAAGAGAAATTCTATAAAGGCACATCCTAAAAGCACACAGAGGGCATGCAATAGCTATTTTGAATTTTCCAAATTCACGTATCATGCCTATTCATTATAGCAGAACATCAGAAGCTTGGGAAGAGGAGATGAATTCAGAGGGTAGTAGCATCTTGAGAAAGATCTTAAGCCTATAGTTAATTCCAGGGAAAGAAGAAAACTGAAGATCACTGTGGCAATTTTTATTATAATGATTTACACCACAGAGCTTTTCCTTTCCTTGAGGCCATCCTTCAAAACAAACCTCTGAACGTCAGAATTGGGATCATGAAACCAGTAAAAATTACTTGACTGAAGTGTCTTAAAATGAGGCCACTATGGCTGAGGCCATATTTGCTATACTGTTGCTGTGACCTTGAGCGGACTGTCTGTATTGGCATTGCCTTCTTAAGAATTCGCACTGTCCTTAGTTTCAAATTGCCTGGAAAACTCACATGCCTGTTCAGAGTCAGTCTCTTTCAATCACCATACAATTACAGTCCAACTAGGTGATTTGAAGGCATCTCCTTAAGTAACTGCCATATTTTTTCCTATTTCAGATTTTGCTACTGTGTTTCAACATTGGTATCATAAAGGAACCCCAACCTAATACTCCACCCCTAGTATTAAAGAGTGGATCCCCTAGGGTTCATTATGTCCTCCCACTGGGCCTGAAACCAAGAATTAATTACAAAAACAAATTTTTGGCACCTAGAATGATAGGTTCTTTTTAGAGCATCTGGGATGATGCTCCAATACAAAGTATACTATATTCATTGATAGCTTAGAGAGTAGAGAGTCTGGCACATAATAAGTGCTCAAAAAAATGATTGTAAATAAGTATTAACAAGCCAATCCATAATTATCATCTGCTTACTGCCTATTGCAGGTAGGAGTTTGCATATTTGAAAAAGGCACATTTGCTAACTTCTAAAGATGTTGAGGCTAGCAAGGCAGTTTTGCATATGGACCAGCCATCGCTGCAAGATAGAAAAAAATAGTCAATAAAACCCACTGCTCTGAATCTATGAATTTCTTAGATCCACAATGAAGTAGCAGACTTTACCATCCAAGTGAAATTTTGGAGGTAGAACTTTGGATTAAGAGTCAGAAGACTTGGATTCTTGTTATGTAGGCTTTGCTGCTTATGAGGTAACTTTGGGCAAGTCACCTCACATGTCTAAGCACCAATTTTCTTACTTATAAAACTGAATTATGGGCACCTGGGTAGCTCATTCAGCTAAGTGTCTGACTCTTGATCTCAGCTCAGGTCTTGATCTCAGGATCATGAGTTCAAGCCCTGCAGTGGGCTCTACACTGGGCATGGAGCCTACTTATGTGGAATATAAGAAACAGTGCAGAGGATCATAGGAAGCAAACTGAGGGTTTCTGGAAAGGAGGTAGGTGGAGGGATGGGTAACTGGGTGATGGGCATTAGGGAGGGCATGTGATGTGATGAGCACTGGGTGTTATATAAGACTGATGAATGACTGAACTCTACATCTGAAACTATGATGTTAGCTAATTGAATTTATATAAAACAAAACAAAACAAAAAACAAACAACTGATTTAGTCTCTAGTCCTCCTACCCAAGGGATCATCTTACATGATGTATATTAAAACAGCCAAATCTTAAGTTAACTGTATGCCCACTACCCTCATCATCCTGTTGTCCCCAAACCAATAAGTCAAAACTTATTTAAATAGTTTTATATTGTGACTTTAACTCCAAACATTATATGTTTAAAAATCTTTAAAATAGTCATCTAAGTAGCTCCTGAATTACATAAGTAGCTATATCAAACTTTTATTTTTTTCTAGTGCAGACGTTTCTGCGTAAACACGTATCCCATGGTATCTTTGCATATGCTATAAATGCTTCTCAACAGTAGACAACAAAATGTATACATGGGTTTTGTACATGATAAAGCACAAATGTTAATGGAAGAACAATCTGTATCAAGGAAGTCGTTACTTCTTGGGAACAGAAGATGAAGACAAAGAAAGTGGAAGAAGAATGACAAAAAGAAAAAAGTACTGAGAACAAGCACCTCATCATCAAAGGTGAAGGTTGTATGAAATCAGATGGTTTTGAGCAAAACTCAAAACTTGGGTTTAACAAATGTGCATGCTAACAACTACAGGAGCTCTGATGGCTGCCTTTTTGCTGGGGGTGGAAGAGGGAAAATAACTACCCACTGTAAAGATCCAAACAGGCCAGTAGCGCTGGCATGACAGCTACTTTGTAGCATGACATGTCGTTTCCACTCAGGGAAGCGCGAGCCGGAGAAACAGCATTCCAGTGGGTGGGTCTGATGTCAGGGAGGTGGATTCCATCCGACTTACAGCTGCACCAAAGGCTGACTTTGGCAGCAATTCCTGGGCTATAATTTTATAAACAGTCTTTTCTTTCCAGACTTCCAATGTGAATTTAGACCTCAGCACAGATTCCGCCTCACATCTTTATTTTGTGTCATCACATTCTAATCCGATGACAAACAGTTGGTCTGAGATTTCAGTATATTACTATATTAGTGCAATTTATGTCCTGTGTGGAAGTTGATGATGTGTAAAGGCTATATTGTGGACTCGCCTGGATTCTAATCCAGTACCTAAAAGGATAGCATTGCTGTGGTAGATCGCAGTGGCACTTTATCATGAAGCCAAATGGTTAGTGTGTGGTGCTGGTGCCAGTAGACCTTGGCAGCAATATTAATTTCCTCCCAAATGGGCCAAAGCTCTGCAATTTACCTTTGAACAATCATTATTATAATTTAGCATATCATTGTGCCATTGCTGCTGACACTGTTTATAGGAATATTGTCTTAAAATTTATACTTTACCTTAAAGAAGTAAGACACGTAGAATGGACTGGATCCAGCTGAGGAAGGGAGAGGATAACTACCTAGGTGACTCACAGGGCTGCCACTGCCTAGCCAAGTTGACAGTGGCTTGATTCTCCCTGCTTGGGACGACATGTGGTGCTGGATGGGAAACCAGTTAGCCAAGTGCATTCTCATTCCAAGCCTCCTTCAGTCATTTTATTAAGAGAAGTTTCCACGACTTGAAAGCAATGCAGTCTTCGAGCACACCCGAGAAGAAGTAGACCTGAAATAGATGAGCTCAAGAAGAATAGAAAGTAAATCAATTTCCATTTTCACAAGCCTGAGTCTGCTCATTTTCGGAGAGGACAAATCATGCAGAAAATAGTGCCAAATTACTCATGGTTTAATGACAATTTCACAGAAGAGACAACTGATCTCCCATGTTGTTATGCTCCGGACTATGTCTGGATAGAGGTGCGTTAGGCCTGGATGGGGACATCAGGGCAAGTACTCAAAGCCTCAGGGACCGAAGCCTCACTCCTTTCTTCCCGCCATGCCCTGTTGATGTAAACAAGTTGCTCTTCCCTCGGCAGCTGCTGAGTTCTTCTGCAGCCCTGCATGGGTTGTCGTGTCTCCCTGTGGCTGGCCTTTTATCCTCGCTGAGATAAAAGAGATCAAACGATGTCATGTGATATTACATAAATAAATTCTTGGCAAACTCAACGATTCACATGGTACCCTCTGGTTTAAGACTTTCCTTTGCTAGATCAACAGATATTTTTCAGACCACGTTCCTTTTTCAAGGTGTCATTATATGGGGTTTGGGAGGGACCACTTACTAATTTTGTTGCACTATCTTAAGACTTTTAAAAGAAACAAGAGAGGCTGATGAAGCCTTAAGTCATGGGACTCAACCTAGTTTCTCATAATGTTTAATAGGCAGATGTTAACTTACTGGGCTATTTTTTCCTTGTTACTTAAGATATGAAGTCAGTGAGACATCATCAGATGAGGTGTGGGATACTAGTACATTGTCTACAAGTATGTATCAATTTTTCTATCTTATAAGCCTTGCCTTTATAAACATGTCCTATTTTCTCCACTAGAAGAAAGTTGGCTTGTAAAGCTCTAAACTAGCGCTGTCCAAGAAAAATGTGGCATGAGCCATATAGATAATTTTACATTTTATATTCGCCACATTAAAAAAGTAACAAAAGAGTGAAAGTAATTTTAATAGTACATTTTATTTAACCCATATATCTAATATATTATTTTAATACATACAAAATCATACAAAACATTACTGAGATATATTGCACATCCCTTTTTTCATACTATATCTCAGAAATCCAGTATGTACAAAACATCTCAATTTGGTCTAGCTAGCTATATTTCAAGTGCTCAATAGCCAGATGTGGGTAGTGGCTACCATATTAGATAGCATAGATCTAGACCCCATATGGCTACTCCAACAGTTTTCTTTTTCTCTTCTTTTTTTTCTTTTCTTCTCTTCTTTTCTCCTCTATTTTCTTTTTTCTTTCTTTTCTTTTCTTTCCCCTCTCTCTCTTTCTTTCTTAAAGAATTGTTTGTTTGAGAAAGAGTGAGAATATGAGCTGGAAGAGGGGCAGAGGGAGAGGGATAGAATCTCTAACAGACTCCCCGCTGAGTTTACATCCCAACATGGGATGGGGCTTGATCATACAACCCTGTGATCATGACCTGAGCTGAAATCAAGAGTCAGCTTAACTGATTGAGCCACCCAGGCACTCCTACCCCCAAAGTTTTCAAAGTGTATTTCTGATACCAATGTGCATCTCTAAGATTTTGGAATATTCAGAACAATCTAGTCTAGATTCTGAACAATCTAGTTCAGATTTCATCTGAACATTTTCAGTTTCTCAAGGCATAAAATAAGTGTATATTTGCCAGCAAGATTCCTTCTTACTCACCTTTTTTCAACACCAAAGATGCCAGTATCCCATAGTGAAACCATAAATATTAGACCATTATTCCATCTTTCAATGACATGGCAGAAATTTCGACCAAACAAAGATGAAAAATGTGTACCAAACGAGGAAGAAAATACTCTTTATTACTTCAGCCAAAATCATACTATTTTCTTAACTAAACAAAGTAACATGATAAGAAAACTCTAGATCAAATTTTAGGCTGTTACATCAGGGAAATACAGATCAAAACCACAATGAGATACCACCTCACACCAGTGAGAATGGTGAAAATTAAAAAGACAGGAGACAATAAATGTTGGAGAGGATGTGGAGAAAGGGGAACCCTCTTGCTCTGTTGGTGGGAATGTGAACTGGTGCAGCCACTCTGGAAAACTGTGTGGAGGTTCCTCAAAAAGTTAAAAATAGACCTGCCCTACAACCCAGCAATTGCACTGCTGGGGATTTACCCCAAAGATACAGATGCAATGAAACGAAGACTATAGTGAGAGATGAAGAGGGACACTATATCATACTTAAAGGATCTATCCAAGAAGAGGACTTAACAATCATCAATATATATGCCCCGAATGTGGGAGCTGCCAAATATATCAATCAATTAATAACCAAAGTTAAGACATACTTAGATAATAATACACTTATACTTGGCGACTTCAATCTAGCGCTTTCTACACTCGATAGGTCTTCTAAGCACAACATCTCCACAGATGCAATGAAATGCCGGGACACCTGCACCCCGATGTTTATAGCAGCAGTGTCCACAATAGCCACACTGTGGAAGGAGCCACGGTGTCCATCAAAAGAAGAATGGATAAAGAAACTGTGGTCTCTGTATACAATGGAATATTCCTCAGCCATTAGAAGCAACAAATACCCACCATTTGCTTCGACGTGGATGGAACTGGAGGGTATGATGCTGAGTGAAGTAAGTCAATCGGAGAAGGACAAACATTATATGGTCTCATTCATTTGGGGAATATAAAAAATAATGAAAGGGAATAAAGGGGAAAGGAGAAAAAAATGAGTGGGAAATATTAGAAAGGGAGACAGAACATGAGAGACTCCTAACTCTGGAAAACGAACTAGGGGTGGTGGAAGGGGAGGTGGGCGGGGGGTGGGGGTGACTGGGTGACGGGCACTGAGGGGGGCACTTGATGGGATGAGCACTGGGTGTTATTCTATATGTTGGCAAATTGAACACCAATAAAAAATAAATTTATAAAAAAATTAAGCTTTTAAAGATATCCTTGGCTTAGAAATATTCTAGAGCCAGAAAAGTAAGACGATGCTGGTGTGGACTTGTGGTAGAACATTACTTGTGTGCGTGGAAGTAAATGCTCATTAGAGTTGTGGTTGAAATCAGAGGTGATCCTATCCCACTCAGGGACAATGATACCCCACATTAAGCCCACTCTGCCAAGACTTGAGACAGATACCTGATGTAGCTAGTCCTAGCTCATGAATCCTAGTCATTATCTCCCCAATCATTCTAGGGTTTCTGTATTCTCAGCCAACTAAGTAGTTGGGGTCTTCCTCCCCGAGGGGTCTAGCCCTTAGTTGCCTTACCTTTGTCACGTTGTAATTGCTACAATTGTCCTTTTACTCTTCTTCCAGTCTTGACAGTACACAGAGGTGCCCTGTGACTCCTCAAAATCCATATACACTACTCACTGCCCATATTATAAAGCAGCAACACCAATTCCTCATGATGAATCCAGCCAATTACTCTTGTCATTGTGGTAAACTCTTTCATTGCCTTCTGGTTCCCCAATAGGCGGAGATCAACAAGACTAGGCAGTAATCATAAGCTTTCGGTTTATTAAACTCTTTGCTGTGTCCTCACCTGAACACATTCCTCAGTCTCCTACTCTACTCCCTACTGGGACCCAGAACCTGTAATCAACAAAATCTCAAGTGAGGGTGATAGGACATCCAAATTCCATAGGTGGATCACCAAGAGATTGTACACCTCTGTATTCTAGCTACTGGGGCACAGCACCTTGTATCACATGCAGGGTTTTTACATTCACTACATCCTGGAGCATAGCACCCTAACCCTGTCAGTTGGAAATCATGAGCTGGCATCCTAGTGGATTTTTTTGATTTTGGCCAAGTGGAAATTTTAATATGACATTCCAATGTCTTATCAGCCAACTGCTTCCAACTGATGCCATATATGACAGCCAGGATGGATCCTATGCTCCCATGCTCATGTGCTCATTGTTGCATCTTCTTTACTGAATAATGAGAAGCATTGATCAAATGCTTAGCCAATAAA
The DNA here is from genome assembly GCF_048164855.1 of Canis lupus baileyi. NCBI lineage: Eukaryota > Metazoa > Chordata > Mammalia > Carnivora > Canidae > Canis > Canis lupus. The sequence continues at coordinate 69,351,175 of NC_132848.1, read as the reverse complement.
GGCAAAGTCATTGTTTTGGTTAGTGAATGAAGATGTATGCTGCTTCAAAAGGTTATAATATGAGACTGTGACTGTCACGGTGATCAAGAAGGCTTTCCTGAGGAGGTGATAATTGAGTTACTATTTGGAAGGTGTTTATAAATTAACTACGTGAGGAGGAGTAGGAAGAGTGGTCCAGGCAGAAAGCACTGCAGGCCCCCCAAAATGAAAGGTCTCCTGACTTTGAGTAGCATTTGGGGGTGGATGATATGAGGAAAGAATGGAGAGAGGGAGAGGACGCAGACCATGAAAGGGCCTTAGAGGTCAAATGAAGGAGGTTTTGTCTTCTCTGCAGTAAAACGGAAAGCCATTTAAGCACAGTGTGTACGAGGGCTTGTGTGTATGAAAAGGAGGTGGGGATAGAGAGAGAATTGGTTTTGCAACTCGTCTTTACAAAGCCCACCCTGGGTGTGTATGGAGAAGACACCAGAAGGGGCCAGAGAGAGGATACGAGTAGATCCATTTGGAGGCCACTGAGTGTCCAGGTGGGAGCTAATGGTAGCTTGGCTGATAGGAAACTTTCAATAAATTATGGTTGCTGGAGTCGTTATTGCTGTCCCATAAGGTAGAGAATAGGCTCGTGCTGGTTGGAAAGCATAAACCTTTTGGATTTAGGTGACATTTTTGCTCTTTCAGGAGTGAGTGTGTCCCATGAAGCGTAGGCGGCAGAGAGAGAAGCAGAGGCACAGCACACACATATCAGTGCTGCTCAGCTGGCACCTCTGCTCATTTTTAAAGTCTGTAACTTGGACCCAAAGCATTGCTTTATTAGTGTGGTGCTGCTCACAACTGAGTGGCCACATCCACAGAAGAGAATTGGATGAGGATGGAGTGGCCTGGATAAACACAGGAGTGAAAAAGGGAGAGTTAGCATGAAGGTTTTTAACCTTTAATTCCTAATCTTTTACTTTTCTAGGGGTTTCAGGATTTCAGATAGCTGCGTTTCAGATCTGTTACTTCTACTACGGAGGGTGAATCTCCAGGCCAGGCTTCTCTGGGTCAAGAGATCTGTTCTGCCTAGAACAGTTCATCACTCACCTCCTTTCCTTCAGTAACATAGTCACTTCTTAGAACGCTAATCAGTTCACGAGTCACTTGCTCCAGGTCTTTTCTGACAGCTCACCCCACCCAGGCTGGGTTGCTGCTTCTCCTCTGTGTTCCCAGAGTCCTTTCTGCTTAGCCCCTTCCCTGCCTCTCCACAGTAGACTCTGATCATATGTCACTCTCTCTGGGCTGGGAAGGCTCAGGTGATGGCATCGCATTCATTTTTGTATCCTTAGCATAGCGCCAGAAATTTAAATATAGGCACAAATGAGTGATTGAACAAGGAATGGATAAAAGTAAACACCATGTGCATTTAAGATAAAACACAGACAGATGAGGCTTAATCATCGTCGAGCGAGAGGAGAAGGCTTGTTTGGGGAAGGGCAGCAAGCTTTGCCTGGTGTACTGGTGGTGCTGGGACAGTTATGTAGATGTTTGCTATCTTTTCCACCCCTCCATAGTATCATCCTCTTTTTCTGCTGGGTCGACTCCTTCTCATCCTCTAACACCCTGGGCTGCACTCATGACATTCTTTTGTCTGGTTCTGCGGTGAGGTAAGTGGGCGTAGAGTTGAGTCGCAGGGCTGGTGGGAGGGTAGAGAGGGGAGGGCTCATTGCCCCGTGTTGGGGTCAGCCTCCCTGATTGTGGGTAGGGCTTATACCAATGATTATCAAAATTAAAGTTAGTTACATAATTCATTGTTATAGGGTTGTTTTAAAAATAATTTTTAAAAACTAAACTCAACTTATTATCCTCTTCAAATTGGTGTCCACGGGTAGAGTATGGAGTCAAAGTATAAAGAAGAAATAGTAATAACCATATATATCACCTTTCAATTCTTGGCCCTGATCCCTCCTACCTCGGGAGTCTTGCACAAGCCCCTTCACTTCAGGGAACCCCAATTTCGTTGTCTGTAACTGGAGATAAAGCTCACTGTTTCCTGATAGAGGTGATGTGAAGACGAAATGATATGACTGCTCCTTAGCACAAAGCCTGGCACATGGCGTGCGGGGGAGAATGTTAGCCAGAGCCTCCGTAATAGATTCGTTTTCACTCTATGCAACTGTATGTTTTAAATCGTTCCATTTGCTCAGTTGTTTCACTTGTGAATCTTTCCAGTACAAGGATCATTCTCATGCATCCGTTCTGCAAATGATTCTGCAGTTATTATCAAGGTTCAGCAGACAAATATAAAAACCGAGTATATCTTAGAATAGGATCATCATTTTGCTCCAGTTTATTTTATCTTTTTGAGCTAAAAATATGTGCTCTACCCTTTTATCCTTTGGAATTTATCAAAACTGTACTTGTCCAAGTTATTCAACCCTGAGTGGTTCTCAGTAGCATTATCTCAACTGGGAGATATAAAATTAGTATAACGTTACCTCCTTCCACTTTATCGGATATGCCTAAACTTAGCCGCTCCGGGGAGCCACGTTCCTGTGAGGTGGGTAAAACAACCACTGTTTTAGCTCCTGGCAAATACAGACGTCTCTTTCAGGAAGAATGGAAATTGGGCAAAATAAATCACTTACCCATAATGACATTTACAGAGATTATTAGCTTTTCTGAAATGTGGTCCATTTAGGGTTTAGACTAAAGGCGACTTATTGTACTAGAGGGAGCATAAGATCAGGGATCTGGATTACCAGTTTAATCCTTACTAGCTGTGTGACCTTGTACAAGTCACTTAATCTTCTCATATTTTATGCTACTGATAAATGAGGCTAAAGTAATACCTTATCTCTGTGAATATTGATGGAGATTTTATTATTGTTGTCATGATATGACGTACATCACCCAGTCCTTTCCCCAGAGGACAGGGTTTCTCAGGTGTGCTAAGATTCAAATACATGTCCATATCAGAGGGCACAGAACTGGTGCTGTCAGCAACAGCGAGACCTATTTATCTCATACCTGCTATAAAATCAACCACGATATACCTATAGTTCTCTAATCCAATCAAGAATATACAAGAGAAAGAGAGAGAAATAAAATGTAAACAATTTACCCAAAGACAAATATGTTTCCAAGATACCAGATTCTTTAACACGGAAAATTTATTGAAGTGGAGCAGACTTTTCTTTCAATGCAGGCTCTAAATGATTCCCCTTTTGGGTAAGTTTGCTGAGCATTAGGAATCCCACTACTTGATTAAGGAAAAAAGGAATCACCGCATAATACAATAAAGTTCCACCTTTTCTAGTTCTTTCAACTTAGTTCATATTTTTATTTCACTTTGTGATTCTGAGAAGCAATTATCCTGTTACCCGGGGGAGCCACTCTTCAGCAACTTACCTCAGAGTCTCCGTCTCCCCGGGGAGACCTGCCTCTGCTATTCTCATGAAGCTCCATCTCTGAGCCCTCTTCCCTTGGCCAAGGGTGTAAATCAAGAAGCCAGTTCAATTTGGAATTTAGACCTTAGTCTCAGTTGGTGTAAGAAACTGACCGGGTTGTTTATAGCCATGAGTGTCCAGGTTTTCATCACCACAGACGGTTGGGTGTTTGAGAGCATTCACCTTTAAGATCTCCAGAATACAAGCTGTTGATCCTCTGTGGATTGTAAATTTCTAGAGTTGGGCTTCTTGGTTCTTGCCGGTGAGGCAAGTTTTATGATCACCATTACATGAGCTCTTCTGAAATGTTGGGAAGCTGGGAGCCTCCTTCCTATTAGGAAGCCTTGTCTTGACTTTCATACCAATAAAGTTGTTCTTAGACTAGAGTTCATCCTAATAAGCATCTTGAGAATTGCACCTGAACTAAGAAATATTTCCCCCTCTGTCCTCCCTAAGCCTCGGAATCTCAAGCAGCCTACATGCTTTGAATCTAAGACAAGGCTTACAGCCTAACAGCTTTTTTATCACCTTCCATCAAGCAGAAAAGCCTCCAGGTGGATTAGACTGAGTGTGTAAGAAGCTTACAAGGTAGCAGATGTCAAGCCTCAGTAAAGGTCATTCTATTAGGGCTATTCTCTTTCAGGGCACAGATTTCCTCCTGGACTAGTGTAGACCCGGGAAGGAGGACTTGGTATTCGGCCACAGACCTTTGGAATGCTTAAGGGGAAGGGTTATGCGTGACAGATGTGCACACGGTTTAAGAATCTAAGCTTCAAAGGGGCAGCATGTAATAGGACAATGGAATACAAATGGGAAAATGTTCCTTGAGAAATCTTCCCAAGCAAGAGACACCAGTGATTGCTGGAATGTAATGGCGTTGTGGTTTCTCGACGAAGAATCTTTTGCTTATGCAGAAATAACCCCTTTCTTCATCAGACAAAGTAAGTTAGAAGTCCACACATGGTTCCGTCTGAGAAAGAAAGATTGAGGAAAGTTCTCCACCACCTAACCAGGATTGAAGCCTAACGCTCTTACCTAATTGAATGTGGCACAATGAGTTGCTGAAAGGATACAAAGCCAATGTGTTAGAGCAGAGGGAAAAAAATTGGCTTTAATAAACTCTTCCTAAGAGCCAAGCTCCACATTATGGTGGCAAGCTGCACAATAGCGGAATTGTCTTTGGGATATAAAAACTTTGTACAGAATGTTGGCTTAATGCTCTGGTTCAGTTGAGTTGAGTGACTTTGGCCAAGTAATGGCTGTTGATGCGTCACTCACTGGTGGGCCATTGGAGTAATGTGATTAATCCTGCCGTTTATCAGTCAAAATGACTCTCTGTCACCAGTGCAAGTGCCAGGATCACACCAACGGATGGGGGTGAAGCACGGTGCGTTTCTTGAGTTGCTTTAGTCAGCCAGTATCTAGTTGCATAGCACCGTGTTCTCCTGTTCCCAACTTTTCCAAGAACTCTGGCCTTCCAGCCGACATCCCAAATTAATGTCAAGTACAAATGGGTTCTCTGTAAAAACATTTGACTAATTCATTGCCTAGATCTTACCATTTGTGGCCAAATTTCCAGTCTTCCTGCTGAATAACTTCTTGTTGGAAAACGTCAAAAAGGGGGAGACATCAGAGGCTTCTGAGTCAAACGGTTTCCTCCCACACACCTGAGTCACGGGTCAAGGGTTTTACCAATTTCCTCTCTAAGATTTTTGCTAGGCTCCCATCGGAAAAGAGGTTAGTGCCAGATGGGTGGGAAGGAGGGATGTGATTAGGAAATCATTTGTATTTTTTTAATGCTGGATATAATCTTATTGCCAGGGATTTCCATTCACTGTCTTTGAATAGAAATCTGGTATTTCTGAGGAAGTGGTGGTGGTAGGAGGATGTCTTTACATGGCAATACAAAACCTGTCGCAATCTGGTGAGCCCTAAGAGTGTCTTGCTTAAAAGGGTTCTTGTCGCTGGGAGTACTCACTGGAGCCAAGCCAGTTCCCTGGGGAAGGCTGGTGTCTGCTACTTGCAGAGCTGGCTGTCAGGTTGGTCCTGTGTGTTTGTAATTAACTACGATGTCTGGATGTTGATAGAGTGAGTCTGGCCAATGGTTCCCCTCCAAAGAGGGGTTTCCTGGCTAGCTCTCCTGTGTCAGAAATGCCAAGTTGGGAGTTGCTTGGAGACTCCAGAGATGCAGATTTGTTTGGCTGGGCTCCGGATGTGAAGCCAAGTGCCGAGAAAGCAAATCGGAGACCTAACCTGAATTGTAATCAGTGGGCTTCTCCAACCATTTGGCTCCTCTGCTTTCCAATGTTATGTTTAATGTTTTAAAGCATATTTAGTAAACATGTCACTAGCAATTGCCAGTCTTTAGTCTCTCCCCACTCTTTCCTTAATGATTTTTCCCTTTCCTTTTTGGGTTAGTGTGGTAGGCTGGTCTTGCAATGTGTGTGTGTATGTGTGTGTGTGCGCGCGCACGTGTGCACATGCACACACGTGTGCGCTGATGTACACATGTGTATGCATGCATGTTTCAGGCTAGAAAGATTGGCTAGACAGCTTATTTATTTTTACTAGCTCAGTAGCTTGTTTATAGCATCCACTTCTTAGAGGAAGTGGCAAATAAAGGCAAACAATCTTTATTCCTTGCTTTTCTCGTCAAATTTGGCCAAGTCTCCTCTCCTGAGATAGCTGAGTTTAGAGTACTCAACAATTAGCATTAACACAGTCTTAATTTTTAACCTCATGCAAAGTGTACTTTTTTTTTTTCCTGAAATGAGTTTGATGAGCAATATTTCTGTGTTTTACCTCCTGTAGACTATAACCACATTCACCAACCGGGAAGTAGATGGCTTCTCATTAATTCTCAAATGTCAATATGGGATAAAGTTGGGATCCTTGGTGTTCCCAGTTCCTGCCTCCCTCTTATTCCTTATCTCTCCTCCTCCTCCCTACATATATGTTTTACCCCATTTTCTAACTTTGTGTAGATCCCCAAATGTATTGTGTTGTTTCCATGTCTCTTGTCTTCACACATTGTATTAGTTTCCTATGGAAACCACAGACGTGGTGGCTTAAGCAGCAAACATTTATTTTTCTCCGTTTTGGGGGCTAGAAGTCCAAAATCAAGGTTCAGCTGGTACGTGTTCTCTCTGTAGGCCCCAGTGAAGAATTTGTTCTATGCCTTCTCCAATTTCTGGTGGCTGCTGGCATTCCTTGGCTTGTGCTCACATTATTCTAGTCTCTGTCTCTCTGGTCACATTGCCTTATCCTCCTCTGTCAGTGTCAAATCTCCCTCATTCTCCCAGTTGTGAAGGATACTTGTGATTACATTTAGCACACACCCAGATAATCCAGGATAATCTCCTCATCTCAAGATCATTAACTGAATCACGTCTGCAAAAATCCTTTTTCCATTAAGATAACATTTAGAGGTTCTAGGGATTAGGACCTGGATGTGCTTTGGGAACTCACACGCATGATTCTCTTCTACCCTTTGTTACCCAGTCAGTGCTTCTCAGACTATCTCTGATAAAAGATCATTTTTTTAAAATTAAATTCCACTTTGTTGCAGACTGATACTTTAAAAGCATCACACGCTTGGACTTTGCAGCAATACCAAATTTCTAAAAGTCTTCTAAACTCTTACTCTTGTCTCAAACCAGGCCAGCAACAGTTTGAAGGCTGCCACTAGTTCACAGAGCATACTTGGAATAGCACTGATCTAAAAGATACCTGTTCATTTAAGCACTATCTTTCCAAGGAATTTTTTTTCGGCTCACCATTTTGGCCCTCACCTATGTTTCTGTAGTTCCTAGAATACTTTATTCTGCTTCTTATCACCATTTTCTTCAATATTTGCCCTCTTCTCTAGCTTTAAGCTCTTTAAAAGCAAGAACCATGCTCTGGTGAGCTTTGAGCCTACCATAGTTCCTGATACATAGTAGATGCTCAATAAATATTGTGGAATGAATGTGTGACATTCAGAGGTTTGACCCAAGACAAACAGAAAAAAAAGACTTATTTTGGGGAAATATGAGGAAAGAATGAAGCTAATAAAAACTTAAAGGACCCTAGGATGGTGTGGTAGATTGCAAAAATGGTCTTCCTATCGAAAGGGGGATCTATTTCCTTATCTTTTAAATCTGGGCTAATGATTTGCCTTGACCAATAGAATGTGGTCTGAACATGAGGTCTGAACCAGCAATAAGAAACATCACAGTTTCTATTGCCCTTTGCCACCATATGAACAAGTCTGGTTTAGGTTGCTGGAGAATGAGAGACCCTGCAAAGAGACATACCAGCCATCTGTCTGAGCCTTCCAGATATGTGCGTAAGCTCAATCAAGAGCAACAGGGACCACAGTAGTCCAGTAGAGCCACCTGGCTGAGCCCAGCCCAAAGTGATAACACACAGAATCATGAGCTACATAAAATGGTCATTATTTTAAGCCATTAAGGATGGGTGGTTTGTTATACAGCAAAAAGCTAACTGATCCAGACAGCTGACAGGACTGCTCCCAGGGCAGAATTGAGGTGTGTTCACATTGTGATGGAGAAGATTAGGGTTAAAGGTCAGAAAACTTTTTTTTTTTTTTTTTTTTCCAGACCAAAACACTAACAGAGCCAGCAAGAGAGTTTAACACAGATGTAGTTTGAGTCTCTGGCTATGGATCAGAGTGTGTTAACAGAACTTACACCACCAAGACCTGTCTTTAGTAAGAGTCAACAGGCAGTGGTTGATGTTTGCTCAGCTCATCTCAACTATATAAAAAATGGCAATGAGTTTGTCAGAAATCCACAAACAATACTAAAAAGGTAAGAGGAAAGCAATAGAGAAATACAGCTTTTGACTCTGATAACTACTATTGAACTTGTGCTTTTTGTTCCTCGTGATGCATTTGGTCATCCTCGTGATCATCCCTTCCACGCATACATACTGTCGTCTCCCATGTGCTGGGCAGAGCTACAATCCAGCTATTCAGTGGTGAGTAGAGCAGACACAGACCTCACAGATCTTACAGTTTGGCAGGAAAGACAATCCAACAGGTGACTATTAAGCTTTTAACCTTAGGCTTTTTGCTGACACGTCAGGCCATTCCTTTCTGCCTCTGCGATGCCTGCTATCGTGTATAGCCAGCCTCCATCAAGGCTGTGGCATCTTACCTTTCAGCATGATGCTTACACTACTTCATGACTAGTCTACCATCAACCATTTGAAATCATGCATTGCTAAGTGTTTGATATGGATCATAACTAAATCAAGGGTAGAATCAGAAGATGTGAGAAAAGAAATATAACACAGCAGGTGGAGGCTTTTATGAGCTTACAGGTGAGCCTATTTGTACCAGGCTATGGTGTACATTTTAAATTTCAGCTATAAAACATCTGAGGCCTGGGGTCACAAATCAGATATATTACACCTAATGTTAAAAACATCTCATAATTGACCATAGTAAATCAATCAGTGTTTTCCGAGAAATACTGGAATTAAAACAAGAGTTGAGTCAAAAGGGAAAAATCTCTAGAGGTTTAGTTTACTTACAGATATTTCTTAAAATATTGAATCCCAATGGCTAGAACTCTGTATTAGAGAGATACTTGAAAGATATTTTTACAAGTTATGGAAGAATGGCTTCCCGAAAGTCATTTATTGTTTGTCAGATGGAACCCAATTTGCTAAATCACTAAAACAGTAAGCTCTTAACTACCTGGGAGCCAATTATTCCAAATCTGTGCTTCTTTGATCCTTGTGTCCATTTCACCTCATATTACCACTACTATGCAGAGGATTGCTGAAGAAGGTAGAGGACACGTAGTTCAAATCAGGTGAAAGTGAACAGCACATCACCTATGCCCATTCTTTGAATAGCTTTGTGAGAGACGGGCTTCATCTTCCTAACAAGGTAGCCTTGTATATTTGTGGATTTTATTTATTCCATTGTCCTTATCTGAAATGACAACAGTAGATCACCATGAGTGAATGAACAGAATACGGTTTTCTATTTCTCCCATTAATTTTGTTTATATCTTTTAGTTTTTTAACATGCTACCCCTCACCCTCCAAAAAAAGAAAAAGCTTACCCTTCCAAAAAGTCCTCAGCAAGGTGAAGTGGAAAGATGGGACCGGGTACCAGGAAACAGACTTCTAATCAATGCTCAGAGACCATCTAACTTCTCAATTTTCAGGTTTTTTATCTAACAAATAGACACAAAATAATACATTCTAGTCTTTGTTGTGGGAGGAGGGTGTTACACTAATCAATGAGAGGGGAGGTACTTTATAGAGATTAAAAGCACTATATAAATGTAATGTAACATCTTATTTTGTTTTATTTGTAATATAACATTTTAAGTTCAAAATCCTTGATATTATGCTCTTTCAAAACTACTCCTGAAACAGCTGTTGGTTCTGACTCAGGGGTGAAGTGAGGTTGTAGAGGGCTGGCTGTGGAAACTTTCCTTCCATGTTTGAAGGTGCATCCCCCTCATCGCTGAGGTCTTTTCTTCTTGTTTTGGCGTCAGAACCCAGCAGCTCGTCTTTCCCGGGTTGGCAGTTGGCCATTTGCTGTCTCCCGAGAAACTCTAATTGGCCTAACTTTTTAATTCACAGGCATGACATTAAACTTGGGAATTATAAGATTATTTCTTCCAAATCACAATATTCAGTGTGCACACAGCACATTTTAGGATTTGAAATCTTAAGAGCGTTTCATTAAATTTCTCTGCTGTATCAATTCCAAAACCTTAGAGGCATTTTCCTTAATAAGAGGATACTGTTGAGAATTTGAGTCATTGAATTCCTTTAAATCATTCTCCTTTGATGAAGAAAGCCCTATAGACATCATATCTTGCTCTGCTTAAACTGCAAATGAAAACCCACACATCTCCATACAGACCCACACATATATACTCCAGAAACAGGAAATGCTCCATTGTTAAACACTAAGCTGATTATGTCTCTCTATTACATAAAATAAATAAATAAGTACATCATATATTTCTTAGTGGCTCCAGTAAAGTACGCTTTATCTTTTAAAAACATAGCAAATGTTGACAAAGAGGTCAGAGGCACTCATCAGGTTGGCCACACAGTACAAGGGAAGGGCTCTTGGACCAAGGACCAGGAGACTTCTGCTATGAACTTGTGAGCACGATAAAACACTGAACTCTCTGAACCTCAGTAAAGATGGATTGGGCTCAGTAGTATTTATGAGATTCCTTCCAACTTTAATATTGGATTTTGATACCAAGAGCAATTCCAGTCTACTGATTTCTTTGGATTTCGCCATGTTTGGGGTCTAGGATAGCTTTTTTTTCCTTCTCTCTCCCTTCTTCCTTTCCTTCCTTCTGTAAGAATGATTTCTATGCTAGTCTGTGATGTTTCTAGCACACTGTTAGGAGTGATAAGATAGTAACAAAGACGGTCCCTGCCTTCATGTAGCTTGTATCAGTGAACCCAGAGAATAAATAATGAGTCCAGTAAAGTCTGTGAAGGATGGCTTCTACTATCTTGGATAGCCAAAGGTGATGGACTATTTTAGGAAAAGCCAGGGTAGATCCCTGCTGGTCACTTAGGAGGATTTTACTAATTTGTATTGTCTAAAAGGAGAAAGTTTACATGTAGAGGCGAGAGCCTGGAAGGCAAAGGGTAGAGCATCCACTAATGGGTGCCGATCTCCCAATTCTTTGGTCCTACAGTCTGTTTTCTAATCTCTAGACCAGGTGTCCTGACCTGGTCACTTAGCAACAATAGCTGAGTTTCCTATTTGTTAGGGAGAGTACTGACTGCCCCCACCCATCCCCTCCCTGCAACCACAGGGCACTACATGGTTACAGATGATGAACCAGAGAGACGACCTGTATTTTAAATAGCTGCCATGTATGAAAAACTCTTCATGAAAAGAGCTTTTGTCTCCTTTGTTGATATTCAAAAAAAAAAGGGGGGGGGTAAAGATAAGGTGATTCAAGACATAGTTTGGAGAAATTTCCTGAAAAATTGATCTGAAACTAGTGATAATCTTTTGCCAAATGAAACTGGCCCAGATTCCTCAGTTCAGATGCCATCCAGCACCTCCAGGAATCATTACAACTCTTCTTATCTCCCCCAAGAGGAGTTGACAATCTACAGATTGTCTTATCGCACAAAAGAAGGGATCATCATAGATATCAAATGGAGGTTTATGTCCCTCATTTCATAATCCAGCAAGTCATGCTAGGGAAGCAAGGCCTTCTACGAGGATTAAATGAGTTAGCAGGTGTAAACAGCTTAGCACAGTACTTGGCACATAATGGAGGTCCAGGGAATTGTAGGAACTGATAGATACTTGGGTGATAAGTTACACTCCTGCATCATGTGAAGTCACACACACAAAAAAATGCTTAAGTGGTTTGATATGCTGGAAATAAACACAGGCTTTATTTTATTTTCTTTGCTTGATTTTTTTTTTTTTTTTTTAGTAAAAACTACATATTTATTTCATTTTGTAATACCAGTCAGGTACTCACACGTCAAAATACCACTGCTTTCTCTAGTTGTTATAGGGCCAGAAATTCATCACTTAAGTTTCAATTGTAGAGAATGGGAATTTTTCTGTTTTCAGAATTCTTCAGGGTATTCTTTGGGAGAGGGAGGGAGAACTTCAGCTTCTTTAGACCAGCATCTAATGAGACAGTTGGGAAGAACCAAATAAACCAAATAATTCTTGAAAACAGCCCTCGAATACAATTGTGATACAAGAGGGAAAATGGAAACTGTTAACTGTTGAGAGTCTGCTCCTTATTAGAGCAATATTAGGCATTTTCACCCTATTTTTCATTTAAGTTATTTAAGTGAAAGTGGTTATGTCTGTTTTAATAAGTGAGGATATTATGGTTCAGAGGGCTTAAGTGCTAATCGTTAGTGCTTCCATGGTTAGGTGCTACAGTTTAGGATCTGGTTTGCCTAATTTCAAAGTCAGATCCATTTCTCATACTGCCGAAGGTAGGAGGAAGAGTAGACAGTAAGACAAAGGGTTAGGTTGAAGTGGGAGGGCTCCTAAGGCAAAACTGGCATTTGCTTGGGACAAGGCTTGGGATAAAAACAGATAAACAGGAGAATATGCCTATCTTAGTCTGCTTGGGCTGCCATACAGAATACCATAGACTGAGTGGCATAAACAATAGACACTTATTTTCTCACAGTTCTGGATGCTGGAAGTCTGAAATCAGGGAGCCCGAATAGTTGGTTTCTTTTTTTTTCTTAAGATTTTATTTATTTGTTCATAAGACACACACAGAGAGAGGCAGAGGCACAGACAGAGGGAGATGCAGGCTTCCTGCCTGATGCAGGGCTCAATACCCAGACCCCAGGATCATTACCTGAGCCAAAGGCAGATGCTCAACTACTGAGCCACCCAGGTGCCCCAGAATAGTTGGTTTCTTGTGAGGTTTCTCTTCCTGGCTTGTTGGCCACCATTAGTGTATAAGCTTATATGACCTAAACACAAGGGGAGAGGGAAGAGAAAGAGAGAGACAGAAAGAGAGAACACACACTCAGGAGCAAGAGGGAGAGGTAGAGGCAAGTGAACAAGTGCACACTCTCTGGTGCCTCTTCTTATAAGAACACTAATCCTGTCAGATCAGGGCCCCATCCTTATGACCTCATTTAACCTTTATTATACCTCCTTACAGACCCTATCTCCAAATACAGTCACACTGGTTCGGGCTTCAATGTATGAATGTGGGGGGGGGGGGGGCGGCGCACAATTCAGTCCATGGCAATACTTTTCTCCGAGTTAATGCTTGTCTACATCTGCTTTATTTTTATGTTCCCAATGCTTAATATGGCTCCCATAATAAAACACGGTAACTTATTTTGCGTGAAACAGTAAATGAATATATGAATAAAAGCAGTTGGAGGTTCTTGCTGTCTGAGAGGCTATAAAAATTAATGCTTAGGTATAATAGGATTGTAAAAGGACCTTTCAGCAGTTTAATTTTCTTTTTTCTCTCTTTTTCTCTCTTCTTTTTTTTAAAAGTAATCTCTTCACACACTATGGGGCTTGAACTCATGACCCAGAGCTCAAGAGTCTCATGCTCTACCAACTGAGCCAGCCAGGTGCCCCGTGGCTTAATTTTCTTTAAAAATTTCCCAAGAGTTTCCATTAGATAACCTACTAGATATTTAATTTTAATCTAGAGCAGGGTTTCTCAACAAAGACACTATAGGTATTACGGACCAGATAACTCCTTGTGGGGGCTGTACGGTGCCTTGTAGGATGTTTAGAAGCATCCGTGGCCTCTACCCACTAGATTCTACTAGTGCTGCTCCACCCCAATCCTGATAATACGGATTAATGTCCAGGCATCACCAAATGCCCCCAGGCAGGGATGAGGGTTTGTCAAACTCATTTGAGAACCACCAATCTAGCATCGAGATTCTAGACTATAGATTATTATGGATCATACAAAGGCTTCCCAATTTCAAAGCAGAGAATCTGTTTCAGCTTCATTAGGATGCATGAGCCTTTGAGCCTTCCCTGATTTCTCAAGCTATCGCCCCTTTATTGACTTCACGTACGTCTTACCTTAGTTTTTGCCTCATGTAACTCACACAGATTTCCTACGTCGCCCTCATCTTCCTTTATCACTTGTCCTGCTGCTGTTCTGCTCTTGACAGTTCCTAGTCCTTGGAAGTGCCCATTCTCCGATCCTGCTCCCAGTAAAGGTCAATTAAATAAGCAACAAATATGCACGTCTTCCTAGTTCTGCGGCAAACGTATGCTCTCTAACCTCAGCTAAGCAGTGATCTACAGTTTGCTTCTCAACTTTATAGTGACTCCCCCACTCTCAGATTCTATCATCAGATGAAGCCCATCTACTACTTTACTTAAAAGTTCAAGACTCTCTGGTTTGGCTGCTCTTAACTTCTATCTCCACTTCAGGAACTCCCTCTTTACTTGGCTCTGAAGGAAAGTCCATTCCCCTCTCCAAGCATTCTTGGTCTTCTTTCTCATTACCTTTTTCATATTATGTCCCTCTCCCCAAGTTTCACTACCCTCACTTGCATCTTTTTTTATTTTTAAAGATTTTATTTATTTATACATGAGAGACACACAGAGAGAGGCAGAGACACAGGCAGAGGGAGAAACAGGCTCCCTGGGGGGAGCCTGATGCAGGACTTGATCCCAGGACCCCGGGATCATGACCTGAGCCAAAGGCAGACACTCAACCACTGAACCACTCAGATGCTCTCACTTGCATCTTTAGTTTCTCCCAATTCAGTAGTCTTTTCTTCTGTTCCTAAACACTTGCTTAGTTCTGTCCACCCTAAATTGAAAACCAAAAATCTTCTTAATCCAGGGCTTTTCAATCAGGAGAGATTTAACTCATAGTGGACATTTCATAATATCCAGAGACATTTTTTTCTTGTCACACCTAAAAGGGAGGATGCCTACTGGTATCTGGTGGTAGAAACCAAGGGTGCTACAAAATATCCCCCCAAAAATCACAGGGCAGTCCACTCGTCCCAAACAAAGACTTCCCTGACTCCAGATGTCAGCTGTTCCTGAGGTTGAGAGTGCTCAACCCTATAATTCCTTGGACATATTGCATCACTTCTGCTCTCTCCTTTGCTTTTTAAGTTTTTAGAAAATTCACACACATCTGCTGTTCTGCTTACCGTTCAGTCACTTTCACTTATTCCTCAATCTACTACAATCTAGTTTCCTCCTATTGGCCACCAAATCATCAAATCAAGTGACTCCAGTCTAGCCCTTAGCTTCCTAAGCTTCTTTGAAATAAGTGATGCTACTTTCCCAGCCGGTAGTTTGGGAAATGAGGGAAGGTCAAGGGATCATGCATTCCAATAAGGCTGAAGCAGAGTCTCTGTTTGGAATTGGGAAGTCTTCTAGGATTCACTGTACTCTATGATCTAGAAACTAGACTCTAGATCAGTGGTTCTCAAGTGAATTTGCCACCCTTTCTACAACCTGCTCCCCAACTAGGAACAATTTTTATTTCCAGGATTGGGGCCAGGGTGACTGTTGGCATTTAGCAGGTGGAGGCCAGGTATGCTGCTAAACATCCTCTAGTCTTCTTCTTCCTTTCTCAGCCTTGGGCTACCTTCTTTGGCTCAGCTCTGTCTTTATTTATTCTCCTCTAATCAGACTTATCTGTTTCCAGTATTCCTACAGTCTCCTCTTCCTCCTCCTCTTTGTTATCTACTCTGCCGGTTTGGAAGCTTACAGAGAGCATTTTAATCATCCTGGACATCTCTAATGCCTGTGGGTTGCCTTGCTTGGAGGATGACCCCAAAAATACTTGTTTGCTTGAATTAGTATTAAACTACCTAGATGTCTAAGTATAAAACAAAGTAAAACAAACAAAACCCAAACCTTGTGAAAAATGCTTGAGCAAAATTGGGAGCTTTTATATATCATGTGGTACACCTTACCTAAATTTTTCTGTGATAGTGAAATGGGCTTGTGGAGAGCCACAAGGTCAGGGTGACAGAACTTGGGTTTTCTTGCTGGCGATACTGCTAAGGAGCTGTGTGACTTTATGAAAGAAATTTGGTATTATTCTTGGGCACATTTCCTTATCTATAAAATAAAGGACCCTAGACCAGATAAGCATCAAGATTTTTTTTCCACCTCTGAATTTCTATGATCCTACATAGAAAACTCATGAAATTGGATTGCTAGGAAAACAGTTTTAGTAAAAGGGACACTCCGAAGTGGACCTAATCAATTAATACATTATCTACATTTTTATGGATCAAATATAGTGTTTAAGTGTGTATGTGTGTGAATATTTTCAACCTTCCATCAGGTGAAACTTGGTAAAACCAGGCTTTATTCCTAGATCAAATGTTTCAGAGGAGTTCTAAGTGAGTAAAACAAGTTAATCATAAAAACATGGATCAGCCTTAACAATTGTGTCAGAGATAATGACGGTGTAATGGAGGGAATTCAAGAAACAATCAGAAATTATGGTTTTTTTCCCCCCACAAAGCACATGTGAAATTAACCAGTAACCCTTGAAACTGTACGTACCCGATGATTATTTTATGTTATCTCATGTTTTAAAGAATAGTTCTAAAATGCTAGATTTACAGCACCACAGAATCCCACACTGTTGCAATGCTGTCTTCAATTCAGCCACTTCATATTGAAATTTCACACACAATAATTGGCTGACCTTCACAGCTATGGCAGAAACTAATTAAAGCTGTAAGGCTGTGCTAGCAATGCTTTTGTGTGAAATGTGAAGTTTGGTGATAATGAAATATGGGGTGCAGATGTTATTGTCTTAGATAGACTGTGCCCTTGGTTCACACTAATGAAGAACAGCAATTATTAAACAAAAAGTATTTTTTTACCGATTAATTATTTTGTGTTGTGATAGTAGAAATAAAAACACAGTGGCATCTCTCCTACCAGCTTCTCCCCAAAGTAATTTTATGGAACTTTTCTAGCTGACTTCTGTTTCATTAGACATCCAGTTTCTACTTTCTTCTCCTACTGATCTTAGACCTTTGCGAGCCTCCAGCAAGAACCTGGTTAGGTTCAGAAAGCAAAGGGTAAAGGGCAAGCTAAAAATGGTCACCCATAAAGATTTTCAGACAGCTGGAAGATTAAATAAATGAAGCTTTTTGGAAATAGCTTCACACACCAAACAGAGATGTCAGTAGAAATATGATGCCCTCCACACTGTTGGTGTATGATAGACAAAGGTCACTGCTGCTATTGAGGTGCAAGTGGAGAAATAAAGCAGGCCTGAGCTCTGTTTCTTGGTTGTTAGGAGGCTGAGTTTCTATTAATAGGTCAGTGTGACTTGCGAGACTTCCACTGGGTCAAATATAACAAATCACAGATTTGCAACAATTGAAGAAAAACACTAGAATAAATAAAAGGCACATTGTGTAGTTAAGTCTTAACTTTTCATGAACTAATGATCGAGTCTGCTTCTCTTTATCCCTCTCCTCAATGACTGTAGGTCACTAGGCTCTCATTAACAGTGTAGAGATGGGAGGGACATGAGTCAGAAATCAAATCAGTCAATTCCCCTATTTGGGCAAAGAAATTAGTTGCTAAAAGTAAGATTTAATGATTACTTGTCTAATTTTGTCTGTTACGTGTGTCCCATATTATCCGTATTCCACTACGTTGGCATCTTAAGGCACTATGAGGTATCAGCTACTAAAACACAGTGATGATGAGGGGTAGGAAATAGAGACGAAGCGGCGGGGGAAGCGGGCATCACTGATCCATGTCACCTCAGATTAGGCAAGGAAACAAAGCTTAGTACTTGGGAGGAAAAGGACTAATGACCACGGAAATACTGTGTAGGGGAGGATGTGCTGTAGAATATAGTTAGTCGTTTGGGAACAGAATGTTCAGTGGGACTATGAATTTGAGGAGTAATTAATAAAGGTAGTGATGGGTGAAAGGACTGTTGAGACATTATATCTCTTCATGTTAGGGAAATGGTAAGAACTTATTCACTTCTACAAAGGATAGCTACATACTGGAGGATAAAAACATAGACTGATTTGGTGGTGGTAAAGAAATTCAATTGTGTAGAGAAGGGTACATGTTGTACCTGAATAGCAAGAGGTAGACTGTACCAGTACCAGTTGTTCGACTCTTGCCTCGCAACGCCCAATCTACCCTTCAGTGTACTGCTTTTGGGGATGAAACATTTCTTCCTTGCCAGCATGCACCATGTTAAGCTGTTTAGTAGAGAAGATCCTGCAGGGACACTCGAGAAGGCAAGGGCCTGTCTTCCTGGCTTCACGTGCTCTCTATTTGCGTCTGCAGTGTAAGGTGGCCAGGAGCTCATGGGACACCAGTAGAGTGCTAAGCCCCAGCAAGTTTCATGAGCATTACCCTCTTGGGTGGCTTCTCCCACACTCCAGAGAGTAGCTTTGCAGAGTTGCACTGGTGCAGCATACTTCTCTGCCATGCAGTGGGTCATGATCGCATGCTTTTCAAGGAGGTCTGCATCTCAGTCCTTGAGGGAAGGAGGGCTCTCTGGGGTCCTTTGCCTCAACTCTAGAGGCAATGGCTGCTCCCCCCATCCATTTCTTTCATCCTGCCCCCCTCCCTTATGTAAGAGTTACCTATTGCTAGTAGATAATCCCCTCTGGTAGTCAATAATCTTTTTCATTAAACTTTCCTTGTTCAGATTACTGTGTCATTTCTGTCTCCTGATTGGAATCTGACTGATTCAATGATCCTCCCATCTTCAGTTCAACAACTTATAAAAGAAATAAATGAAGCCCTTTATTATCATGACTGATTGAGTTAAATATGAAAAATGTGCTGGGAAAGGAGGTATTGGTAATAGTAGAAGTAGTAGAATGTAGGATATAATTGAAGCAATTATCAGCTTTCAGAAGAAATAGCCATGAATTACAAAAGATTAAAATCCCATACAATTTCCAACACAAAGAACAAGACAAGAATGTACCAACATTTTTAACTTTACAATATGCCAAATAAACTAGTAAATGAGAGACTGAAAACACAGCAAATGCAAAAAGGTGGTGACGCAGACACATCGTCCCATGTCAAAATTATAGTGTATCCACTTAGGGATTACACAAGGCTTCTCATGTTAAATCCTTTGAGGCAAAATGTGAAACAACAACTTTTGGAGTAGCCCTGGCTTCCAGTGTAGAAGGCAACATTAGACTGTCTTAATCTCAGGGACTGGTTTTGCTCCTAACACCATTCATCCAGAATACATCTCCAGTGCATTTATTTGAGGCAGACTCCATAGCATCACTAAATTGTATAGACACAAGATCCCATATACCGCCCTCTCTTTACAGGGTAATCATCATTTTCCTCAGCAAATGTACCATTACACACAATATGATCAATAATGGAGTGGATGCAGTTAAGTAGAGCAGGAAAGAGGCCTAGCTGGGCACATTAATGAGAGGCAAGGCAGAGCAATGGAAGCCTGCCCTTCTCTAGGAGAGAAATTGCCCCCAGGATGTCAAACCATGTTTCTCCTTAGGTTCCTTGGCACATGGACCTATCGATACCAGGAGTGGAGCTTTGTGAAGGTAGAGGCTGCTCATGGGACTGGCATCTGGGGACAGCAATTCAAGAAAAAAAAAAAAAAACGAGAGGGTTTTAACTTGTTCAGTGGGAAATATTATCATGCTCCTGACCAGGTGTCTTGTCTGACACGTCAATGCTAGAGGTGCCCCTTTGGCAGAGAAAAAAAATAATGTCAAACTTTGTTTCCCGCCAGAGCCCTGGGGACAGCTAAAACTGGGTTGCTGCAAAGAACTACTTTTTAACCAGAAGCTGAGCAATGTGCTGCTGATAAAACATCAGATGTCTTTATGGTAGTTTCTTTCAGACGAGGCTGGCTTTTGAATGATGGACCTTTGGCATCTACCTGTTTGTAGCAACGTTCTAACTGTGAGTTCCTGTTTGTGTTGGGATCTTATTTGCCCTCATGAGGGTAATATTGCTTTATGTTGGAAATTGAGAATGACAATGACTGGGAAGTCATTTCTTGTGCCTCTAGGCTACCCAGGGAGGGCAGTTTGCACTCCTTCTACCCACTACTGTTAGGAGCACGGGTAAATTGCTACCCTACTCTACCGGTGATAGTGTATTGCTGGGCGTCTCACTAAATCAATAGTTTCTAAACCAGGCATGCTTTTGGGATGAGCCCTGCCTCTGGATATTCAGATTGAGTAGCTCCTGGGTGGAGGAAAAGCATCTGTATTTTGAACCAGTATCCCAGTTGATTTCCACACAACCATTCCAGGGACTAGATTTAGCCATCACTTGAACCTTAATGATACAGATTCTTCAAAGGCCAAGATGGCCTGATGGGTGTTTTTGGAACTTATTGCAAATTAGGAGACCTGGCAATTTGGAGAGGTCTGTATTAAACTAGCAAAAATAAAGATGGGAGAGTTTATACTGTCTGTGGTATGCGCAGCAGAACTTTGGTATAAGATCTGGCACAGTCTGAGTCCAGTATTCCCAGTACCATATCATACATCCCCAGGAGATACATTCCTGTCGTGTCTTCTGTCAATGACGTCCCTTGGAGCACAGTTGGAAACTGTGTTCAGTAATCAACACATCAGAAGCATCCTCAATATGGTTCAATCCACATGTTTGCTTCATCATTATGGCCTTCAGGTCAGGGAGAGGTAACAATTGTTGACCAAACGGGATCTGCAACTGAAGTGGTAGGTGGTAAAGATTCCAAGGATGATGAGAAATTGGGAGAACTCTTGGTCTGCATCACTTTGTAGTTTGGAGCATATGAGGCAATTTGCTATTCTTAGTTCCAAATTAAGAAGAATTTGCTTATGGAATGTTCTGGGAGAATATCTGTTATTTCCCCATAGTGGGGATTCATTTATGCCAGTTTATTCACATTCTTTTACTAGGAATTCATTAAAAACAGTAGTGCAAAGTAGAAAGACACAGGTGATTGATGTCAGGGCACAGCCCATAGTCAGGTAACAGGACAAAGATTGGTTGTCCATGGAGGGTTCACACACATAATTGCCCTGTCAACAACCAACATATGTTAAAGTCAGGTTCACGCAGGCAAAATACTTGTTGACTAGTCTTAAGGGTGATGCATGTTCCATGTAGATTCACATGAAAATAACATACCCAAAATATATATCACAATTCTGAACAATTATTTTGTAGTTACACATTCCATGTCTCCTTCCAGGGAAACTTTTGCAGTTAAGACATCTTATACCAAGTTGATTAAGTTTTCTTAGTCATGTTCATTAAAACCTGGGTTAAAGGTCACCTTCTTAATCATTCATTGAGTCACATAATATTACTGTTACTACATGTGTGTTTGGAAACGTCTCAGGCCAAATACAGTTTCCCAGCAAAAACAATTAAAAAATAGTCAAAACCTGATAATGTATTTCCTTGATTCAAAGCAATCATTTGCTTTGAATTCATCCTCAAATATTTTGAAGTAAAAAAAAAAATATATATATATACATATATATGTAAAACCCCAAACATTAAGTGCACATGTGATTCATAAGTAATATCTTGGTTTTAGAAATGTGAAAATGTAAAAAAAAAAAAAAAAAGAAGAAGAAGAAAAGAAAAGAAAAGAAAAGAAAAGAAAAGAAAAAACAAAACCAGAGAACCAGATATCTTAAAACTGAAGAAGATGCAAGCTACTATGAAAGAAGTTCTTCCTGTGCCTTGACACTGTATCATAAAAAGAACTAGGATATTTTGGTGTACAAGATAGTGTCATTTGTGAACTTTGACAAATTCTACTACTAATTCAACAATAATAATATATTCAATTTTAAAAGAGGAACATCCAGAGAATTGTTTAAAATACACACGCCAAAAGGAGATTTAATCTTTTCAAACCTCTTTATTATGATTATTAAGCTTTTATTTTAATTCCAATATAGTTAACATACAGTGTTATTATTAGTTTGGGGTATACAATATAATGATTCAACTACTCCATACATCATCCTGTGCTCATCACAGACAAGTGCCCTCCTCAATCCTCATCTCCTGTTTCACCCAATCCCCCACCTACCTCCCTCTAGTAACCATCAGTTTGTTCTCTATAGTTAAGCGTCTGTTTTTTGGTTTGTCTCTCTCTCCTTTGTTTTCCTCTTCTCTCATTTGTTTTGTTTCTTAAATTCCACAGGTGAATGAGATCATACGGTGTTTATCTTTCTCTGACTTATTTTGCTTAGCATCATACTCTAGCTAGCCAATGATAAGATTTCATTCTTTTATATGGTTGATAAATATTCCGTGTGTGTGTGTGTGTGTGTGTGTGTGTGTACATATACCACATTGTCTTTATCCATTCATCTATTGATGGACACTTGGCTGCTTCCATAATTTGGCTGGCTATTGTAAATAATGCTCTTTATAAACATAGGGGTATATATATATCCCTTTGAATTAATGTTTTTGTATTTTTTTGGGGGGGGGAATATCCTGTAATATGATTGCTGGCTCATAATGTAATTCTATTTTTAACTTTTTGAGGAACTTCCATACTGTTTTCCACAGTGGCTGCAACAATTTGTGTTCCTGCCAACAGTGAAGAGGATTCCTTTTTCTCCAAATCCTCACTAACACTTGTTGTCTCTTGTGTTTTTGATTGTAGCCATTCTGACCTGGCGTGGGGTGGTATCTTGTTTTGATTTGCATTTCCTTGATGATAAATGATGTTGAGCATCTTTTCATTTGTCTGTTTGCCATCTCTCTCTCCTCAAGATTTTATCTTGACTTCATACATCTTTGTTAAAGATTTTCTGGGCAAATTTGCGGGATGTGTCGATGTGCTAAGTAGGGTCTTATGTATAAGAGACAGAGACATCTCTTAGGAAAAACTGAATGGTAAGAAGAGAGATCCCCTAGGCATAGAAACTTTATCTAATGGCATCAAAAGACAGCTTTCAGATCAGCCTACATGAATTTTCACTTGAGTTCTAGGGATTGTGAGTAAATTAAAGCAAATGAAAGTAAATTCAGAAGGATCCGTTTGTTTTTGTTTGTTTGGCTGGTTGTGTAGTTTGTTCGTTTATTATACTTTTGTTTTTTTTGTGTGGGTTTTTTTGGTAAATCTATGGAGACATAGCTTATGTAAGAGAGTGTAACATAAGAGGGGTAGAAGGTCTGACAAGGTTAAAGCACATTCAAGTGCAAACACCAGGGTTCAAGCCACAGTAGACTAATGTGCAGCTCATACGTAGAAGAAAATTGAAGAGGACTTCATGCATTGTTGGTGTCACAGGCAGCAACAAAGACAGGAACACACTTGGAGGGCATCAGTGATATTATATTGGTTTCACCAAAGTCTTGGATGGTCACTAATAGTGGAGATGTAGCAGCAATTGCCCGACACTTAAAGTCAGCTGAAGTAGATGTCTCCAGAGAAAGCCAAACAGGAGAGGAGAAAAATGTTGGATGCCAGATTATAACCACAGGCTCATGAGAGACACTCTGAGAAACCTTCCCAAAATTGTGTTTGTAGGTAAAGAGAGAGTGGATAAGGAATGTGACTTTCTTTCACTTCTGGGTGGGGACAGAGCCCACAAAAAAATATTGTTATGGTTTTTAACTTAATTTTAACAGATTGGTCTAGTAAGGTAATCCCAGTTTATAGTTGTCAAAGTATTGGAAAGACATTTTGTATGTTCTAAATCAACTTCCATTTTAATAGCTCACATTAAATAATTCCATGCCGTCTGTGCTCAATATTTTAAAGAAATCATACAAAATACATTACTCTGCTATTAAATATAGATAATTTAATCCTGAGTACTCTAGAGATATATCATTTTCCTATTGTCTCTTCCAATAAGAAAGAGCAAATTAAGTTAGTCAAGTGGTTCCAAATAGAACGTTTGTTTATTATTACACAGCAGTGTTAAAAAGTATGGAATTAAACTCTGTGTCGTACCTGTATTACCAGATTTAAACATCTAGATATTTGGGACTCCTGGGTGGCTCAGTGGTTGAGCATCTGCCTTTGGCTCAGGGCGTGATCCCGGGGTCCTGGAATCAAGTCCCACTTCGGGCTCCCCACAGGGAGCCTGCTTCTCCCTCTGCCTCTCTCTCTGTGTCTCTCATGAATAAATAAATAAAATCTTTTAAAAAATCTAGATGTTTCTAAGACTTGAGGACTAAATATCTAAATAAAGAGTTCACTGCTCAGTAGGATTTTTAAATGACATTTTGTTATGATTCAAAATATATTGCAATAAAATGATCAAACAATTTAAGAAATTATGTACATATCCACATGAGTTCATATACTATGTGTGTGTATTTTCTTTAAACGAGGTGCAACATTAACAATTTGTATGTTGGTATCATAAAATACACCTGGTGTCTCAGCCTTGTTTCCCTTTTCCCTTTCTCTGTGGCATTTATGGTAACTTTAAAATCGGTTGGACACTAAAAATGGAAGAAATACAAATAAGTAAATATATTTATTTAATAGATGCTTATTTTTATTTAGAATCTTAAATGACACTTAAAAAAGAAACATGCTAACATTTCAACAGGGACAGCTCATAATTTTATAGCGTGTTCCTGGGATCTGTGTGGATCTCACCTTGTCTTTGTTACACAGAGCATCAAGTCAATGCATGTTACCATGATAGACAAAAAAAGGAAAAAAAAAGTTATGCTTACCCTTTCTTAATGCTTGTAGCTTTTTTAGGACTAATGTGTGCTAGCCCATACACTCCCATGTGATAGTCTTAGGCCCAACAAATGAGTCAGTAAAGATGGAAATGGTTGA
Organism: Canis lupus baileyi; assembly: GCF_048164855.1. NCBI lineage: Eukaryota > Metazoa > Chordata > Mammalia > Carnivora > Canidae > Canis > Canis lupus. Next base: position 69,326,466 of record NC_132848.1, on the reverse strand, counting down.
GTGTATCAATGACACTCTGAAAAAAAAGTTCTTGTGTTCTCCACTAGCTAAGACAGACGCACATAGTGTCTGCTTTGATGTGTGTTTGCAGATAAATAAACACAATGAGACAGAAACTCTAATTTGATATGAACCCAAAAGGTGCAAGAAGTTATATTCATTTAATCTCCAGTGAAGTAACAAGGTAACATTAACATTGGTATTTAAAGACTGGAATGCATGGGACAGAAATACATCGGGAGGTTATTTTTATGAAAATTATTTGGAAGGGTTTTTCTTCCTAGACCTTGGTTTGTAATAATTCAGGATCCAAAAAAGGCATTTTAATTATAACTCTCAAATTCTGTCATCTTTCTTCCTTTTTTCTTTTTCTTCTTCTTCTCCTTCTCATTCTTCTTCTCCTTCTCCTCCTCCTCGTCCTCCTCCTCCTTCTTCTTCTTCTTCAAATGCCAATCCCCTGACCTCCAACTTCCACTGCATATAATCTATACATTTTGGTCTTGACTGGGAGTCATCTGAAGCACAGACTTGAAGATTTAAGAAGTGAAACTTGATAAAGTTTCTTCTTTCCTATAAATTAGAAAATAAAAGTTATGTCTTTCAAAGTATTACATTTTATTAAATAACTGAATACACACTTTGTTTCTACCCGGGGTCCCTACCCAGACCAGGGTGTTCGGATTTTTGTCTGCAAGGGATGTTTCAACTCTGAAGTCAGTAGGGATTTTCATTGGGTTGACTGCATTGAATCCAAATATCTGACTAGATTGAGTAAGTTTCTGAGAAATAGGAACAGTGCAATCCATGCTAGAAATGTTATCATTAAACAGAACTTCGTGGGACCTGGTTGGCTCAGTGGTTGGGCATCTGCCTTTGGCCCAGGGCATGATCCCGGAGTCCTGGGACCGAGTCCCACATTGGGGTCCCCGCAGGGAGCCTGCTTCTCCCTCTGCCTGTGTCTCTGCCTTTCTCTCTCTCTGTGGCTCTCATGAATAAATAATTATAATCTTTAAAAAAAAAAAAACAGAACTTCAGAAGCTGGCAAATGTTACTAGATTTAATTTAATTCTGAATACTTTAGGAATATTGCCAAAGTGGCAGCTAAAAATCCCAGAGAGGGGGAAAAAGGGGAAGATGTCAAGGCTGTTGGCTCGTGGAAGTATTTTTCAAAACATTACAGTCTGTCTTTCTATGAGTTTTTGTGTGTCTCACTGAACAAACAGGAATGTTAGTAGCTGTGCATTAACTCATTAGGACAAGGCTTTTTAGTGATGTGACTGTGTTTATACAAGGAACAGCTCGTAACCTTGCACGGGCCCTGCTTTTGGGGTTCCACACCTGCTGATTACCTCCCTTTAGCTTAACCAGTTCAAACGCTTAATCGCTGAGATTCACAGACCCTTTTTCTTCAAGCACCTTGACAGAGTCTAAAAGTCAACTAACAGTATCTTCAGAAAGCTCTATTGTGAAGCTGAATTTTGGTAACTGACACCAATAACATAACAGCATTAAATCATCTATATTTTTATAGTGGATAAGCTAGTCTGCTTGTAAATATGTTCAAGGATA